>NC_081293.1:105163368-105477045 GCF_030435805.1 Mustela lutreola
CTTAGTTTACAGCCTGAGGTGGGCGTCCCTGGACTGTCCCTGCCCCCCGCCCACAGTATTGTCATGCATTGTTGTTCGTGTGTGCGGTGGGGGGGCTTATCTGCATGAAGAGTTCAGCTTGGAGGTTTTGATGGAACATTTTGTTGGAGACTTGTGGAAGCCCCTCATTCTGTTCTCCCTGGTGTTCCTCTTTGGTTTTCTCAGCAGAGTAACAAAGGGCTGTGCTTTTAGTCCCCTGAACACCTTGTGCGCCGAATGGGAGCGAGGACACAGCCCCGACACCCGCCAGAGAGACATGTCTCTTAGAGACCCCTTGTCCCTGCCATTCACAGCCTGGAACATTATACCTGCTGGACAAGCGCTTTGTTTATGCCATTTTAATTTAGTCCTCCTGGCCAACGCATGAAGCTGCCCGTCGGCCCCAGGACACAGCCGATGCAGCAGTCACATGACTCACGGACAGGTGTGAGCCTGGGACTGGACCCAGAGCCTGGCCTTCTGCCCTACGCTCCGCTTTATTCCCGGCAGGCACAGTGCTGACTGTCCCGCTCTCTCTCCTTGAAGTTCCCCACCTGCTCCCCGAGGCTCTTGTCAGCCTGTGGGGTTTTTTTGTTTTGTTTTATTAACATATAATGTATTGTTTGCCCCAGGGGTAGCGTACAGGTCTGTGAATCATCAGGCTGACCCGTTTCACAGCTCTCACCATAGCAATTCCCTCCCCAGTGTCCATCCCCTAGCCCCCCATCCCTACCCTTCCACTCCCAGTAACCCTCAGTTTGTTTCCTGAGATTAAGAGTCTCTTATGGTTTGTCTCCCTCCCGATCCCATCTTGTTTCATTTTTTTCGCTCCGTACCCCTCACGATCCCCCGCCCTGCCTCTCAAACTCATATCAGAGAGATCATTGTCTTTCTCTGACTTACTTCACTCAGCATAATGCCCTCTAGTTCCATCCACGTCACTGCAAATGGCAAGGTTTCAGGGGGGTTTGCTGGCTGCATAGTATTCCGTTGTATATGAATAGATCTTTCTGCAAAGAAGACATCCAGATGGCGTGGGTTTTTAGCCAGGAAATGGCTCAAGCCGCCCCGCGAGCATCTCTGTCTCGAGAGCGGGGTTCCTACTCCCACGAGAGTGGGCGTCTCGTGCTGTCTGACAGGCAGCCTGGGTAGCGAGGTGTTCTCTGCCCCTTTGTTCTTCGTGCTGGGCCGCATGGCCTCGCTTCCAGCCGGCCTTCCTCCCCTCACTGTAGGGGGCAGAGGCATCCCTGCCCCGCGTCTGGGGCACACACTGAGTAAAAGAGCACCGCAGGGGGAGGGGTAAGAGGCCATATTCCTCGGGGCCATCAGAGAAGCCTCTGAAAGGAGGCGGCTTCCTGGCAAGGCCTTGAGGATGAGGCCACGGTGGGTGTGGAGGGCAAGGCAGAGAACATTCTGGATGGCAAAGAATCGCCGGGGCAGAGCGGGACGGGGCTGCCTGCTTGCCATGTCCCAAGGTCGCCAGGCTGGGCAGGCGCCCCCTGGATTAGCCTGTGAAGTGAGTCCCTGGGGCAAGGTGCACAGACAAGCCCCGTAGGCCTGGGGATCTGCATTCCTCCGCAGTTCCTCCTGGAGAGGCCTGCTGGGTCTAACCTTGCGTCCACACCCGCTGCCCTGACGGTTCCCAGCCTGCTCGAGACACCTTGTCCTTGGTGATCCTTGAGCCCTCGGGGGGTCTTCATTAGCCGGGCACCTGCCTCCGTGGGTGGGCAGGGCTCTCGCTCAGCACGTCCAGTGGGCACGCTCCTGCCAGGGGAGGACGAGTGCTTCAGGGAGGGGGCTGGAGGGGTCCAGAGAAGCGGTTGGGTTGGTACCCCAGCCTGGGGCCAGCAAGAGGCCAGAGGGAGCGAGTTGGGAGGGGGCACTCGTGTAAGCCCCAGAAGTATGACAAGAAGGAAGTTTCTAGAGGACAGCACTGCCCAGCTAGAGGCTCCATCCCAGTCCCCTCCCTGTGCCCCACCGCCAAGTCCTGTGGGAGCTTTAGGACCAGCCCGCTGCCCTGCAGGGTCTTCCCCCAGGCCCTGCATGGCACCCTGGGCCTCCTGCAGAAGGACACTGGAAGTGCTGGTTCCTGGCCCTAAGGGGAGGCTCACTAACCTGGAACAGGAAACCCACCACGACAAGCAAAAATGAGCCCCGGGAGACGAGGCCGGCACAGGGACAGGCTTGTTGCTCCTGTCCCAGTTTCCGTGACCCTGAGCCTGGCCAGGTGCCAGTATTTGCCTTTGAAGAGTTGGTGCCTGACCTTCCCCTGCAGCCATGGTTAGCTTCTCCTTGGCTGGCTTTATTCTACAAACTAGCAGTTTCCTACTATGGCGTCTTTTTTCGCTTACCAGGATAATAGGGTTCTTGTCTGAAGCATCTGCCTGTTGAATTATGTGTGTGTGTGTGTGTTTTTTCTCTTTGACTTGGGAGTCTTATATACAAACACATGAGCCCCGCGTCGGGATTTTGTTCTTGCCGCTGCTATTTGTTGTGCAAACCTGTCCGATTTGAATGGTCTTTTCGGTACAGAGCTGACAGATAAAGTATAGGGTCCCCAGTTAAACTCAGACAACTCGCAGGAATGTTTGTTAGGACAAGCCTCATGCAGGGCCCAGGACTGACTGACACCTCGTCTACCTGAAACTCCCGTGTTGCTTGACAGCCTGCGTTTGCATTGGCTAAATCTGGTGACAGGGTTGCCTAAATCAGGTTTGGAAGGTCCTTCTCTTCTAAATTGATGTCTCTGTGGGGTAGGTCTGCTTGCCACTGATGAGAGGAGTGCTTAGGGACCGTGGCGTGTGGAGGAGAAGACAGGGACTCTGACCTGGACTTGAGTCCGAGCAAGGGACACCCGGGGTCTTGTGTGTCCCCAGAGGGACAGGCTAGGGGTGAGGCCTGGGTCGCAGGGAGGCTGGACCCCTGGTTTTTATTCTCCTGAGCTCCGTGATGTCTGATTTCAGTCAGATGGTCCATAAGCAACGTCCAGATTCGTAATGGGTAGTCATTGCTCATTTATATGTAAGCAAATACACCAGAAGAGAAGCTTTAATCATTAAAGCAAACCTTGAAACAATTCGAGAAGAAGAAGATCCAAGTAAACGAAGCGAGAGGGGAAGTGTGTGCCAACGAAAACGTGTCCCAGGCCGTGAGGATGGAGAGCATGGCCGTGGCTCCAGGATGAGCAGGTCCGTGGGACCCACGCGTGAGTGTGGCCACGACTCAGACACATGTGTGCATGGAGATAATGAGGTGGGAAGGAGGTGACCTTCCGGCTCAGGCAGAAAGGGTGGAGTGAACTGGGGGCCGGTCTCTGGTGTCAGCTCTTCCCGTCCACGGGTAGCAATGTCAGCGAGATGAGCGAGGAATACGTCACGTCGGAAGAGAGACCAGAATAAAACTTATACAGATGCTCTCCAGTGTCCTTGACGAGGTCACGCTTGTTCAGGGTGGTGAGGCTGTAGCCTCTGGTTCCCTTGAGAGAGTAAGGAGGCAGTCACCAGCTTGCCTCGACGAACCGAGAAGAAGAGTTCAATGGACTTGCCTGTGTTGAATTACACTTCGGAGAATCAAAAATTCAGTTAAGACTGCAGACATACAGGCTGGGAAAGCATTTGCAACAGACAGGAGCAGCTGTTTCTTACACGTGGGGAACTCATCCTGGAGGAATAATGAGGCGCAAACCAGGGTTGCCAGTGGACAGGGGACGTGCACGTCCCTAAGCTGGGTCCTTGCCCAGCCCTGGGCCCTGGGTTTGTACCTGGTGCTGTAAATAAAGGCTCCAGCAGTTCTGGGTGGTGGGCGGGGTGGGGGGGGATGGTTGTCACTGAACCCATTTTACAGATGAGCTGGTTGAGTCAGACTCCAGAGAACTGGCCCCCAGGGGCTCAGCTCCGGAGGAGTGGGTGGGCTTGGCTGATTGGAAAGGCCGGCTGCCCTCAGGCGCTAGTCCAGTGGACCCATCAGAGGGGAAGTCCAGAAGAAGAAGGACAAAGGGCTGAGAAGCTCTGGAAAATGGTCAGTTTCAGTATTTAAGACCTGCACTGAAAACCACAGGCTGAGGCCATGGTTTACCTCTGGGATTGGCAAGAAGAATTTCCAGAAAGATCACCAGTCTCGGTCTGTCGCAGAGATTATGAAATGGGCAGTTCTCCTCTGTTTTGGGTGGAAGGGTAAACTGCATGAATAAGATTTTGACAGTATGTATCTCGACTCAAAAAAAACCCCCAAAATACGGGTGAAACCTTTGGACTAGTGGCTTAATTTCCAGGGATCCAGTGGAAATAATCGGAAATGAGGGCAGGATTTTGTGCACAGAGGTGTTGATGGGATTGTTACGTACAATGTCGGAAACTTGCAAGTGGCTGCAAGTGTGTACCAGAGTAGTTTAGGATCTGGAGAGAATATTTGCCAAGATTTTAACATAGTATCTTGTCATGTTTGTGGGGGAGGGAGAGAGGCAGGACACAGGATCGTTCACACCCTGTGATTTCCACGGGGTCTGCCTTGCTGTTGGGATTCAGGTGCATTTTAATTATATTTCTGCTCTGTTCCAAAAATTGACCTGCTTGTTTGAAAATCTGGAAAAGAAAGAAGAAAAATACTTATCCCAGATGGTAAAGAGCCAGTTGGGTGGAGAAATGTAGGCTGTGGAATCGCAGAAACCAGGTGGGATGACCTCAGTGGGGGGGCTGGACTGCATTTGAGGGTCTGGGAGGTACCTCATTGTGCCCTGACCCTGACTGCCCAGCTCCGTCCTCCGCACCCTGGCAGGGCTCCTGCTGGGTTTGCTCTTGCCTCTGGACTCCGTCTTGCAAACCAGCTCCTCTCCTCTTTCCCAACCAGAACCTTCCTTTCTTCACAAACCACCTGCTCATCGGGAGGGTGCGGGCTCAGGAAGTCGTGCTGCCCGGCCACCCAGTGGAGTGGTCCAGGGCTTGGAAGCGCGGATGGAGGCGCTTCGTTGCCATGGGAAATTTCAGAAAGATGGACTAAAATTCCGTAATGTGTGCCATTTGATTATGAATCTTTTTTTTTAAATCAAGATCGCTTGTAAAGCCCGTGCAATCCAAATGTAACATAACATTTTCCATAAGTAATTCAAACAGTGCACGTAGACGAACCACGTTTGTGCTTTTTTCTTGTCTCTGGAAAAACAGACCAAAAACCAACAGGGTATCATCTGTGGGTGAAAGTAGAGGGGTTCACTTGAACTTTTTTTCTTTAAGCTTTTCTTTAGTATCTAGATTCTCTTAGTTAGCACGTATCGCGTTTATGATTAAAAAACAAAAAGAAAGCTATTTGTTTTTTGGAAAGACCAGCAGTGAAGACATGCTCTCAGGCTTGGATCATTTCCCCCAGATTTTCTGGGGGAAGATATGGCTGTGGCTGGGCCTTCCCAGGCACCGAGCTCCCTACTTCTGAGTGGTAGATAAATACTGGTGAGCTGACCCTTCTGGTCAGCAGTGCTCCCCACTCTGCCTCCCCAGCTCTAGTAAGCGGACCACACTGCGTGTGTGTGCACATGGGTGCGGAGGGATAGAGTATCATCCTCCTGTTTCTGTACCCCCAGGTTTAAGTCTCTGGATGGAGAACTGTTCACTGGGGAGCATTCAGGTGATAAAGCGGCTTGTCAAAATGAACGAACTTTTTTGAGTTTCGTGGGCAGCATGAGTGGGAAGGCACATGAGTGGGAAGAACCCCACCACCTGGGTTCTAATGCTGGCAGGGGGCAGTCAGGTGGACATAACTTTCCTGTCCCGGAGTGTCCCCAGCTGTGAAGTGGGAGTCCAGCCCTGCCCAGTAAACTCTGCATACACATTTGCTGCTGTTGGCATAGGTAAGGGTGAAGTTGCCGAGTTGGCTGCTCTTTGTGCCGATGGTAATCTTCCCCTGCAGACACAGTTGTAAAACCTAATTATGGAGGTAATCCAGGTGCAGTGTAAAAATCTCAGAATTTCTTAAATCTGAAAGAGGACTTGAACCTCTTTCTGCCCCACGTTAATCCCTGCTAGTGTTCCGTGTGTCCCTATGAAAAGGCCCATTTTCTTTACCCACGTTTAACCTGTTTTTCATTGGGTTGATTATAATCTCACAAAGATGCTTTTTCCTAGAGTTGTGAGGTTAATTGTAACATTGCTGTTTTAACTTTTGCCTAAAATTTTTGTCCTCATCCTGACGTCTGGGGGGGAAAAAAAAAACCACGGAGCCCTTCTTTGTAGAGCCGGCCAATTATAAGCAGTCCCTGGATGTTTCCGTTCCAGATAACAGACCGCCTAGGGCTTGATTACCAGTAATTGTTGCAGAAAATGCCTGTGCTCCGTGGAATGCTAATGATTTCTATTCGGTGCTCGAATCCAGAAGCTGACAATAATTCTTTTTGAATTGCTATTCAGGCAAAGCCATTTAAGCCTGAGACCTAGGGTGACTTGTCTGCTGACGCCTTTGCTCAACAGTGGCACCTTTCCACCATTAGCTTCCCTTTTACGGTGTGTTTTAAACAACCAACCTTTAAACACCAAGAACGTGAATGCGTTGAAGTAAGAAACTGAGGAAGAAGGACTGCAGGGAAGGGCGGGTGTGGACAAGTGTGAAATGCTCCTTTTGACCAAAGCCTTTGTGTTCCCGTCTTCCCCAGGACCAGGTGGAGCAGACGCCCCCTCTCAGTCCACGAGATCTGGCGGGACCGGGCTTCCCAGCACCATCGGATCGGGATCGGCTCACAAATCACCAGGGTAAGGAATGACAAAAACAGGATGCCACGGATGCCATCAGCCCCAGCAGCAGCTTTGCCCCTGTGCTAGGACTTCGTATTCTGTGAAATTGTGCTGGGCATTCACATGAGAAAAATTCTGATCTTGGCTCTTTTCTGCTTTAAAGGAAACAAATTCTAGAACAGGAAAAAAAAAAAAAAGACAAAACTTGGCTGCAATGTCCTGATATACAGGTATCCCCTGCTTTTCGAAAGTTTGTTTCACACAAGACCTACCTCAGTACCTGTGTTTGCTCACTTAGAGAAATCCAAAGAGGATTTCTGCTTTTAGAAACAAAGATTCGGCACTGCTTTCGGGACACCAGGGTGGCTTAGTCGGTTAAGTGTCTGCCTTCGGTTCAGGTCATGATCCCAGGGTCCCGGGATCGAGGCCCGCATTGGACTCCCTGCTTGGCAGGGAGTCTGCTTCTCCCTCTGTCTGCTGTCCCTCCTCCTTGTGCTGTCTCTCTCTCTCTGACAAATAAATAATTAAAATATTAAAAACAAGAAAGATAGGAAGACCCTGCATTGCTCTCACAGGGGGCCATTCTAAAGGCAGCGGGCATTGAGGAGGACGGCGGCCCTGCCAAGAGCCTTCCCCGCAGCCGCGCTCAGCATCCAGCTGTCACGGCTTTGAGCTTGGAGCACCTGCGCTTTATCTCTGTGTATTTTGTTCATCCGCGAGCCAGATCTGTCTTTATTGGCATCGGAGGAAGTGGAGACAGGTGGTTTCAGCTCTTGGCACACTCACCCAATTTGTCTTATGCATGAAGGGTAATCGCTTCTTCGTCTTCCATCATTTCGGCTTAGGAAAAGTTTCATAGGAACACTGAGCTCTGAATAGTGACGAGGAGTCAGTCAAATGCAGTAAGCAGAACCCCGAGGTCAGTTCCACACGTTGTCTCAGGATGCAGCCCGGAGGGAACCCGACATCACCTCTCAGGGCCCCTGCACGGGGCAGTCCCTCCGCTTGGCTTCTGGGTGTTGCTCTCCGGCTGGTGTTGTGTGTCTGCACACTTGCTGATCCTCCGGCTTGCTGTGATGACTTTTAATCCCATTCTGTTCACTACTGATGGGAGCAGCACAGGAAAGCAAGGATGGAGGTTAAAAGCAAATTAGGTCTGGGGTGTCTGGGGGACTCAGTCATTTAAGCATCTGCCTTTGGCTCAGGTCATGATCCCAGCATCCTGGCATCAAGCCCTGTTTGAGGCTCCCTGCTCATGGGGGAGCCTGATTCTCCCTCTGTGTGTACTCTCTCTTGAATAAATAAAATCTTAACAAAACAAAAAACAAAAGCAAATGAGGTCTAAAGGTGCACGCTTTGATACAGGGGAAAAGGGGCACCCCGGGAAAGGAAATGGTATGACTGGGGGAGGGCTCCGGAAAAATGCCCACAGCCCATGGTGTGGATTACGGGAAAGTTTAAGTACAATACGGGGTAGGCTTTAGAGCTGGGAGGCATTAGAATAATCAGATTCTTGAAATGGCTTAATCTAAAAGAGGTTGAAATTTAGCAAAAATAAGAGCTGGGAGCTTCCCATGACGTCTAAGAGCTGTTTTCTCAAGTGTGAGATGCTATGTCAAGCAGTCGGGATTTTCTGTGTTGAGCATAATGTTGGAGTCATCTTTGAGGACACTTGGCAACAAGAAAGAACACTGATTCGTTAATACAGATTTCGATACTTAGGGACGTTTTAATTGATGGCATTTCACTGCTTACTGTTGGTCTCATTTAGACTTAAATAATCAAAATCTAGGTAGTAATATTCGTGTAAAAATCTGTGTTGATGCCTTAATCAAAAAGTTAGGAAAAAATTATAATGAAAGAGTTTTTTAAAGCTTAGAGCTTGGGGTGGCTGGGTGGCTCAGCGGGTTAAGCATCTGCCTTTGGCCTGGGTCATAGTCTCAGGGTCCTGGATCGAGCCCCGAGTCGGCCTCCTTGCTCAGCAGGGAGTTAACTTCTCTCTCTCCTTCTGCGGCTCCCCCACTCATGCTCTCTCTCTGTGTGTGTCAAGTAAATAAATAAAATCTTGAAAAAAATAAAATAAAGCATAAACCTTTTCTAAGGTTTAAAACTAAGGATCCCATGGATGTCACAGCTGCTTGGTTAGTGGCCTTGAGGGTTGAGCACAGAAGATGGAGTGAGCTTCATGCAGAACAGGGCGGGTTCCCTTCCTTGCTCCAGAGTTACACTCCGGCCTCTGAAACCGAGGGTCAGACACATCCCAGCACTTGAAGCAGGGCCAAAGGGAACCAACGAATGTGCCTCCACCCCTGACCTTGGATGCCTTCCCTCCAATCCTCAGTAACTCTGCCCCCACTGCACGTAAAACAGGGAAATCAGAAGGACTCACTCAGGCTGGACCACAGGCCAGAGTGAGTAGTGCCCATGCTTATTTCTGCTGGGCTGTAGAAGCCCCCAGCAGCGGAGGGCAGTTCAGACCGGGGCCCGGGCAGCGTTCCGAGAGGCAGCAGCGGTGCTAAGCGCCCCGCTCCGTCCCCACACAGGGAGGGGTGGGAGGAAAACAGAGCACAAGCCGCCCCCAACGAGTCTGCAGACTGAATTCCTTAAACACTGAGAAGAAGCACAACCACCACAATCAGCAGACTGCCGCTTTCCAGATGCAGTGAAGGTGGGTCTGACCATGGCTTTGAAGGAAGCATGTGTGTGCTGCGCGGGGAGGTGATCGAACGTGTCGTGTCATAACGGACACCCTGAAGCACAGTGGGGTGATGGGAACAGCTAGAGGGGAGAGTCCGTGTGTTAGAAGTGAACGGTAGAGTTTCTCGCATTTTCAAAGTGCTGGATTCAGTCCAAGGAGAATTCATTTCAGGGTTCACCTCCCTCCGGCACAGATGGACCTGGGAAAACATGAGTGGGCCCTTGGACACACACACTTCCATGTCCCGGAGTGTGCAGGTGGCAGGGAGAGGGGGATCTGAAGAGAGGCTGGTGGGAATTGGCCAGAACGGGCAGGCAGTCCCCAGAGCAGGCTCAAAGAACCAAGAGGAAAAGGGAAGACTGATCCACATTGGGAAGCATCTGGCAAGGTTCCAGAAAGCAAAAGGCAAAGAAAAGGTCTTTGGGGAGAACGCAGACTTCCCAGCGCCTGGACGGCCATCGGATTGGCAGCCTGCACAGACCCAACAAGTGCCAAAGGAGAGCCTGGGTGTTTTCAGAGCCGTGAGGTGAAAGGGACCATCCGTCTGGGAGTTCACACCAACACGTACTGAAAGCAAAGGAAAGCTTTTTCAGGTGAAGATTGAGAAGATTTGTGACTGGCAGTCTTCTCTGATTCATTCAGAGCTGTCCTTTAGAAAGAAGATCATGAACGCCTTGCAAGGAGCAGGGTATGGGACACAGCAGTGTGCGGAGAAAGGGACGCCATGTCACAGGGTCAGTTCCATACGAACTGTTCAACGAAGGTTAAGCTGAACTTCAGTAATTAGACGCCCCAAGTGTGCATGTGTGTCTTTTGAGGTTTGCTCTCTGTGTGTTATATCATAGTATCATTTGAGGGTTTGCTCCGTGAGCAGTTATATAATAAGACTCCCGTTGGGGAAGTAGAACATACAACGATTTGAGATTATGTTAGAAAAAGTATACTTATTACATATTTTAAAGACTGTATTTATTTGAGAGAGAGTGGGGGGGGGGTGTAGAGGGAGAGAGAATCTCAAGTGTAGAGCCCGACATGGGTCTCGATCTCCCTACCCTGAGATCATGACATGAGTCGAACCCAAGAGTCCTGTTCTCAACCATCGGGACCACCCAGGTGCCCCCTTAGTTAACCCCTCAGTTATGTATTTTAAAATCTTAGTTGCAACTCAAGTATCAACTGTAGTTATATGTGTATATAGTTTCTAATCTAGCAAAAAAAGATATGAGGGGATCTATATTTAACAAAAACAACCAACATCAATAGAAAAGGAAGAAAAGCGAGATGTGAAAAATAAAAAGGACGGCAAGCAGAAGTACAGGATATGATTGTCGGAGTAATTCTAAGCATTTCTATAACAGTATTAACAGCCCCAGATTCATAGAAATAAACAGAACTGTGCTCCCAACAGACTGTTGATTCTTTTCTAAAATCTGTGTAGCTTTTTAAAAAGGTGACCACATATGGGAAACTGCACTAAATTTTATTTTATATCTTAATTTATTTATTTTTTTTGCACTAAATTGTAAGCAGTCTATTTCATGCAGACCACATTCTTTGGCCCAGTGTGATTAAATCAGAAATCAAGAGAAAAAGTTCAAAAGGTAAACATGTAAACGTGTGTGGAAACTTTAAAAACACACCGTTTCCCCACTCGTGGATTACAGAGGAGGTCATAATGAAAGTACCAGTCATTTAGAATTGAGTGTACTAGAAATTGAGTGCTAGAATTAGTACTAGAATTGAGTGTATTAGAATTGAGTGTACATTAGAAATATGAGTGTACTGCAGGTAGAAAATGGTATTAAGGTGTTTGGAACTCCATTTCTCATCTTGGCAGAAAAATGGAAATTAGGAGCATGACAAATCAAGAGTGCTAAGGAATGTAGAGGAAGTATTTACAAAAGCGGAGATCAGAAATTATGGGAATGATGAGGAAACATCAAAAGGGGGAGCAAAACCAAAAGCCAGTCTTTTGTAAAATCTACCAAAACCGCAAGCCGCTGTCACAGACACTCAGGAGGAAGATGGGCACACAGGGAAACCATGTGGAGAACACGTCGGGGAGTTCAAACAACAACACAAGAAAACCATGAGCATCCTTGTGAATGTGAAAATAGGAAGGAAATGGATAACTGACTGCAAAAGCATAAAAACAAAATGACCAGGGTGCCTGGGTGGCTCCTTCAGTTAAACGTCTGCCGTCGGCTCAGGTCATGATCCCGGGGTCCTGGGATCGAGCCTCATGTCGGGCTCCCTGCTCGGTGTGAAACCAGCTTCTCCTTCTCCCTCTGCCTTCCACTCTGCGTCCTTGTCCTCTCTTTCTCTTTGTCAAATAAATAAAACTATGAGAGACTGTGGACTCTGAGAAACAAACTGAGGGTTTTGGAGGGGAGAGGGGTGGGGGGATGGGTGAGCCTGGTGGTGGGTATTAAGGAGGGCACAGATTGCACGGAGCACTGGGTGTGGTGCGTAAACGATGAATCTGGGAACACTGCATCAAAAACTAATGTTGTACTTTATGGTGACAAACATAACACAATAAATAAATAAAATCTTAAAAACAAAAAAACAACAGCAAAAATCCAAAATGGCACACCCAACACTGACAAGCATGTTGGAGCCACAGAAACTCATTCGCCGTCCGTGGGAATGCAGAATGGCACAGAGGCTTAGGAGGGTGGTTTGGCAGTTTCTTGGAAAACTAAGCTTACTCTTACCGTACGGTCCAAACAGTTGCGCACCTTGGTATTTACCTGAAAGAGTTGAAAACGTACGTCCACACAAAAGCCTATACAGGAGTGTGCATGGATTTACTCATAATTGCCGGAAAGCTTGGAAGGCACCATAATGTCCTTCATTAGATGAATGGATGAACAAGTTGGTCCGTCGAGACAGTGCAGTATTACTCAGCGCTACGAAGAAAAGAGCTATCAGTCACAGAAAGGCAGGGAGGAAGCTGGGGTGTGTATTCCTGTGTGGAAGGAGCCGGTGTGGCCAGTCGACATGCGGTAGGATTCCAAGTCTGTGACGTTCTGGAAAAGGAAAAGCTGTGGAGACAGTCGGGAAACCAGTGGTTGCCAGGGTGGTGGTGGGAAAACACGGCCAGGCAGAGCTGAGAGGAGTTAGAGCAGTGGCGGTACTGTGTGTGATGTCATGAGGATGGATGTATTTGTCCAAACCCATGGAACGTTCAACACCAACAGTGTTGACCCTGAGGTCAGCTGTGGACTTTGGCTGGTTATGATGTGTCAGCAGAGGGTCCTCTGTGGTAAAAAACAAACAAACAAACAAACAGCCGTTCTGGTAAGTGAAGTTGATCATGGGTGAGGCCATGCTTGTAGGAGGGCAGTGGGTTTGTGGGACATCCCCTTACCCTCCTCTGAATTTTGTCATAAACCTAAGATTGCTCCAAACAAATTCTTAAAACAAACAACAACAACAAAAGACCCTGATCTCATTAGAAATAAAAGCTATCATGGAGATTATCTAAGGAAACCAAGACTGGTTTGCCTGTATAGTGCTTCTGTAATGTTCTATGACATGACAGAATGGATAGCTCTGTGAGTGGTGTGGACAGCACTCAGAAGTTTCAGGTACAGAATTTGGAAGAAATAAGAAGAAAGAGGAAAGAAAAATGAACCATAATTTGACTCTTGGCAAAATACAAAATCTTAATAAAGAATTAACTCCGGCAGAACGGAGTCTGTATTCAGTACCATTGCCTCAAGGGTGTTTTGGGTTTTGCATTGAATGTCACAAAACCTTGAAGGAGCAAATCATTGCTCTCTTTCCATGAGTTGTTGGAGAGATAGGGAGCAGACCCTCCAATTGTCTTACAGTGCTCTGTAGCTCTGCTGGAGACGGACAGCACAAGAAGTCCACATACAGGCTGGGCATATTTTACATTATCATACAACCCTGAAAACATTAGTCAGATTTACCCGTTTGCCTTAAACATCAAACAAATGTTATTACCAGGTTGCGTTTATTATAATCATGGAAGGATGCTTTACCAACGTTAGATGGAGAAGACCTTGACACATTCAAAGATTTAAGGGGGAAAAGTGGTATCTTACCAGTGACCATAAGAATATATACAATCCTGAACTTCTATAATACAGAACAAGTGATGAGAGCAAAACCCTGACTAAGCCAGCACTTTAGGGAACCTCTGCAACCTGTCCCAAGCTTATAGCATCCATCGTACACACAGGAGTAATATTAATCGTGTCTGTGAAAATCACGGAATCACACCCAAGTGCCTGCTGTCACTAGAGGTCTTAGCCAGTGCAACAAAATGGTTAAACAGAGAAACAGAAATGCAGACACCGAAGTAGAGCAATGAAATCTGTGCCTGTTTGCAAAGCACCCAGACAGAAAGTCAGCACTGACTTACAGACTTTTAAACTGAGTGAGTTCTTTAAGCTGGCAGATACAATATAATATCGACAGATCAAATGTAACAATTGGAGATAATCAGGAAGAGGAATGTAAAAAGAAATTCCACTGACAGCAGTCACAGAACCAGAAGGGAGCTAGGAGGACATGAACCTTGATGACCTTGTAAGTTGCTGCTGAAGGACATAGACAAGATGTAAACAGTCATCCGTGATTCGTGATCACTTTCCCGTGATCACGGATCCGAAGCCTTAACTAGAGAAGATGCTGCATGTTATCAAATGTGTCTTTAAATTTAGCGCACGTGGGGCCATGTTTTGCAGAGTTTTGGTATGACTTGTCAGATGGCTTCGAACTTGATTTATTTCTAAGACCTCTCTCCACCCAGTGTGAGGCTGGAACCCACAACCCTGAGATCAAGAGTTTCATGCTCTACGGACTGAGCCAGCCTGGTGCCCTAGATAGCTCGTAACTTAAATGTGGACAAGTGATAACAGAGCTTCTTTAGGACCCATCGCATTTGGGAAAGTGTGTTGGTGATTCAAGGACGCATAGACCTAAGGACCAGAGTAGATGTGTCATAAAGAGCACTGTGCATTTTTGGAAACTCGGTTCAGCTCGGGGAAGTCCCAGCAGAGCAGGAAAAACCTTTGGGCCCAGGTGGAGGGGGAGGTGGATCCGTGCCCCCATCCTGTCCTTCATCATCGATTTCAGGCCAATTCAATCACTACAAGTAGAAAAGAGCATTTTTTAAAAAAACATAGTCTTGTAAGAATGAGTCGTGAGAATCTTTATACCCTCAGGCCAAGAAAGCATTTCCTAGTAAGACTCAGCACCGCTGTAAAGGAACAACGATGTTTGAGGATACGACAGATAGACATCTGCGCAGGGAACAGCATTTCAAACATGGACTGGACCACTCCAGCCTGGAAAAAAAAAATCACTGCAGTGCAATTAACACGTGGACTGTTAGTAGCCTCAGTTTATTTTTAAAACCCTCTGAATAAGAGAGACGATCGAATAGGAAACCTGGCAAAAGGCACGCACAGGAAAGCGTGCTGTGTGCGTTTGGACCCCGGACACTTGTGGCAGGTAGGAAATGTGGCGCTCGAGCCGGACCAGGCCGTGGCCGAGGCTCCAGGTCTGGGGTTGGGATAGGAAGGCACAGCTCCCTCTGTCAGGTGTGTCCAAATTCCCCCTGCTCTTCTCTGCCTGTGGTGCCTCCAGCCCCAGGTCTGGACTGAGTGGGCTTGGGGAGGGGGGGACCCTCCTCCCTGCCTCTCTGAGCCGCCCCCCCACCCACTTTTACACCTGACACCAGGTTCAGTGCTTGGGTTTCTCCTAACAAGGTGCCCTGGGACCACAGGCCCAAATGGGAAGGAGGTCCCAGTGCTGTCATTTGCCTCCTGTGATCTGCAAGGCCCCCTCAGGCGCTCTGTTGAGAAGCCTGAAGGTTGCACCACGTGTCTGATGGCGATGTGGCTGGCTCTTTGCAAGGGACCCGGGGTTTAAAACAAAAGACTCCCAGTGACTTTCCTTGACCTGTTCTTTCTCTCTGGTGGAGAGGATTTAGTGCTCGAGCATTTATTAGCTCGTTCCGACGTAAGCAGCTTATTTTTGTGTGTCGGTAGCTGCACACGCTTCACACGTCTCCCTGCCCCGCCCTGCAGGAAGGATTGCATTTTCCTTTAAAAGACGGGGGTTTTGTAATAGCTAGAATTGCTCTTGACAGTCTTTTGAAGATATGCTCCAGAAGCAGCTTGTTTAAAATGAGAAAAGACCAGGGGTGCCTGGGCAGCTCAGTCGGTGACGCAGCTGCCTTCTGCTCAGGTTGTGATCCCAGGGTCCTGGGATTGAGCCCCACGTTTTGCAGACATTGTCCACGGTGCCCAGAGTCATACACCCAATGACCCCAGGGCTCCCGTGGAGACACCAGAGTCCAGCACTTGGCTTAGATCATCTGCCAAGTGGAAGAGACCAGAATTAGAAAAGAATGCCCATAGAGGTGAAGTGGATTGGGAAAGGTGGTTTTGTTTTGTGTCTCCCCTGCAGGGAGCCTTGGCCAATGTCACTGATGTAGGGGATGGCCAGGCTCGGGGCCTGATATTCCTTGGCTCTTATTTCTTCCAGTGGCAGCGCCCCAGGAGTGTGGGCGACTGAGGAACCACGTCGTGGTTTAGAATCTTTAGTAGCAAATAACGGTCTCACAAAATTGCCATGAAATATACTAATTGGACAATGGTAACTTGGAGTCCAGTGCTAAGACCTCCCGTGTGTCTCCTGTGTTTCCGCGGAGTTGTTAGAGCCGTGGATCGGGAAACTGAGCCAGAGATGTTTGGTCACTTGCCCAGGAGTGACCCAGAGGTCACTCAGTGTAGAAGTGGAATCAAAGCCACGTCCATGCATCTTCACCTTTGGAGGTAATTTAGGGGAAGCTTGTGACCTGCCCCTGATCGTACAGGCTGTTCCATGTAAGTGTTCCTTGAGGAACCATATTTTCCCGTTCTTCTGACATCGTGCATTTCTCGAGCAGAGGAACCATGTCTTACCATGAAGGTTCTGCTCTAATGCCTTGTTCCTACTTGTATCTTATGGATCCTTATTTAAGGAATTGCTGAAAGCATGTGGCGTAGATGTACTTGTGGGTTCCGGAAAGGCCCCCAGTTCCCACCCCGACCCTCCCAAGTGGGAGGCTCTGGTACTTCCTGGCGACCAAAGGCCTTCCCTCCTCACGGTGGTGTTAGGAGCATTGGAGGTGAGGTGATGGAGGGTGAAGTCAGAAGGTCAGCTAACTAGACTGTGGCTCGATTGTAGCTTTGGGACCCGGCTTGTGTCATGGTTCATTGGATGTCCGTATTTTACTCTGTTACCCATGAGGACGTCGTCATTTCGCCCACTTTACGCACGCACATGTGCACACGCGCACGCATGTAAAAGTAACTCTTGTTTTCTTAGTTCCTTGCCCTCACAGGGAAACGATGCTTTCCCCTCAAGAAAAGTTCTTTGTCTGACGTGTTCCGCGGAATCCTGAACAGTAACGAATATTGGCCTCGGGTTGGATATTGAAGCCAAAGTTGATCATGATTTTGATGCCTTCACCCTCCTGCCGTGCCTACACACCTTTCCTGAGGGCTGAGATGGCACAAAGCTGGGAGGAAAACCATATATAATCCTTCACCCACAGAGTGACAGCTTTCTGCCTTTTGGAAAAAGAAACGCATTCAGGCCACATCTAATGATTGCGTTTGCCCACAAATGGCGCTTAATGCTTCTTCTGCAGTATCCATTTAAGTGACGATATTGTAGACATTCCGAAAGGTGGGCTGTGTTTCTCTGTCCTCTGTTTCTTACCTGTTCAGGTGACTTCCCTGTTAAAAAACAGGTTCTTCCCCTGCTAACCAGTAAGTTCAACTGCACTGTGCAATGGGCACTCGTTTTCCTCTATTTGCAGGGGAGGAGACTGAGGCCCAGAGGTCAGAAGAGTCACCCAGATCATGCCCTGTGGAGTAGGAGAGTCGAGTTTGGCCCTGGCCGGTGGGCTCCCAATCCCCTCACCCCCAGCCACTCTGCCTCTGGAGTTCACCCTCCGTCCTTCAGGGTCTGCTCATGCCTTCAGGTTCCTCCTACTCCTCGGGGTTTTTAATGCGTCAAAATGAGATTTTAGAGGAAGGGGCTGAGTTTTCCTTGTGCTCAGAAACAGCCAGAAAGGTTGGACCCTGCAGCCCCCTCCCCTATCCTGGACTTGTGCTAGCACCATCCTTTGTACTCGGAAGAGTTTCTGTCTCTGTGAGGAAGACAGAACAAAAAGCCACGGAGGCACCTGCTCGCTCTGTGTTTCCCAGCAGCAAGTGAGCCGAGGACCTCCCGGTTCCCAGTTCCCCTTTGGCACTGAAACAGTGCACGTCGCCGTCTGTGATCCCCGGGTCTCCACTCTTCCTTGCTTCCCTGATGCTCTGACAACTCACACCTCCCTGTTTCCTTCCAGCAGCTCGTTGGAGCCCGTTAATGTTTCGTGCTTCCTTTGCTGTTGGGGTACTCACTGTTCATAGAGGGCTTTACCCCCGCAAGTCCTGTGCTCTTCTGCATGTTGGCTTTTCTTCCTCTGGCTCCTCAGCTTTCCTGTTTCTTACCTTCCCTTGACACACATTTGTTGCTTGACTGGGCCACGGCAGGCTCGGGGACACAGCAGTGAGCAGCAAGGTTTTAATTTATTAGCCATAGAACACGTGGACCTTTGCATCCATCTGAAGAAGTATCAGTCCCTTTTTGGAAGCAGTGGGTGTGATTTAGGTATAATTCAGTATTAAGATCAGTGATGAAAGAGTATCCTTGGTTCTGAGCCAAAGGCAGACGCTTAACCGACTAAGCCACCCAGAAGTTTCCTCTGAAAACTTCTTACACCTTGTTCTGTCTTACAGTTTGCCGAGTGCATGTCTGTCTGTCCCATTTCTTTCTAGGCTCCTTGAGATGAGACCAGGGATCACGTTTTCATTTTTAATCTTCGGGGAAAAACAAACAAACTAAAAAGAACGTTGGCTTTTAAGGCTCACCGGGGAAGGAACTGAGGGTCCACCAGGAGCTCTGTGACGCCTGTGTTTTCACCTCTCTGAGCCCCAGTTTTCTAATCTGTGACATGTGCGTGATAGCACGTAGCTCATAGGCGTGGTGTGAACATTGTAGAGCGATCCCAGCGAATGTTCCTGGGCTCCCCCCACGCACCCCCGCCCACGCGGTCTCTCTGAATTCCTCCTTGACCAGCACCAGGGCAGGGCAGTGGACATAGCAGACAACGAAGGTGTGTCCTGTGGGATACGGAATCAGACTCTGCTGAGGGCTAAGTGTCTGCTCCTTGGAGATGCGAGCAGGGCGTCCATGGCTGGAGAAGTGTACCCTACTTCTCAACTTACATCTGCAAATGGAGCTCTTCCCGGTGCGGAGCCTGGCTTCCCACTAAGCCCCAGTCTTCTGTTCAGTGTCTCTGGGCGATGCCATGCAGAGCGAGGCGGACTTAGGATCTATGAAGCCGTGTCTTCTCCTAGGAGGTGCAGCTGCATCCACAGTGTGTGTGTGGGGGGAGCCAGAGAGACTGTGGCCCGGAGGAAGAGGTGCTTTCAGAGGGAGAGAGATTTCTCATGGTGGGGATGCCCCAAAGGGAGCAGTTTGTTGGCCATTCTTCCAGATGCGGACAGAATCTCATTCTTCTGTCCTCTCTGTGACCTCAGGGATGACCCGGTAGATGCGACAGGGTCAGGGATGCTCATGCGGGCACAGCTCTGGCCTGCTGGCTAACGCTTCCTGCACCGTCCCCATGCCTGGACACGTGTCCTCCCTTGTTGGAATTAGTCCGGCACTTATCCACCTAGTGGCTATCGTGTCACCTGCCTGGCGGGCCTTTTTCCAAGGAACTACAGGATCGGAGGCTCGGCGGGCACCAGAGGGTTTTGGAATGCTGCCTGGCTGGCTTTCTAGAAAACTCAGCAGCTGGATTGATGGAGGCTGCTGACTCTGTTGTTTAGGTCTTCAACTCTTACTGAGCACCTGTTGTGTGCCAGGTGTGACGTTAGACAGTGAAGCAAAAGAGAAAGAACATGAAGGTCCTAGTCTTCCAGAAACTCAAGTTTAGCGAGGGGGGAAAAAAAAAGAAAGAAAGTTAAATGTAAGAAGGAGGCAACATGTCCAACTCCGGAGGCAGACAGATCTGGATTGGACTCTGCACCCCCATGTCTAGGGAGCTGAGTGGCTCTGCCTCGGTATCTTCAGCTGAAATCTGGAAAATACCTACTCGACTGGTTTGGTAAGAGGGTGAGGAACAGCCTGGGCTGTGAGGTACCTGGCCCAGGACCTGGTGCTTTCTAGGAGCTCAGGAAATGTGAGCTTATGCTTACCAGCATCATCAGTGGAGAGAGTAGAGATCAGACCTGTGGCCTCCCCCTCCTGTGTGCCCCAGCCTGGGAGATTGCTGCTTCTCCTGCGGCATTCATCAGAACAGACCACTTCATTTCTCTTAATTAAAAATAATTACCGTAGGAATAATAAGCATTTGGTTAGGGTTGCCCTCCCTTCCTTCCCTGACCCAGCTCCAAGGAGTTAGTTGCAGAATGAATCTGGGTGGGTCTCCAGCAGCTGTTTTCACAAACCAAAGCTGCCCTGTCACTCCCATTCCTTATTCATCGAGTTGAAGAGGGACACGGGATCCAGATTCCCAGACCCCACGGACCCCATCCAGAGTGTCCTGTCTTTCCTGTGAAACCCTGTTTCCCCCAACATCCTAGAAAGGCAGCTCCTCTCTCCTGGGCATTTCAGTTCTGGGAGCTGTGCCATTTCTTGGAGTCGCCTGGTATGTTCCCCTGGAACGACTTTCCCCATCCTAAGGCCTTGGAAATCAGGTTCTTCTTAGAGCTGAATGCCTTGTAGTTGACAGTCTTGCCTGTAAGCAGAGATCTCGGTTTAAAACTCTCCTCTTCTGGGGCACCTGGGTGGCTCAGTTGGTTAAGCCACAGCCTTCAGCTCAGGTCATGATCCCGTCATCCCAGAATCAAGACCCACATCAGGCTCCAGCTCCACGGGGAGTCTGTTTCTCCCTCTGACCTTCTCTCTCATGCTCTCTCTCTGTCTCTCTCTCAAATAAGTAAATAAAATCCTTAAACAAAAGAAAACAAAAAACCTCTCCTCTTCTGCCAGGAGTAAGCATAACCATTCGAGGAGCGTGTCTGGCCTCTGGGACACTCTTCTGCTGTGGCCCCTCCATCAGCTGTTCTCTTCTGACGGCACAGACTGCGCCCTGTGCTGCTGTCACTTCTTGCCTGTCCCTGTCCTCTCTTGCAAGATGCTCAGTCCTGGGCAGGACTCCCTCCCGCTAGCTGGAGGTCTGGCACTTGCTCCACGATGTCTCCTCTCCTGGTCTTTCCCTTACTAGCCACTGCCTGGGAGCAGGTTCAGGGTCCCCAGTGGAGTTAGTCAGATGTCCTCGCCTCCCTTGCTACTTTGTTTCCCTGGGGGAATCCTTTCTCAAAGCAGCTTGGAGGGACACGGTTACGTTCAGGTGATGAGCACCCTGTTTTGTTAACATCTGCGTTTCCAGTGCCTGGAATGATGGCAGGTATGTAGTTGGTGCCCAGTAAATGTTTGTGAAATGAGTGAATTTTACGCTTACGGAGTTAAATTCATGGAAACCGAGCATTCATGTTGAACGAGGTAATAAGGACTCCCCAGTGTCTAATTTACCTTTAAAAATTTGCCTTTTTTGAGAGGGCAGTGCTGGTGATGGGTGGACTTTTGGACTGGATTTCTTCCTCTTCAAGTCCAGTGTTTTTAGACAAATATTTTTAGGATTGGTGGCAAGTGAGAACCTTCCAGAATGACCCGCTGTTTACATAGTTACGTGCGCCCAGTATCTGCCTGCTTCATGATGTAATGGAAGAATGAGGGGTCCGGACTAGAGGTCTGGAGAAGAAACTCGGTAAACTGAAAGAAAAAGACACAATTAATTCTTTTTTGAGTGATATTTTGTGGCCCTGGTTCTGCCCCCCCCCGCCCACCCAGTTGTCTTCTAATAGTACAAATTGCACTCCTAAGTCTCTGCTTTTTTCCATAATGTGTCGCTGAGGTCCTTGGTCCTTGCAGGGTGGGATGTAACTTCTGTGGAGTGGGGAACTCTTCTCCTGTGCTGTGTGTTCCCACGCTCAGAACACCTCAGTCCTAACAGGCCTGCAGCGCTGTCTGGGTGCTGCGTGCACCCGTGAGGCAGGACACAGGCCAAGATAGAAGGCAAGTTCGCACCCTGGCTGGGCGGTCCTCCCCGAACATGGGATTCCGGCTCTTGAGTTTCAGCGAACAGAGTCACTGAGCGAAACGAGTGGCTTCCCCTTTTCACAGGTGGTGTTGCCAGAGTTGGGGGGCGGAGAGAGGAATGGAATGCTTTGACACTTCTCTAAAGCATGGATTCAACTCGTGAATCTCACTGAAATCAAAGTCCGCTGATAGCGATTAATCATTATCTTAACTTTTTTTGCTTGTTTGCTTTGGTGGTAGAGGTGAATGTTGCCTGGCCACGGGGATATCTGCCTTCGGTTGGGGGATCTGCCCCAGACTTTGTGGCTTACCCTTCCCCCTGAGGATTGCAGTGTTTCGGGTATTCCACGGCCCCAGTGGTGAGAAGGGGGAATCTGTCAGGACGGGGACACAGGGCCCAGCCTCCCTCCCTGAAAGCCCCTGCGGGCAGCATCCTGGGCCCGTTCTAGCCCTGGCTGGGAGCTGCTCTGGGGAGATTTGGGAAGAGCTCTTGGCATAGCTGGAAGGCATCTTGGGCTCTCTGTGTTTCTGTAGGTTCTGTCCACTTATGGTTCAGCTTTGCACAAGCCATCCTAAAATGCACACATGAATACTGGTGGGTTGGGACACCTCCTTGTCCCATAATCCATAGGATTGGTGGAGAAGTGTACATATTTGTACCAAAACCTAACGCTTATTAGAAAGTGGGGTCCACATTTAGTGCAACTTAGGAAATGAGCAGCCTGGTCCTGGACCTTCCCAAGCCGGTCTTCCTGGGGTTACCAGATGAGTCCCCCAGGAAGTCAGCCCCAGGGGTCCCTGTGTCACCCCTCCTCTGCCTCCTAGCCTCCATGGCCTGGAGATGTCCCAGTTCTTGTTTTGCCTCCTGACTCAGTCCTGGCACCCATTTCTCAGATGGAATATTTCTCTTCTGGAAGATACCCTTGACTCCTCTCCATAGCTAGACCCCTATCCCCACTGGTGGCCTTGCGCCCCATTCTACCTCATCCCCCAGCAGCCCACCCCTGTGCTGGTCACCAGGATTGCTGTCCACACTGTCTCCTTGGCCCCAGTTGTGGAGGAAGCTGCATGGGAGCAGGCACGCTGGCGCCATGGGGGGTGGCCCGGGCTGGAGGACTGCCAGACACGTGACCATCATGGCAGGGTGGCATGGCCGAGGGCATGAGAGCAAGCACTTTGACCCTCCTGAAGGAAAGAGTGTCAGTGGTTCTCACTGGGGCATTTCTGCCAGCAGCTGTGGGACCTTGACCTCACCGACCGTCAGAGTGTCTCACTGCTAAATGTTAAATGTAAGGGTTGTGGTACCTGTCATTACTTTGCAGATTAACATTGTCAGCGATGTGACATGGAGGGGCACGTGATAAGCCCTTGGTAATTGGGGCATTAGTGGTGACAACCACTAATCTGCATGTGGACACAAGTTTAGAAGTCAGGCCCCCGGCGAGGCCGCTGGGTCACCATGTGACACACTGAATTGCCACTTCTTTGGGCCTCGCTTTGCCTAGCCGTGAGGTGTGAAATGGGCGGCTCTTAATTCCTGAAGCCCTCTGGAGGTCTTCAGCTTTCTGTGGGATGGCAAGGAGAAGTTGTGCGTACGCGCTCGAGCTCTGCGACGCAGGCTGCCGCATCTGTAGATTGTTCAGGATCGTCCCCGACCCCACAGTGCTTGTGGGGACCCAGGATCGTGCTCCATTGCACCCAGCATGGGAGCAGGAAGACCAGTGCTCAGTGATTCCTGGGCTCGAAGCTGCAGCGGGTGTACTGGGAAGGACAGGAAGCGGGGTGAGCTGCCATGGGCTGCGAGGGCATAACGTATTAACAGTGTTTGCCTTCAAGGTTCGAAGGAGCCCGTGAACTTGAATATGGTAGCCACCAGCCAGTCTTTCGAGTCCCTCCTGGGCAGCAGTGTGTGCACACAGCCGGGGGCTAATAAGTGTGGGAGACTTTCAGTCACGGACTACTTCCTGGTGTCAGGGTTTTGGGATTGTGGGACTTGTCCGTGAGGGACTTAGGATGTCAGCCACTCCATCCTGAGTTACTGATCCTTCTCCATCCGTGGCTAACGTGGGTGCATTAAGGGAACGTGCTTTGGGCGTGGTGTGGGGAGTCTGTGTAGATTGGCCCAGTGATGACCAGAGCCCAGAGGCCACAAAAAGCATAGGCAGGGCTCCTTTTCAGATGTGCATGTATGGTTGTAATGCAGCACACACACACACACACACACACAGCCAGCTTGTGTGATATGCATATTCTCAATTCACAGACACTGACCACATCACTTGCCATTGTCTGGAGGAGGTGGGTGGAGAGGAGATCCCCATCTCCCACAAAGGTAGGAAAGTGAAGTTTCTCTTCTCTTGTCTATTTCTTGTTTCAAATCCTACCTGCCTGTAGTAACCACTGAGATAAAGCTTTGTTGGATGTGTTTTATTTTTTTAGATGACAGGAATTGAAGGTTGCCCTTGTATTTGGAGCTGTGGTCAGGCAATCTCTGCTGTTAGGTTTCCTGAATATTTCTAACTATCATGAATACAGCAGAGGCCCACTTTCTCTCCAGGGTAACACCTGATTTCCTTCTGCTGCTTACTTAAGCCCAGCGGTGCCAATTAAAGATTAAATACTTGTGGCAGGAATCTGTGCAAGTAGAAGATTAATTGGTGCGCAAAAGGTATGTCAGTAGAATGTTGAGTTCTGTCTGCACGAGGTTTGAATGGTTCAGAGGTCATCCGACATAACTTGTCAAGGGAGCATGGTTTAGGTTGAAAACGCCATTGCAGGTTAGACCTCTCATTCCTATACAGGTAGAAACATATCAGAACATGGGCCTTGGGCCACCTGGTTGGCTGAGTGGGTTGGGCCTCTGCCTTTGGCTCAGGTCATGATCTCAGGGTCTGGGGTTCAAGCCCTGCATCAGGCTCTCTGCTCAGCAGGGAGCCTGCTTCCTCCTCTCTCTCTGCCTGCTGCTTTGCATACTTGTGATGTCTATCTGTCAAATAAATAAAATCTCAAAAAAAAAAACAACCAAAAAAACAAAAAGAACATTGGCCTTTAGGTGGGTGTTGGGGACTTCTCAGCCCTAGCGCTGTGTGTAAAGAAAGTTCTTGTCTTCTCTGTGCTGACTCCACACATCCATACCCCAGATGCGAGGGCTTTCTTCCCCCATCAGGCATTCTCTGACATCCCGCGGATGTGCCCTATGGCGTGTGGTTCCATCCTGACGGGACCTGCTTGGTTCAGTCATTGACTAGAGCAGCCTGTGGAACTAGTTACAGTACTGGTTTGTTATAAATGATGCAGCTTGGGGACAGTCAGGTGGCAAAGAGGCATTGAGCAAGGCATGGGAAGGTGTTCAGGACTTCTGTGGGGGGCACACCACCTTCCCAGCACCTCTCTGTGTCTGCCTACCTAGAGGCTCTGCAAACCTTGTAGGTTTGCATTTTCTATGTGGGTGCTTAACCCCGTAGGCATGATGGCTTAAATCTGATGAACTTGATGTCCAGCCCCTGTCTCTTGTTCCCTGAGGTTAGGGAGTGGGGCTGATCCTCCCAAACACCACCCCCCCCCCGCCCCGTCCCCTCGGCAAACAGCACCCATCCTGTGGTTATCTGATGGCTTCCCCTAAAGCACCTGATTGATATCAACTCAGGTGTGGTTGAAAGGGGCTTCAAGGGACACCTGGATGGCCCAGTTAGCGGCTGCCTTCGGCTCAGGTCATGATCTCAGGGTCCTGGGATCGAGTCCTGCCTCAGGCTCCGGGCTCAGCAGGAAGTCTGCTTCTCCGTCTCCCTCCCCCACTCCCCCTGCTTGTGCTCACTCTCTCTTTCTCTGTCAAATCAATAAAATCTTAAAAAAAAAAAAAAAGAAGAAGGAAAGGGGCTTGTAATGAATAAGAGAATGTTCTATCACAAAAGATGATCCTCTTGCCTTTGTGAAGGCTCGGGAGCTATTTCAGGAGCCACGAAAGACCAAATATTAGAACAAAAAATGCTCCCATTGCTGTTATGGCTTAGGAAGTCATAGGCTCTTAGGAGCCCTGTACCGCATCATGAAGGAGACCAAGATCTCTGTTTTCTGTTCTGTCCAACCTCACCAGGGCCATCGATGTTTTTCTTTTTTTTTCTTGCTCTTAATAATCTGTCGCCATCTGGGGTTTTCGCATCTAAGCAAGGGTGCTGGGCCCCAGTATGCTTAGGAGCGTCCCTTCTGTATGAAGATGGGAGCAGGCCGGGAGACGGTGCGCAGTAGCAGGTGCTCACATGGGTCTGCGGAGCAGGCCGGGAGACGGTGCGCAGTAGCAGGTGCTCACATGGGTCTGCGGAGCAGGCCGGGAGACGGTGCGCAGTAGCAGGTGCTCACATGGGTCTGCGGAGCAGGCCGGGAGACGGTGCGCAGTAGCAGGTGCTCACATGGGTCTGCGGAGCAGGCCGGGAGACGGTGCGTAGTAGCAGGTCTGCGGAGCAGGCCGGGAGACGGTGCGCAGTAGCAGGTGCTCACATGGGTCTGCGGAGCAGGCCGGGAGGCGGTGCGCAGTAGCAGGTGCTCACATGGGTCTGCGGAGCAGGCCGGGAGGCGGTGCGCAGTAGCAGGTGCTCACATGGGTCTGCGGAGCAGGCCGGGAGACGGTGCACAGTAGCAGGTGCTCACATGGGTCTGCGGAGCACAGACAGGCCGTACGCGTGTCCTGAGCACGTTGGGCAAGTAGCGTTTCTGTGAGGAGCCACGCAGTTCAGCAGTTCAGCGTCCTCTTTGCTATTCCAGAGGTTCCAGAGGACACTGTGTGGTGACTTGGGCCCAGCAGGGTGCAGTGAGGGGGTTCGGGGGGGGTGAGAAGGGGGAGCCTCGTCTCCAACTCCCGTTGGCCTCTGCGCCTGCCGTCAGCCGGTGAGCCCCTGGCCTGGTCCTGGCTTGGTTTATGGAAGATGCGTGCCCCAAGTCATCCTCGGGGAGCCAGACGCCAGCTTGTTTCACCAAGTTTAGATCTATTTTAGAAGTGAAGCAGCCTCCGTTCGCTTGTGGCACTGAGGCCAGAGGCACGTGGGAGCTGGAGATCAGATGAGTCCCCAAATATTAGGGACAAAAGTCAGCATCCAGTGTGGGACTTGGTTATTTGAGGAGGCAACATAACTATTAATAACTTGATTTACAACCGTGTTGTTTGACCTATATCTGCTGCACGTACGTCCTCAGGAGCCCGTGTGACGTGAAATTGTGTACGTGGAGTTGTTTTCCCTTCCCTTCTGCGTGCCTGCCAGGGCTGCCGTCGCGGGGAGGTATTTTGGCGTGAGGGCTGCACTGATTAGACACTTTATCTTAGCACCCATTTCCAGAAGCATCTGCCTCGTTTGTGCCCAGTGTTTGCTTCTCCGCGGAGGGGCCCTCACGGGCGGGGGGTGATCCCCACAGGGAAGGCGTAGGGCTGGCCACACCACGGGACGTGCAGAATGCGAGCCACTCCAAGCGTTTCTGCAAGAACTGACCGTCACCTCAGTAAAGTCTTGGTGACTTCCGTAATAATCGTAGTATAGCACTTTTTTTTTCTTTTTTAAGATTTTATTTTTCTTGAGAGACAGGCAGAGAGAGAGGAGAAGCAGTCTCCTCACTGAGGAAGGACTTGCGGGGCTTTATCCCAGGACCCTGAGATCACAACCTGAGCCGAAGGCAGAGGCTTAACCCACTGAGTCACCCAGGTGCCCCCTCCCCCGGTGATTCTATAATCTAAACAGATGAAATCCTAATTGAGCCACAGAAATTTGAAAGTTTGTCAAAGAATGGGATTTTTTTTTTTCTCCTGAGTAGGATATTTTAGATTCTTGAAAAGGTTTCGATTTTGCTCTAAGAACTGTGAAAAATGCACAAAGTTGGTGACATGGCGGTATGACGGTTGGATTTGATTCAGGAAAATTACAGCCTGCTCCCCGCTTGTGACCAGAGTCACCTGGCTTTGTCTAACGCCCACGCTTCTAAATGTGCCGGGTTGTCTGTCAGTAATGCACCTCAGAAGAGGGAAAGCACGTTGGGGACACACCTTGCTTCGACCCTCTGGGGTTTTTATACTTCGCCATCACACTGACTCTGAGGAGTGTCAGAATGACGTTATGTTCCTGAAAGCATAGTGGCCCTGACTGCAGAGAGCGGATTACCCAGAGCGGTGACCCAGCGGTGACCCTGGCCAGCCCCCAAAAGGAGCAGAAGGGCAGGACAGAAGACAGCACTGCCAGGGGCTTCCATAGGGGAAAGATAACTCCAGTGAAAATCCACCTGGGTGGGGGGCGGTCAGCACATCGCATTTTCTCAGAAGAAACGTGTCAGACAGTGAGCCTGTATCTTGGGGGCACGGAAGTGGAAGCAGTGGTCGGTGTGTTCTGCTGGATTTTCTCCGGGTTTTGAGGACGTGTGAACTGCCCCTCAGCCACCCTGCCCATGGCATCCAGGGGCCTGACCCGAGGCCGACTCGGGCTTCACCCCTCACCAGCTCTTAAAGGGTCCATTAAGGGAGAAATGCTTGGGTTGTTCAAGGGATGAGTTAGGCTTGTTTGTGTTACGGAGCTCAAATCAGGCAGCTATTATGTGGCAGCTAAATAAGAGTGTAGGACACATTCTAGAACTTTCTGGAAGCCCCAGACTTGTGAACTGCAGTGTGACTTGTACTTGTTCTCGAAGGTGAGTACCCTGAGCTGTCAGTGAACACACAGCTGAGGGGTGTCCCCCATGTGGTGGCCGTTCTCTTCTCCTGGCCCCTGCTTCTCGGCTTACAGATGAGGACAGGAGACAGGAGGACAAGGACCCTCCAGGGGTCCAGATTTTCCGTGAGCCCCACTTGTCCCACTCACCTCCCTGCCCCCGCACTCTGAGCAAGACTGCTGCCTGCTGACTCTGGAGTTCTCCTTTGTGATCGATTAAATATTGATCACACGGTAACGATGAATTATTAATTTAGTACCTTTGTCCTTTTACTGTCTGGCCACTGGATTAATCTTTGACGCTCCATAACCCAAGCTAAGGCAGCACCTTTCCCCCTCTAATACACACCCCTAGACGTGCGGGGCCCTGCTCACAGGTTTCAGGTCGGGATGTGCTTACTGTGTGTAGCACCCGTGTCCAGGCCTTCCTCAGATCCCTGCCCTAGCACAGTTGGAAGGTAAGAAGCCGAGGGTCTGTGGCTTTTCAGCTTCTGCCTGGTCTTCCCATAGCTGTGTTCTCCACCCCAGCCCAACTCCAGCCTGCTGCACGCCCTCCCTGGCTATAGCCTTGGGGCGCCCTGCACCCCCAGACCCCGTGCCCCTTTGGCATCTGTGCCAGACATCCTCCCTCAGAAAGTTTTTTTGCTGTTCAGCTCTGCTCTGTCTTCTTGGGCCCTTTTCCCTAATGAGTGGGGAAGCCGAAGCAAAGGCGTAAATTTTTAAAGAAAGAAAGGCGAATTCCAGGACTGGATGAAACTGACATCTCTCTGTAATGCACAAGGGGTCCTGCGGCAGGTGGGGGGAGGGGGGCAGGCATGGGGCAGGTTCCGGAAAGGTCTGTGAGCTCATGCATAGAGCACACACCTGGTGGCTGCAAAGATTGTTTTCAGATTCAGGGTTTGCTCTTTTGCACATGTGTGTGATCATAGGCAAAGTGCTCGACCCCATGGGTCTGTTCCTCGGCTGGTACACCAGCTCGTGGTCCCCCATGTATATTGTGTCGTAAGGCGTCCATGAAACAGGTGTTACACGGACAGGTGTTACCGAGTTACAGCTACCTGTGCTTACCACACGTGGGGCTCTGTTATGGTGCAAGGTGACAACCAGCTTTTTCCTGTCACCCCCACCCCCCGCATGCAGCTCCACTGCGAACCCCGTGTCGGGCTTGTGGGGTGAGAGGTAGAAAACTGAACCTTGTGTCCTGGGTGTGGAGCCCATAGGGTTCCAGGAGTGGGGCCGGGATGGACATGTTCCCGGTGGGTGACCTCTCTGCTCTGCCTTCCTGCCTGTGGGGGCTTGGGCCCTGGCTTGGGTGGGGGTCGCGCTGTCTTGGGCCCTGAGCCCGTGGTGCTCAGTGGGCGTCACTTACAGGAGCAGGTGGGCCTGTGGCTGACCCGGCTTGCAAAGCGCCGTGGTAGGGTAAGGCGGGTCTTGTTCATGTTGGCCATGTTGGGCAAAGTGGCAGAGCTGAAAACACACTGAAGGGGGCAGTGCTGTTAGGTTGCAGTGGGTTACATATAAAGAGAACCTACCTCAGAGCAGCTTCAGCTCGCGATTGTAGGGACTGTGCTTTCCAGAGCTCCTTGCCACGCCAGGCTGCTTGGAGCCTGGGTCCCATCCCCAGGCTCTGGCTCTGCCCCCTGCCCCAGCTCCTCCCACATCTCCGAGTTTGCTGGCTTATCCACTCCCCCTCCATGGTATATAGTGAGGACTCTCCAGAAAAACAGAATCGATGGGATGTGCATGGGTGTATGGGCCAGGGGATTTAAGGAACCGGCTCACGTGATTGTGGAGATGCATGTCCAAGGTCGTTGGGGCAGCCAACAGGCTGGGGACCCAGGGAAGAGTTGTAGTTCAAGTCTGGGGGTAGAATTCTTCTGTCCTCAGGGACTGTAGTCTTTTTCTCTTAAACTTTTCTTCTCTTCAACTGATCAGATGAGGCCCACCCACGTTACAGAGAGCAGTCTTACTCAAAGCTTACTGATTAAAATGTTACTCTCATCTAAAAAATATTTCATAGAGGGGCACTGGGGTGGTACAGTCAGTTAAGCATCTGACTTTGTTTTCCCCTCAGCTCATGGTCTCAAGGTCTTGAGATCAAGCCCTACATTCTGCTCTTTGCTCAGTGGGGAGTCTGCCTTTTTTTTTTTTTTTTTTTTTTTTTAGATTTTATTTATTTATTTGACAGAGAGATAGAGAGCACAAGTAAGCAGAGCAGCAGGCAGAGGAAGAGAGAGAAGCAGCCTCTCCGCTAAGCAGGAAGCCCAATGTGGGGCTCGATCCCAAGACCCTGGAACCATGGCCTGAGCTGAAGGCAGCTGCTTAACCAACTGAGCCACGCAGGCGCCCTAGGGAGTCTGCTTAAAACTTTCTCTGCCCCTCTCCACTGTGTGCTCTCTCTCTCAAAATGAATAGATCTTTAAAAAACAAAAACAGGGGCGCCGGGGTGGCTCAGGCTCTCTGCTCAGCGGGGAGCCTGCTTCCTCCTCTCTCTCTCTGCCTGCCTCTCTGCCTCGTTGTGATTTCTGTCTCTCAAATAAATAAATAAAATCTTTAAAAACAAAAAACAAAAACAAAAAACCTTCACAGAAACATCTAGAATCATACTTGACCAAAAACTGCTAACATCCTGCTCTGTCTGTTTTCTTGCGGTTGGCCCGTACGCCCAGAGGATGATGTAGACCTGGAAGCCCTGGTGAACGATGTGAACGCGTCACTGGAGAGTTTGTACCCATCCTGTAGCATGCAGTCGGAGACAGCGCCTCTGCTCCAGAACGGCCAGCACTCCCGCAGCCAGCCGCCGCCCTCAGGAACAAGGTCCCTGCAGACGCCACGTTCCCAGCCTATGCACATCCTCGCCGTCAGGTGGGACCCGGGGCTTGGAGGGGCTTGTCTCTGGGGATGGGGATGCGACACAACTCTCTGCACGGTCCCTACATGCATTTTCTTTATCCAGCTCGGCCCCAGGTACCAGGTCCCTGTTTTGGTTTGGATAGCATCCATGGAGCACCTGCTCTGTGCTGGGGGAGGGAAATCCTTGTAAGAGAATGCTTTGGAAATAAGGAAGGAAGGACCCGGACTGGTCTGTTGGGGGCTCGAGGGCCTTACTGCCCATAGTGGGGTCTGGGAGCCTGGAGGAGGGGCATCCCGCGGGGGGTTCACTGCAGGAGACACAGCCTCTGGAAATTCAGGGCTGGCAGGCAGGGCTTCTGGGAAGCAGAGGGGTGTTCCTTCCAGGTGGCACATCTCTGATTTGAGTATTGGTGGGTGAGTAGGAGCTGGGGTGGGTATGGGGGAGGATATTTTGTGAGTGAAAGGGATGATCCCTGTTGTCTCAGGTGGCTGATTTGCTCCCCTTCCTTGGCCGACTGATACTCTCTTGTACGTACCGTGTTTATCAATTCGTGCACTGACGGGCAACGCAGGCAGCATGCTAAGTAACCAAGCCTGCCACAGGAGGACAGATGCCACGGGATTGCACGTAGGGGACGCATCTAAGGTAGTCAGACTTTGAGAAGCAGAGAGTGGGAGTGGTGGAGGCCAGATCCAGAGGGGAGGGTGTTGGGAGAGAGGGGACAGAGCGTCCCAAGTGCCTTTTCTACAAGGGGAGCGGGTCCAGGGGGTCTCCTACAGCACTGAGCCCACACGTCCCAGTACCCTGGTGTGGTGTAGACTGAGAACCTGTCTGAAAGGGAGGGGCTTCCAGGATCACAGCAGAGAGCAGGAAGGGCGCGTCCTGTCCGCAGGCTGTGGGTGTGTCCGGCAGGCAACCCTGCTGATGGGTCGCTTGGAGTGCTCCTATCACACACACAGTCGTCCTGCTTTCCAACTGCCGATCACACCTCCACGCAGGGGGGTGGACAAAAGATGACCCTGACAGGTGGGGCCGCCTTCTGAAGGCCTCTGTGAGAGGTTCCAGGGGCAAGATGGGGAAAGATTTGAAGAGGCGAAGTCAGGAGGTTGGGTTAGTGTTTCGGCAGATCATCCTGGCAGCCTGGTTCGCGGGGGCGGGATGGGGGTGCGGGTGTTGGCCAGTTAGGGCACAGATGACTTGGAGGCTGTTTCAGGGACCAGCCTAGAGATGCTGGTGTCCCAAAGCAGATACAGAGGGGGACAGACGGGAGGTGTCAGCACCTAACTTCGGGAGGCGGTGGGGGACCGCCTGAGCGGTGAGTGTGCCCCTGCCCTGTCTCGAGGGTGTGGCCCGAGCAGCCAGCTCCACAGCTGCTGGGAACGGGGTGCCAAAGGCATCACGGGCCTTCTGGGGGGAGAGATTGTGAAACCGAGCAGAGAAGCTCTCTGGGGCTGCTGCCCGGTCCCTGTGGGCCCTGGAGGTTTTCAGGTGAGGATGGAGGGATGGGAATGGGCGACAGAGCGAGGCCTCCCTGGGCTTTCTAGTGCAAGGCTGGTGTTGCCCTCTGTCTTGGGCTTTGGTCAGGCTGGGGCACTCGTGGCTGCTACCTTCCTCGGCACTGCATCTTCCAGGGATCTCGCTTCCTGTGCTTGGGGGTGAAGGGGTGGGTGGGGTCCTCTCTGCTTCGAGAAACTTGCATAAGGCTCTTTTTTTTTTTTTTTTTTTTTTTTTTTTAAGATTTTATTTAACAGAGAGAGAGATCACAAGCAGGCAGAGAGAGAGGGAGGAAGCAGGCTCCCTGCTGAGGGAGCCCAATGCGGGGCTCGATCCCAGGACCCCAGGATCACGACCCGAGTCAAAGACAGAGGCTTAGCTCACTGAGCCATCCAGGCACCTTATATAAGGCTCTTTCTGGTCTGACATCCCTAGGGTTCTGCGGACAGGCTACCCTCTCGCCCAAGGCGGTCTGCTCTGTCTCGGGCCAGCAGAGTCAGCACAGAGCTGTCTGTAGGGGTGGTCGCCTGCCCCTCGGCCCTTGGCCTTTCCCTGCCTCTCGCTCCTGGTGTTTTCATCCCACTCTGCTTTCTGGGGCATCACCCCGTGTTCTTGGCCCCTGTGCAGTCAGTCTGCAAAGAGACGCACTTTCCCCCTGTGCACTTCTCTGGGTGTGGGTCTGTCAGTCACGTGTCCAGAGAAGCCTGGAGTAGGGAGCCCCTGGGAAGGACAGTCACAGCCCGCACAGCGGTTGCACCCGGAGCAGAGTCAGGGCAAAGGATGGACAAGGAGGCCCAGGCCCCTGAGTGGCCTGGAGCCCTTGAGCCTAAAGTTTGGGCCACATTCTGCCCTGGGGCTGCCTGTACAAAGTCCCACGGGAGGTGTCTGGGCAGGAATGCAGCACAGGGCAGCAGACACTCTCCCTGCAGCGGAGTGGACACCTGGCCTCAGGCCTTACCTCTTCTCACTTCTCTCAAATAAGTAGCATTCTTTCTTATCTTCAATTTTGTTTTAAAAATGGGGTGACCAATATGGGATACCCAAAGTTTTGTTTTGTTTGTTTTTTTTTTTTGGTAAGTGAGGCTTTTTATGGAGCACTTCCTGTGTGTGCTGAGCACTTTCTCTGTATAGTTCCTGTTGAATCCTCACTTGTTAGCTGGTACGATGGCCAGCATATCTCTCAAGGTGGGTGGTATGGTGGCCCTTCATGCCCAGGTGACAAAACTGAGGCCCTAGGCGTAGTGACTGGCCCCCACCTAGTGAGGGGGGAGTCCGGATGCAAACCCAGCCTGAGGGGCCCTGAGGAGCTTCAAGATCTACTGGGCCTGATGCTGTGTGGGAGGCCCACGGAGTCGCGTGTGCAGAGCCAACGGGGACAGGTGCAGAGCAGAACCTGGGGAAGGCAGTGAGGGCTTCCTGGAAGAGGTTACCACTGGGGCCTCCGATCCTGAAGGAGTGTACTACAGGGACAGCAGCAGGCACGGACGTGTTCCAGCCGGGCAGATGACGGAGCACAGGCCTGCCATTCTCCTCCCCGTCCCTGACCCCCGACATCCCTGCATCTTTGCCCCCTTTCTACGTCTCGGTTTTCAACTATGGGGGGACTCAGCCTCCGGAACTCTCTCCAGCTTCGTGTAATGTCTCTTAGTTTTGCTTCACACAGTACTTGTGAACTGCCATAAAGGCAGCATGGGACTCTTGTTCTCCTTTTAATTTTTAAGAAGAATTTATTGACCTGAAGCTCAAATAACAGGAAACGAGCCACTTACAGCGCACGATTCAGGCATTTTTAGTACTCTCCCAGGGTTGTATTCCCACCACTTCTCCCTAGTTCCAGAAGGCCCCCACCCCTCCAGCAGAAACCCCCAGCTCAATGCTCAGTGTCTCCACACTGCCCCTTCCCAGGGCCCCGCGGCCACCCACCTGCATTTCCAATGCTGTGGATTTACCTGGTCTCGCATTTCAGCAGAAGGGCATCCTCATTCACTTAGCATAACATCTGGTTTTTCCAAATAAGGACTTATTTTTGAAAGATGGGTTTTGGGTTTGTAGCACACTGGAGAGAAATCCAGAAGTATGTCCCATGTGAACCACACACGCACAGCCTCCTGCACTATCCACATCCCCCTGGGTGGTAACTTTGGTACAGTCGATGAGCCCCAGGAGTGTCGGCCCCAAAAGGCCACTGTCGGTGTCATCTGTCCTGGGGGTGTGGACAGATGTGGAATGACACGAATCCATCTGTACACTACTGTGTAGGATAGTCTCACTGCCCTAAACATGGCTTTTAACATTTCTCACCACAGCTTTTGCTAACCCCTAGGGGTTAGATCAGAACGTTGGATCTTGTATATAAGAAAACTCTCATGCTTTGGGTTTGTCACCAGCTAGAGGTCATCTTTGGGCTGGAATATATGGACAAGGGGCCCAACTTCATGTCCCCTGCTCCGGCTCTAGGAAACAAGGGCCACGTGTCAGCCAGACACTTTGCCAAGTCAGAGGCTGGTACGGGAAGAGAGGACTCTCTTAACCACACACATCCGCTTTCTGGTATGTTTGTCACGCCCCCAGAGAAGGGCCATCCCACAGCTCAGACCACCTTCCTGCTATGGGCGCGGTCGTACTGTAAGTGGGTGCTTCCTGGTCCCTGGGAATGGCCCGGCAGGCCCTTCCAGCATCAGGATCAGGTGGTAAACAGAGAACCTGTAAAGTGACCACGGTGCATTGCTCCCGTGGCAAACTCCGAGGAAGTGAATGCATCATTAATTTAGTTGAACTGTCAAAGGACTGCACCAATTCCTGGAAGACACGGCCAGCGCCAGGGCTTCCTGAGACATAGTTTTGGCAAGGACCGGGGATGCTGAGTGGTATCTTGGGCTGTGCTCCCTTTCTGCAGGTGGACGCCTGGACACTGGGCAGCGGTGTCCTCCGCCCGCAGGGTAGAACCTGAGGGACAGGAAGCAGACTGGCGCTTTGCTATCGTCTCTGCTTTGACTCTGAACTTGATTCTTCTGCTGTTTTCATACTTGTATCTGATTCATCTCCATGTAGGTGTTTGGCATAGTTATAGGAGAGGTGGGTTTTGCGTTTTCGGGAGGAAATGCCCGAGCACTGGCAGCGTGACATGCTATGCTATGTGGCGGTGCCTGGCGCTGTAAAGTGGGGTGCTGTGGGTGTTTCTGAGCAGACACAAACCCAGGCCTTCATGCTCTGGGGAGGTAGCGACATGGAACACTGAATCCCAGCCCAGTCACGATCAGCCACCTTGTTGTATAAACAAGCAGTTGTTCCAGGACACCAATGAGGACACACGGAGCCGCTTCTGGTGTCTTTGTGTGTTTGGAGAAGTGACCCCTTGAAAGGCATCGGGAAGAGGGGTTCTCCTGGAAATGCTCCTACACCTCTTCATACATCGGTTTTCAGGGAATAAAACCCATGAGTTTTTTGGAGAGAACACCTGGTACAGGCCCTGTGGGGGGCATTGTTTGGGATAGAAGCGTGTTCATGGTACTTCCCGCCCCCAGATGTTTAATGAGGGAGGGAATCTGGACCCTTTGAGTCTGAGAAGGGCAGCTTTAAAAACAAAACATAAACAAAAAAACAAGACTTCGCATCCTGGTACCATACATGTAGCATCCCAGCTGTGTTGAAATGAACAGGTGCCTAGTGTTGTGTGTACTGACGGTGTTGTGTACATAGCTCTAGGACCTGCTCATCAGCAGCAGTGACACTCTGTCCGTGACCCAGAAGCCCCCCTCCTGCCCCAGTCCCTCACAGTGACCATTGTGCTTAGCAACCCCATGTGCCTCACAGAGGTGGACTGTCCTAAGATCTGTCCTTCTGTGACTGGCTTCTGTCATCCAGTACCATGTCCTTGAGGTTCATCCCTGCTGTAACGTGTCTCAGAGTTCCTTCCTTGGGTGGGCTGATTTGTGTTCTCTTGTGTGGATGGACCACGTTTGTGTGTCTGTTCACGCCTCCATGCACACTCGGGTTTGACTTTTGTGACATGTCTTGCTGTGAGCCTGGGATCCAGGTGTCTGTTTGAGCCCCTTTTTAGTTTTTTGGGGGGCACATCCCCAGATGTGGGATTGTTGGACTGCGTCGGGATGACAGCAAACCTTTAACGAGCGGGTGTGTCTCTCCTCCTAGACGCCTGCAGGAAGAAGACCAGGAGCTCCGAACCTCGTCTCTGCCGGCCATCCCCAACCCTTTCCCTGAGCTCTGTGGCCCCGGGAGCCCGCCGGTGCTGACGCGGGGCTCCCTACCTCCAAGCCAGGCTGCTGCAAAGCAGGTGAGCACATGCCCCCCTTCCAACGCCAGGCCGCCTGGCTGTGGGGTCAGGACGATGTGCCAGCTCATCTTTCAGGAAGAAGGAAGGGAATGTGTGGGATATTTTGCTTCTTTTCCTCTTGCTGCTGTTCCTTTGGCCTTAGGAAACTTTTGATCTGTTGGCCAGAATTCCATTTGTTAAGTCAGGGACGTATCCGTGTGTTTCAGAAAGAGTCTCATGAGAAGGTTAAAAAGTAACAATTTGTTACCTAGAGATGAATGTTGGTCCTCTGACAGAATTCCCCCCTACCACATCGCCACATCGTCTTCACTGGCTGGGATCTCTGGATAAATGAGGGGTTTCTTAGGCACCTGGACTTCCACAAGTGGAAGAGTTTCCATGTAGTACTCCTGGTCTCGAATAGGGTCTGAGCAAGGCAGAAAAACCTGACTCGGAAGATGGCAGCCACCTCCTTACGCTAAGAGTTTCTGCCTTACAAGTGGGATTGCATGTATCAGCCGTTTCCTCCCGGAGGAAACCGGGACGCAGAGAGTGCGGGGACCTACCCAGGGTCAAACCGTCAGTAGTTAGCTTGCCAGAGAAATCGGCCGGCAGGTCCGTCCCTCCAGGCTGCCGTGGCCTGGGCCTTGGTGGGTTGCAGACTGGGGAGGGAAACCCAGTCTTAAACTGCGGTGTGGGTGGTGGTGGCATAAATATGATAATGACGGGAACGGCTGACATTCACGAGGTGACCCCTAGAGGCCAGGCACTGTTCAATGAAGTTTCCATATTTTATTTACTTATTTGTTCATTTATTACCCAAAACACTCCTAAGAGTTAGGTACAAATGTTATCTCTATTTCCCAGTTGGGAAACAGAAGCCCATCTGTGAGTGATGGGGGTGGGTGGGACCCCAGAGCAAGCGGGGGATGGGCAGGACCCCAGAGTGAGTGGTGGGGCTAGGAGGGACTCCAGAGGGAGCAGTGGGACCCCAGAGTGAGCAGGAGGTAGGCGGGACTCCAGAGCGAGCGGCATAGCCGGGGGTGGGGGGTGGGGGGAGAGGGGGGACAGGACCCCAGAGTGAGTGGGGGGATGCACACAACTCAAGAGCAAGCGGAGGGGTGGCCAGGACCCCAAAGTGAGTGGGGAGGTGTGGACGGGCCCCCAGAGTGAGTGGTGGGGCTAGGAGGGACTCCCGAGGGAGCAGTGGGACCCCAGAATGGGCAGGAGGTAGGCGGGACCCCAGAGCGAGCGGGGGTGGGGGGCAGGACCCCAGTGTGAGTGGGAGGGCTGGTGGGATTCCAGAGTGAGCAGTGGTGCTAGGAGGGACCAGAGAGCGAGTGGCAGGGCTGTCGGGACCCCAGAACTAGCAGTGGGCGGCAGAGTGGGCGGGACCCCAGAACTAGCAGCAGGACCCCAGAGCCAGCAGCAGGACCCCAGAGTGAGCAACAAGTCTGTCGTACCTGATGGTAGGATCCACAGCCTCTGATTTTAGCCAATAAACTAGTGTTTCCTGGGATCCTGATGGTCTTTATTTTTAGTAAGTGTATTTCAGAACTCTCTTTGGCTTTTCTACTGGAACCCCCTCTTAATTTCCTCTGCACTTTGCCATCCCCAAGCCTGATGCGCCAGCGTTCCCTGCCCTCTGCAGACCCCCCCACCCTGTGCCGTGCCTGGCTATGCTTGTGGAGGGAGGCATGTCCTCTCTCCTTCTGGGCTCCTGAGCAGCATGCCTCCCTTTCTGACCTCGTGCCTCCCCGGGCAGGCTGCACGGTTCCGCCATTGACACTGGGAAGGTGAGGTAACTGTCCCTGTCTGGAAGCCAGTGCTGTCCGGGCTACAGCTCTTTGTCACATGCCTTCAGGACATCTGGGATGTCTGCCTCCCTGGTGACCTTCTGTTTCAAGGAAGGGTCTAGACAGGCCGTCTGTGGACTGCTCACTGAGCTTGTTTACAGCCTTACCCATCCTAAAATAAGACCAGGAAAATTTTATCTGGCTCTCGCCACGGTTGGCAGGAAAGCGGGCCTCCACCCCCACGGACTGTCCAAGTCTGTAAGCAGAATCCGGAAACTCAGGAATTCTGCCTGCTGTTTTTCTTGGGATCAGAATGTCTGCCCTGGTGTCTGTCTTCCCTGTGCCCCCTTTTTCCCCGCCCGCTGGACCCGGCGGGTGCAGGACGGGTGGCCGAGCTGGTGGAGAGTCCGTGGTCCTCGTCGGGTCTTAGCTCGGACGGATGCCACTCATCCACGCCAGGCTCTGACCTTTGATCTTAGGAGCCGTGTGTCACTGGCGCAGCAGCCGGTGGCTGCCCCCCAGCCTGCGATGGTGTGGCCGTTATGGTCGCAGGAGTGAGGGCCCTTTCTCCGCACCTGCATGCTGTTCTCTCTCCCTTTGCACCAAGTCCAAGGGAGCAGCTGGACCCGCCTCCAGGCAGGTTCCCTGGAGGCAGTAAACCATGCTCGTGGAGGCCCCTCATGCTTCCTCGTTCACTGGGCAGCATGTGGCCAGTGTGGGCGAAAAGAAAGCCTCTTACCTCTTTGGTAGGAAGCTGGCTCAAGACAGTGAGGCCATCAGAAGCAGCCTCTTTCTGTCCTCGAGTCCAAAGGGGAGGCAGGAGTGAGGCTGGACCGGCCATGTGCATGGACCCGTTCCTGCCTGGGCCACTGCCTGCCCTACCACATTCTTCCCAGACCCTCTTGCAAACGGGCCAGCAGCCTTCCTTCCCCTCCCTGGGTGTCTTCTGCAGGGAAGCTTGCTGGCTGCCCATGATGATCTCTGTGCACCCCAGCTCCAGGGAGCCGCTGCCGTGTCGCGGGCATCTGCTGTGCATGGGGCACCACCCGCCTCCCACACAGGGGACGCCCACCTGGCGGGACAGCCAGCCGAGGGTGGCAGGCACGCTGATGAGGCTGCGGGCTCCCAGACATGTTGTTGTCATCCGTCCGGCGCGGCTCCTCTGTGCACGTGTGATCTGGAGGCTAGCTGCTGGGAAGGATTGGAAACCCTCAGTGGCCGCCCCACAACCTCCCCTGGGGCATCCATGGGGTAGATGCCCGGGTCAGGCTGTGGAAATCCTCCCATGGCGACCTCACTGTGGCCCGTTCTTGCCTGAGCCAACTGGGGTCTGCACAGCGGGAGCGATGTTGTAGACTGTGTGTGTGCACCCCCCGCCACGAGAGGTCATGTGGCAGCTCCACCCCCACGGGGATGGTGTGGGAGGTGGGGTGCCCATGTGAGATCCCTGCCCTGGTGGGAAGGAGCAGGGCTATGGTCTGCAGCAGGCTGGAGGTGGCCTCCCAGGAGCCAGGAAGGGGCTCTTGGCAGAACCTGACCTCCCCGCACCCTGATTGTGGGCTCTCAGCCTCTGGAGCTGGGGGTACCACTTGCTCTTTGAGCTCCCCACCTGTGGTGCTGTGTTATGGTGGCCTGAGCTCGTGGAGAACGGACACTAGTGCTTGGCTCCCCCCAATGGAAGCCCTAATCGGGAGAGAGTGCCCGGCCATGCCTGGATTCGAAATCACTGCGAGGACAAGGGCTGCTGACAGCCCAGCTGTCCTTTCTGCCCAGCTCCGCGTCCCCACCCAGACCTGGGTTCCTGGCTCTGCTGTCCCCACATCAGTCCCCTGGCTCTGCTGGTAAAGGATCTGCTCCCCGCACCGCTGACCCCGCCCCCACGCTGCTCCCTCACACCCCGGTCCCACCCCGGTCCCATAACAGTGTGGTCGGGTAGCACCTGCCTTGCACCTGCTCCCAGACCGGATCAGCATGAACCAGGGTCGGGATGGGGGGACCTGCTGAGTCCGCAGCCCGGCAGCTGGACTCTGATCAGGAGTCACCTGCAGCCCCTGAACCCAGTGCCCCTCGGAAGCCCAGCCACGTGGCCTCTGTGCCTCCCGCGGGGTCCTCCCGGACCTGCGGGGCTTCAGTCTCGTGAGCAGTTCCCGGGGTCGCGTTAGACTCAAGTTTCTCAGGCGTTCTGCCTGTTCTGTTGTGTTACGTGGATTTGAAAGCAGCCGCCTTTGGTGTGTTAATATTTTTTTAGGTTTTATTTATTTGAGATAGAGGAAGGAGAGAGAGAGAGAGAGAAAGCATAAGAGCACAGAGAGAGAGGGAGCAGCAGGATTCTGGGAGCATGACCTGAGCTGAAGGCAGTCGCTTACCTGCCTGAGCCCCCCAGGCGACCCCGCTTGTTAATATTTTAAACCAGAGTCTCCTGATGGGCACGTAGCTTTATGTCTTCGCCTGTAATGAGAGCACATGTGGGCCTCTTCATCCACGGACAGAAGACGGTCGTGAAGTGTGGTTCGTGTTGGGAGAAGCACCCACTTTGCCCCGTGAGAGTCTCGAACCCGTGGCTGCCCCATGCCTGGAGTCTTCCCGGCGGATCACACATCGACGAGTGATTTGTATCTGAACTTACAGCCCCGGTGAAGGATGTCGTTCCCTTGTTTGCCAAATGACACGAAACGTACCCTAACGACTGATGAAGTCGTGTAATGACGCGTCATCTCGTCGTCTCAGAAACACAGATGCCCGAGAACCGCTCCGAGCGATAACATTCTGTCCCCTGGAGGGTCATGAAATTCAATTAATATTAGAAAGTGAATTTTCGTGGTGAAAATCAACAAGGCATGTTTAACTGCTTTGTGACTCATTTGGAAAAGACAGGCTGTCCCATGGTCAGAGTGATTGTTAAGCCCGGATCATGAGCCGTGACCCCGCTCAGGCCGCGGCCCCATCCTGTGGTCTAGACCGAGTCTTTGCGTGTTTCCAGCGACGTTCCCTTTGCCCTTGGTGCCGTGTGGACCCAAAGAACCTTAGTTGTTCTTTGTGTCTTGCTGAACTAAGTGTTTCAGACCCTCTGGAATATTCTCTTCAGGTCACGGCTGCTGTGTGTCTGCCGCAGTTTGGTGCAGCGTGCGTTTATCTGACAGCAACTATGAGTGCCTGCTGTGTACCTGGCCCATTGCTGATAATGAGGGTCCAACAGAGGGGGGGCGGCACCTGCCCTCTGACCCACAGGGGCCAGGGTGTCCCCTTGAGCTTAAGCCAGAGCCGAGGAACTGCAGAGAGGCCCAGTGGGTGCTGGCTTGTCTTTCCGGCCAGGCCATGGAATTGAGGATATGAGCCTCCAGTGGTCCTGGGGACAGCCGGGGGGTACAGCATGGGGAGTGGGGAAGAGGAGAGGCTGGAAGAGTTTGGGGCCTGGCCCAGGGGATCAGAAACGAATGCCTGAAGCTCTTCCCTTCAAGGGACCCTGGTAGGCGTGTTGAGGCTACGAGTCACAGCCTTGGACCCTGCTGCTGACCTAGAACGCCGGAGGAGAGAGGAGGTTAGTGCAGGCACTGCTGCCCACTTGGGGTCCCGGGTGACAAGCCTTCGGCTCTCAGGAAAGCCTGTGTGCCTGGGGACAGCAGATCACGCAGGCTCCTCCCAGAGGTGCCCAGGCCCAGTGCGCTAAGCCTCGCCCTCCCATTTTAGCCATGACCCCTCTCCGGGGCCTCAGAAGCAGGCAGGAGACGTCTCTGAAGGGGGAGGCCTGGTTTCTGCCCCGCCCAAGCCATGCTGCTGCATCTCCTGAGCCATCTCTCTGGGCGCGGAAGTGAGGTCAAGCAGGGTATCTCTCCCCTCAGGAGAGTGGGCTGCCCCAGGCACCCCCGCAGGGCTCCCCGTGGTGCCGTAGCCCCTCCCAGAAAGCTGCGCTTGGATGACCTCCCTCTAGCCCCAGGACGGACCGCAGCCCTTCTTTCCGATGCTCACTGCCGGAGGCCGGGAGCAAGGAGCCTTCGCAGGAGTGCTCTGTGGGAACCACCACGGAACATCCATGCAGTCGGGAGTGCACGCGGATCACGCGGCGACCCCGTGAAGTGGTCCCAGCTGGGTCACATTCCCATAGGGTCCAACGCGTTTGTCCAGACGAGGTTTCCTAGAAGGCACAAGAAGTAACTTGTCCCCGCTGTGGAAGGACGACACTGGACAGCGGTCTCACGTGGGTTCCAAGACACGCTACTAGGAAGCCCCGGCTGTGTCGGTTGACGTCCTTCTGAGGGGCTTAGCGCACAATGCATTTTCATGCCACTGGCCCACATGCCGCAGAAGAGACTTTCCAGGGGGGAACTGAGGCCCAGCTACTGCAGTTACTTTGGCTGGAGGTGGAGGGGGGAAGTGAGCTCGGCCTGGGTAAGTCCGGAGCCCACGTGCTCCCCACCCTCCTGGTGCCCCAGTGTCCGGGCCCTGCTTGGTTTCCGGGAGACCCTCTCCCGCGGTCAGGCCTCCTGTGTGGGCTGGAGCGCCTCTCCAGAATGGCACACAGTGGCGTTGGCTGCTGGAAAGGATGCTTTTGAGTCAGACGTGCTGGCGTTTGGTGCGTGTTTCTGAGTAGCCCTCATTCCGCCGAAGTCAGAGCAAGACAGGAGGGGCTGTCACTGCTCCCCAGTAATAGCCGTTGCAGAAGACAACATCTCTAGGAAGGTGGTGTGCCAGCTTTGGGGTGGGAGCTCTCAGGTGCCCGGGGCCGAGAAGGCCACTGGAGAGGCCACCTGGGCCTGGGATGCCCCAGGAGGCGGGCTGGACCCTGCGGCTTGGCCCCGATCCCACAGCAACCGCCCACCATGGCTGGCATCTGCAGGGCCCCTCCCTGCAGGTCAGGGGCTTTGTCCTTCCCATGCAGATGCCTTTGGCTGCAAGAAACTGGGGTCCAAGTGGCTTCTGTTATGAGGACATTTCCTCTGTCATCATAGCGGGTCTAGAGACAGGGAGAGAGAACTGCCACATGCAACCTCGTTGTGTGTCACGGCCAGCGAGGCTAGGCTCTTGCGCACACCCAGAAGGCACCTCGCACATGCTGGTCCCTGAGCTAGGGTCCTGCTGCTGTTAAGTGGTGGAGGGGGCAACCGAGGCACTGTGGCGCAGGAAGCAGGAACAGGGAGTGCACAGAGAAAGCTGGCTGGAGAAGCAGAGGTATGGAGAGGTTGAGAGGGGATGGGCGGAGGATGGGGGCCGAGAGAAGAGGGCAGGAGAGCAGCGCAGGGGAGTGCTGGTGAAGACCAGAACAGGGATGTTCCTGGAAACGTCTCTGTTTCCGAATCTAATGTGAGCCCCTGTAGTTGGATGGAAACTTCTGGAAGGCCTTGTCAAGGATGGCCTTTTTCGCAGCCAGTGAAGGTTTCCATGGAGCTGCCTGGTGACTTGTTCCAGCAGGTTTCTCTATTTGTTATTCAAACACAATTAATTGCACGTTTAACCCCATTTCTAACAGGGCATGAATATTGTCTCTGCTCCAATCCCCTCTTCTCCCTTTGCTTACTTATAAGAATTAATTTTCTGGAACTGAATTAATTGCCCTGCATCGGGTTCTGCACGTTACTAATGATCAAAAGTGGGCCTCCCGAGGCTCTAACTTCCATTTAATGAACACGCTGCTGCATTAGACCGTCTTTGGCAGGGAAAACACACCCCTGTGGCCAAGTGCAGTTAACTTCGAGGAATGTGCCTGTGTGGACACGCCATGCCTCCTCCTTCTCCCACCTGGGCCAGGCAGCACCCTGGAGCCCCAGCACCTTCTCGTCAGCCTCCACCGCGAAGATCTCCTCCATACTGTGCAAGCCTTCTCTTTTAGCATCTCCAAAATGTGCCCACGTCACCTTTCTGGTGCTGCCAAGGAACAGAACCATTGGAACCATGGTCACAGTGATGTAACACCTGAGGGCTGGGGTTCCCATGGGGTGCTGAGTGGGGTGAGTGGTGGCCGCCCACTGTACTTTGGATACTCAGGACAGCTGGAGGGTTGTCCTGGGACCAGAATCTGGGAGAGCTATGCTCAGGCCCCCAGTGGGGCAGAGAAGATGCTATTGTCCGATGACAATCCCTTCACTTCACCAGGGCGAGGGTCTGTCTGTACACATCACTCAACTCCATTCTCGAATGGGAAGCTGTCTTTACTCAGTGTCCCTCAAACTGGTTTCCCAGGGCACCTGGGTTGCTGTTAGTTAAGCAGCTGCCTTTGGCTCAGGCCTTGATCCCAGGATCCTGGGATTCAGTCTTGGGTGGGGCTCCCTGCTAAGTGGGGGGGCATCTGCTTCTCCCTCTCCTGCTCCCGCTCCCCACGCTTGTGCTTGCTCTCTCTCTCAAATAAAATTTTTAAAGAAAAACCCTGGTTTTCCTTTCTGTCCTGCCTTAGCTCCCCGTTTTCTCGTGAATAAGGCCCAGGTGGCTCCTACGAGAGCTGGGCTCCACCCCTGCCCCCTGCAGGAGCCCCATCTCTCCACCTGTGCCCTGCCCCCCCTTGCATGGGGGGACATCACTCCCCCTCTGACTTCTTCCTTTGCCCGTCTACCTCCAGTCAGTCCTGTGGCTTCCCTGAAAGATTTCCTAGAGAAGGAATATAAACTGACTTTGGTTGTCTCTTAAAACATCAGTCTGCCCGTGAACCTTCACTCACCATCCCTGGAGCGGTTCTGTCACCAAAGAGATTTTTGGTGTTTCTTGGTGGTCTCTGGGGGCCGCCCAGGGTCACCCCATCTCTCCCCTTTTGCCAAGAGGCCTCAGAGGCCCAGCACCACACCTGGTGCCTCTGGGAGAGCCTGGTCTTCCGCTGCCACAGGAGGCTTGCGTTCCTCGTCATCTTGTCGCAGAGTGACAGTGACCGGTCCTGTCCACAGAGTGGGCCCGAGTTCAAGTCCGCGGTGTTCCTGGCACGCCACAGCAACGCCGCGTGCAAACAGGAATGCACCTCCTGGAGCCATAATCATGTGACATTTTCTTCCTTCTGAGCAGACGTGTGAACTCAGCCAAACCAACCAAGTGGGGCCCGCAGGCGACGTACATCCCATCGCCTCCTGTTCCTTCTGCCCTTGTGCGCTGCCGTCATAGAAGGCCCCGGGAGCTAGGGTGCTCCGTGTGGCACCTGTCCCTGTGGTCCTGGTGGGGGGCGGCGTCAGGAGGCTCTGAGGCAGGGTGCCCCCTGGGGAGTCGGGGTCGCGGGACAGAGCTGCGTTAATAAGCGGCATGTTACCGCACCGCAGATTGGCTCAGCCTTGGGAACCTGTGTCAGAAACAGACACGCTGGCAGCCCTGCGTCTTGTTCGCCAGTTTCCATGGCTGCTGTGACTGTGACTCCGTGCACAAGCCCGGGTCTCAGTAACACGGAGGCTGCGGAGTGTGCCTTCTTGGGGGATGGGCCCCCAGTCAGTCTTTCTGGAATGGAGCCCTTCCTCCCGGGCAGCGGCTGGCCTTCCTGGCGTCCTGCCCCACCCCTTGCACATTTCTGAGCCGATGGCAAGCCTCGTACCCACTCTTCTCACCTGGGCTTCCTGAAATCCCCGTGACCTGAGTCCTGAGAAGAACGCATGCAGGTCTGTGAAGGGTGGGGAGGCTTGCATCCCATCACCTTCTCGGAAATGCGCATTTCATGCTGGGTCCTGAGGATCTGAAAATTCCTACTGGGAAGAAAGCCAGCCCAGAGCTCTCCAGACCCTTCCCATCGCAGTCTGCTTTCTCCACAACACGCTTCCCATGGAACCCACATTGGGATAGGGTTCCAGATTGTCCAAAGCATTTTTCGGAGTTCTCTGGGAATAGCGCTAAAATCGAGGTGTCTCAGAGCCCTCTGGGTGGCAGCCTGGGAACGGCTCCAGTGTTCGATGGGACCCGTCTTCACACGTCTGCAACCACGCAGGGGACTCGAGCAGGGCAGTCCTGTCAGGAAACTGAAATCCCCATCACAAGGGTTTCTCGGACTAAAAATATCGCTGAAAATACAAATTCCCTAAACTTGTGAGGGCTCACGTAGGTCCTTGATCACATCATCGACCCTCCTGAGATCTCCAACTGTGGGAAGCACTGCAGAGTGAGTGCTGAAACCCACTGTCTTTCCCAGGAAGACTCCGTGTGTGTTTCCTCCGAACCTGAGAGCGAGAGGTGGAATTCCTCGGCCAGCGAACCGGGCAGTTCTTGCTGCTGCTGCTGCTTTGGCCAGAAGTTTCATGAGGAGCAGGGGAAATTAGGAAATGGCCTTTTGGCCCCAAGATTTTCCGCTCCCTGGCAGCTCTGTCGTAAATGCCTGGGAGTGCCCTCCTCATCCTCACTTGTGTTCGTGTTTCAGACGGCTCGGCTCATCCAGCGGGATAAAGCCTGGCACCTGTGGGCATCTGTGCCTCAGGAATGCCCGTGACCAGTCACGGGGACGTGTGGTTCCCTTGGGCACTCTCCAAGTGCGTCCTTAACTTCCAAGTCGAGATAAAGTGTGTTATGACCTTATGAAGGTGAGAGTGTGTGTCAGACCTGTGGGTCTCAGGAGAGGCTGTCCCATTCCCGCGCTGCTGTAAACACTTTCTGACCCGTGACCTTCCGCGGCTGCCTTGCCGTCCGAGAACACAAAGCCATCTGTTCCCATCTGTCTGCAGTGTGGTTCCGTTCCCACCCTGCTGCATGTGTGTGTCTTGTTTTAAGATTTTAATTATTTATTTGAGAGAGGGAGTGAGAGAGAGAGCAAGCAGGGGCAGGGTGAGGAGCAGAGAGAGAAGCAGGCTCCCCGCTGAGCAGAGAGCCCGCCGTGGGGCTTGATCCCAGGACCCCAACATCATGACCTGAGCCGAAGGCAGATGCTTAACCGACTGAGCCACCCAGGAGTCCCATTCTCTCTGTTTTATGTGGTTTCGGCCAAGGTAGATATAATTTTATATGTGACTTTCTTTGTTAAATATGCCATGTTTTCTGTACCCTCCTAGTTCTTGTCAGCAGTGCCCTTTGAAGCTGGTTTTCCTCTGGCCACACTTCCCTGGCTGTCCTGACCGTGCCAGGACGTCTGCATGACTTCCCCATGGTCTGTGCCCTAGACAACACTTTCTTGAGCAACCGTGCCGTGGTCTTTGTCACATTATGAATTCTTCCCCTCAGGGAAGTTTCCAGAAGCTGGGTTCCTAGTCCTAGATCATGAGTGTTTTCTGGCTCTGGATGTGTGCTGTGATACTAATTTGTGAGGTCTTGTTTATTTTGATTATTGTATTCAGGAGTAGGTAAGAGTGGGTTTCAAGAGTTCTGAGCCCGGACCTGCACCAGAGCCATCACCACACCAGGCCACCCCATGTGCTCTCTGCTGAGTAAAGGGCTCGGGCACCCCAGGACAGCACATGGTGACCCTGGAAACCTGTCCTCCAGTTGGGGTGGCCCTCCAGGCCCCAAATGGTAACCTTCCCTTGGTCGGAAATCTGTAGTGACCACAAGAAAGGACGCCCCTTGGCCTTCTCCTGCCTTAGTGGCCTTGAGCACTCATCCTCTTGCTCTCCAGAATCCTGCAGCCAGCTTAGCCCTCCCTCTGGCTGCTCCCTGCGGTCTCAGGATATATGGTGATGCCCTGCGGTGACTGCGGAGTGCAGGGAGCACCATGAGGTTGCCCGCACTGTTCCACGTAGATCTCAGGGGTCCCGGAGTGGATCGCTGCACGAATGGTGAACAAGGGAGGGCTGGAGAGTGGGCTCCAGTCCGACGCCTCCTAACCTGGCCACGCTGCCCTGCTTGGACCACCACAGGCAGCCTTGGACTTGGGGCTCAGGTTTCCCTTCCTCACCCCGTCTGAACAGCTGTGCAGTCCTGCCCACCCCCCACCAGCCTCTCTGGCATGGTGTCTGGTCTGGGAGGATTGCTTGAGTGGGCTGGCAGGGCCCCCAGACCGCTTCCCCAAATCTCATACCTACAGGTACGGGGATGCTCTGTGCCACCTGCCCCTGTCCCTGCCCGCCTCTGTCCAGCCTTCTTCCCAGTCCCAGCAAGGAAATAAAGTCACCACCATACTCTGTCCCTTTCATGGGCCCACCCAGCATGTTTTCGGCAGCTTGTGCATCTGGGCAGTGGGTGCTGGGCCTGGGGCCAGCCGAGCTGACACAGCCCTGCCCCCCAGGAGCCTGCAGCCTGGCGTGTGAGATGGTCACTGTCTGGTCCTCAGGGGCGTGTGATTGCCAGCGGGTCAGATGTGAGACTTGGACATGGTTCTGTGCAGGGAAGCCACGAGCTAGCGTACCGTCAGAATTGAAGGAGGAGGAGCCAGTTTTTGGCTTGGAGGGCAGTGAATGTTCCAGAGGGAAGGAGGGAGGGCCGTTCACAGAGGTCCTGGACATGAGTACCTAACCTCTGCTAAGAATTCCATCCCAAGTGCAGAGGAGACCCTGCCAGGTGTCCCAACGGGGCTGCAGGGCAGGTTTGCATTCTGAGGAGGTTCCCTCTGGTTTGCGGTGCTCAGGCTGGGCCACAGCGGGGGTGACAGGGGCTCGGGGACTGCTCACGCAGCCTTGGGGGCTCACGGCCTTCTGGATGAGACAGCCAAGGTGCTGAGGCTGGGGAGAACAGTCTGAGTTTGAGCCAAATCCCCAGGCTTTAGTGCTCAGGCTTTCTTGCTCTCCCTTAGTTGTCCTGGTCCTTGTGGCAACTTGCAGTTCTGAGTTTCCTCCTTTAAAAGTAAGTCCACCTAGAGCTCCGATCTTGCTTCTAAATGTCATTCCCCACGGAGAGGATGCCGAGGGAGCACTTAAAGAAAGAGGAAGCATGAGATCCCAGAAAACTAACTGTCCAGACGACAGACTGAAGAACTATGACAACCGAAATGTAGCTTGTGGTCCTGGATGATGGCATCTCGAGCCCCAAAATACTGTGGTCTTTTCTATAAAGGACATTGGTGGGACGTCGGCTGCACTGGACGGAGGTCTGTTAATCCACTACAGGTAGCAGATTGATGAAAGTTCCTGATTTTGATCGTGGTGCTGTGGTTATACTGAGTGAGTATTGTTTTTAGGGAGCACACGCTGAGCTGTGTGGGGGTAGAGAGGCTGGCCGTCTGCAGCTCACCCTGACGGACAGATACGGAAAGGGGCTATGACAGAGCAGAGCAGACAGCAAACATTAGTATTGGGGATCCTACATGAAGAATATTTGGGGAATTGTGATACCAGGTTTTATGGATTTTCTGTAAGCTTACAGTTTTCTCAAGATAAAATGATGAAGAGAAATCCTGTTTAAAACCCAAAATATGCCTTCTGTGTGGACAGATTTTTTTTCAGTGTACTTCCCCCAACCGGACAAGCAGCCTAGAACACATGACACATGCGCACGCCACACAGCCGTAGTTTACACAGCCTCAGCTTCAGTGCACGGCATGGGCAACAATACAGGTGCACCTGGTTGGCCCGTCTGCTGCCTGGCGGTCTCGGAGGGTCTGTGGGAGGCCCTGGACCACCTGCCCCCAGGAGCCACGCGTCCAGGAGGGGAAGTTGATCGACAACACACTGCTTCTCTTTTCCCCATTCTTTTCAAAAGAAATAGAGGGAATATCCGTAATTGTGTGGGCATAATGTGCCTCGTGTGTGTGTCTGTGTGGACCGCTTCAAGCTGCATAAGCTTGTCCAAGGGAAGGTGGTTCCCAGAGCTTCAGTCCTGGGGCCTCAAGCTGTGGACAGTTCCCAGGCAGATGAATGTGAAGGAATAGATAGACCGCGTTTCCTCGGAGGCCTCCCAGCGCCTTGACTGTGCTGCTGCTTGGGTTTGTATCCGTTCCCCACTGCTCGGGGCTCCAGGACCTGCAGGGGCACAGTCTTGCTGTAATCACGTCGGCACCCTGTGAGCCTGAACGTGGTGAAGCCCCCATGTGATCTTTTAAAATTTGTTTGGGCAGATTTTGAGGGCGGTCACATGGGGATTTGATAGGTGGGCTCTGTCAAGTGTGCGGGACAAAACGTGTGTTCCACGGGGCAGGCGGACTGCTGTGTGGTCCAGGGAGGGGAGGAGCCATGGACGCGAGAGCTGGCCCTGTCCCTCCCTGCCCTCCTCCGGGGGGCCCCTCCCCTGACTTCTCCTGGCCACCTCCCTCCTCTTGGGGACTGCACCCTCCTCCTGCCCCTCTTCCTGAGGTCCCTGCCCTCCTCCTGGCGGGGCCCTGCCTTCCTCCTTGGAGTGCTGCCTTCCTAGGGACCCCTCTCCTCCTGGGCCCTGCCTTTCCCTGCCCTCCTCCTGGGGACCTCCTCCTAGAGGTTCTGCCCTCCTCCCTCAGACTGGACACGTACCTGGAGCCCAAGGTCTGTGCCCCTTGATGTTTCTTTTCATTCAATGAAAATAATCACGTCTGACCTCTTGTGGGGCTGCTTGTTGGCCATCCCGGAAGGGGGTTGCAGCCAGCAGTGAGCTAGTGCGTCCGCGTCTGGAGGCTGGAGGAAGCTCTTGGCGCTGCTCTGGCCCCTGCACACTGATCCCAGGGGCAGGTGAGGGGAGCTATGTTGGCCGCTGGGCAGTGTGGGTGCTGTCCTCCTGCTGTGGCCGCCTCTCCCTCCCTCTCCACACTGGTGTCCCATGGAGGGCTACCATGGGGCCGCCAGGGCCCCAGAAGATGCCGCAGAAGAGGGGACCCTGGGGGGAGCTGCCCGGAGCTGCTGCAGCAGAGTTTGAAGTAGGCGCTGGGATAAGGTACACAGTAGTAGCTGATTTCTGTCACCTGTTACTGGAGAGCGAGAAGAACCTTATTCCATCCAGACTGCAGTTCGTACCGAGAGAGTAACGGGTGAGCAGCTCTGGGTGCATGAGGTCATGGAACTCCCCCAACTGATGTTGCTGAAGGCAGAATGCGTGTTTGGGTCCTGGGAGAATCAAGGGGAGATCTCATTGCTGATTCCTGTGGGTGGGATGCTCCCTCTGGCGGGAAAGCCAGACCAGGACGTGCAGACAGAGGGGGTGGGTAAGGAAGAACTTGTTGAGCGGGAAATCCACATCCGAACAAGGGCTTGCCATGTGTATGCACAAGACCCGCCATGTGTATGCACTGCTTTCCTCTGTGTCCTGGATGCCCTTCTGCTTCCTCTTACGGGTGGCACATGTGTTTTAGCAGTTGGGGTTCTAGCATCTTGGCCACTGAATCAGCCAGAAGCCTGATCGGCCACTAGGAGCGCATATCGCTCACTTGGCCTTTTCAGACCTTGGAATCCAAACCATCTAGTGTTCTCAGGACGGGAGATTTCCAAGAGGAGACGGCACGCAGGTGTTGGGGTGACGTGGTCAGAGGAGCGGGTGAACAGGCCGCAAAGGGGTCCAGCCCTGCCGTCGGTGTGAGTTTAGTGGAAACACAGAAGAGGCCATCCGGATTCGGGCTTAGAGTGGTGACTGCTTCCCTCCCTCGGGAGGGTGTTTGGATGTTAGAAAACAACATGTTTTGTTGTCATGAAAGCCACATGGTTCTGGTTTCAGAAAGGAGAGATGGTCTGTACTCTGGAGCGCATACCCCGGCGCAGAGCCCAAGCTAGCGTGGGTTAGCGTAGGGTGCGCGTGGCAAGTGCCTTGTGCTGCGACAGTTAACAGCTGTTTGGAGGAAGAGTGCCGTTGGGGTCTCCACTTCATTGCATGCCACAATGGACCAAAGTGTGTGTCCCCCCCAACCCCCGCTCACTGGCGGAAGTCCAGTCCCGAAGCCTGCTCACTGCCTCTCCGTGTTATGTGCAGAAATAGAGTTGTTGCAGCCCTCATTACTTCAGAGGAGGTCACACTGGGGGAGCGGGGTCAATCCAGAATGACCGGTGTCCTTATAGAGAGGGAGAATTGGGGGCTGCCTGGGTGGCTGTTGGCTGAGCTCAGACTCTCGGTTTCGACTCAGGTTGTGGTCTCACGGTTGTAGGCTCAAGCCCCGTGTCAGGCCCGGCGCCAAGTGGGGAATCTGCTGGAGGCTCTCTCGCCCGCCCTCTGCCCCTCCCCTGCCTGCTTGTGCACACTTGCTCTCTCTAAAATGAGTGAATCTTTTTTTTTTTTTTCAACAAGGAAAGTAAGGTCATAAGTTAAATATTAAGCTGTGGACAAGCTGCAGAAGAATATCTGGAATCCTTACTTTTGCATTACCCTAAATAAAGAGCTGCTAAGAATCAAAAAGAAAAAGGTACATCATCTTTCTCTCTTTCTCAGTCTCTTTTCTTTCAAGGATTTTCCCGACTCCCAATTCACTCACTGCTCCGGAGCAAAAAACAGCTTTTCACAGCTTTGCTTCCCTCTTCTGACATCACACCTGGTAACCTTGCCTCCGGTTTAAGAATGAGGAGCTGTTACCAAAGAGAACTCTTCTGTCCACCTGCTTCTGGACCCACCTGCCTGCCTTCCTGGCCATGTGGACTTGACCCCACCTTCATGGCTAATAATCCTGCGTTCACACCAGCCCCTGCTCATGGCCAGCACCCCTCTCTTGCATTCGTTCCTGCTATCACCCCTTCTCTTGTCCTCCATCGTGAGACTCTCCTTTGTCCCTGGATCACTCCATTGGCATCTAGATAAGCCCTAACCCCAGACCTCCCAGGGGGGCACCCCCTCTGCTTGCATTGCTGTCCATCCATGGCCAAGCCGTGGACTGAGTGTCCTTGCTCTCTCCCCTCAGCACTCCTCATCAGACTTCCAGTTCCGCCGGTTTCCCTGAAATGAATCTTATCAAGGACGTGAGACCTACCCCTGGTCACAGCCTGCGGTCAGGTTTGGGTAACATCTGTAAGAGTGTCTCTATGGCACATGGCATGGGCTCACTTCCCAAACTGCTTGATTCTCCAGCTCCTGTGAGCCCCGCCTTCTCATCGCCTCCTCTCTCTACCCCGTTATCCCCTCTCTCTGTACCGCTGTTTGGAGGGCCCTCAGCTGTCTCTGCCCCTCGTGCTCTCCAGCAGCACACTTGCCCTAAGGAATGTCACTCCAGTGCTAGGGGCCATCTGGGTGCTCCCAGCACCCACCTGTGAGTGGAGCCTGCCCGCTGCTCTGCATCCAAGCCCTCTCCCCTGCACTGCACCCTGGTGGCCACAGTCCCTGTTGGGAGTTTCCCAGCCATCTGCACGTGAATACCCCAGACTTCTGTGTTCAACACCGAAGTGGCTTCTCTATGTGAATGCCTGTGAGGCTCTTCATACTCAGTGTGTCCAAACAGAGCCTCTGATCCCCACTCAAAACCTTCTCTTTCCACAAGCTCCTGCCCCAGCTGCCCCGTGCGATTCCCCGAATTCCTTCCCCCCACCCTGTCACCTGCCACCAACCACAGCTAGACAGCCTCTCGTGGCTCCTTTGCTGGAACCCAGGTCTGACGTACCTTCCTGCCCTGCACTGTTGCTCAGCGGGCCTCCCGGTTTCTGTCCCCACCCGGCGCCCTTACCCACGCAGCACTGGAATGACCCTTTTAAAATGGTCCCATGTGACACCTTCGGTGCAGTGACTTTGTATTTCAGGGTAAAGGGTACAGTCCTCCCTGCTGCCTGCAGGGACGCCCTTCCAGTATCCCCACTGGGTTGTCTCGCTCTCATTCCCACAGGGGACACCCTGGGTTTTGCTTCTCGTTTGTTGTCTCCCCACTTGAGTGTGGGATCATGAGGTCGGGAGCTCAGTCTAAGCAACGTGTCCCCAGCACCCAGATGCCTGGCGAAAAGAAGTTTCTCAGGGACCGCCACCGTGGATGGCGAGGACAGAAACCCACCCTTATCCAGCAGACCTGAAGTGTTGGAGGTTTCTACCCATCGAAGGCAGACCTTAAAATAGGTTTTAGACTGCAGGGTACCTGTTAGGTTCTGTGCTGCCTACTAAGTTTAATTGCCCCTAGAAAACAAACCTTCTCGCTGTTGTTACTGCTGGAAATCCCGCTTTCTGTAGCATCGATCATTTGTATCTGTGTTGCCTGTTACAAAATGTGATTGGATTGTGCCCCACCTCCGTAACAAAGATTTCCATCTCGAGGCTGATGGATCCTTAGCAGGTTTTTGTTGATGTTGTTTTCCTGAAGCTCCTGGGATGAATCCTGCCACCAGGAGAGAGAGCCTTATTCTAAATGAGCCTGAATGAGCTCCCGTGTGTTAAAAGGTGTAGTTCTTCTGCTCTTTGTATCCCACATCATTTATTTATTTATTTTTCAGATTTTATTTATTTATTTGACAGAGAGAGACAGAGAGGGAACACAAGCAGGCAGGGGTAGAGGGAGAGGGAGAAGCAGACTTCCCACTGAGCAGGGAGCCTGATGTGGGACTCAGTCCCAGTACCCTGGGATCATGACCTAAGCCAAAGGCAGATGCTTAATGACTGAGCCATCCAGGTGCCCCATTCCACATCCTTTAAATTCATGGCACTTTATTAAGATGTGTTTATGGTGCCAGGAGTTGCTGACTTATGGCCAAGATGGACATAGGAGCCATGGAACCTGCCTGGCCGGGTGGGAGCCATGCCCATGCCAACCCCCATGTTCCCAGTATTGGTCTTTGGATCTTTAGCCTTGTTGATCCAAGAGCCGTCCTGTCCCCAGCCTCCCTATGAACTGAGTGCATTTGAGGCTCACCTCCCCCCAGCAGGTGCTCACGAGGAAGCCTCCCTCCGCCATGGTCTTCCCTTTCCTAGGAAACCGATTCGTTCCGTGGGTGCGTGAGCTCGGGCAGACTCCACCCAGAAAGCAGAATTAAAGGTTGGGATTCCGTTAGCTATAACTTATCACCACATGATCTGTGCCCAGCCAGGGAACAAAAACAAAACAAGCCAAGAAGCTCTAACTTCTTTAAATTGCAAAAGTAATTCATGGTCACAATAAAAGCAAAAAGTGAAACTCACACGGTACAAGGTCACATAGGATAAAAGGTAGGATCACTTTCTCGGTTCCCGACCTCGTTCTGCACAGATGGGCATTTATGTGTCTTCTCGGTTCAGGACCTACGGGCATCATCACACCCTCCCCCAAAGCCTCTTGTGGCTCTGTTACACGAAGACACCGTCATTTATGTAACCAGGGCCCTTGTATTGGTTTGCAACTCACTCTTCGTGTAAACAGAGCCGAAATGAACATTCCCGTCCATAGATCATTGGTCAGTGAATGGCTGTGTACTTGGAAGGGTCGATCAATGACACAGCGTTGGATCAATGATAGATAAATGATTGAGAGCTGGGAGAGAAGCCGGTAGATGGTAGATTCCCAGAAATGTAATTGCCATATCGAAAGATTTACGTGTTCATGACTGTACATGCGTGCATATAAAATTTGTTTTAATAACCATCATTAAAGGGCGAACTGTCCCTTAGAATAATATGCGAGGGCACCAGGGCTTGGCCATTCCTGGTTCAGGTGCAGAGTCATCTGGGTCAGGCGTCCTGTACCACTGGTCCCCCTTGCCAAGTCACTGTCCCCAGTGATGAAGGCAGACTCTCAGGTAGTCCATCATTTTGGCTGGCTGTTTCTTTAGCTTCCAGGAACTCTTGAAGACATCTGGGGGCAAAGGGACAGACCTGAAGAAAGAGGTCATTTGCTCTCCTACCCGCCCTGTCTGAGACCTTGACAGTCGAGGGTGGAGTAAGGTTTGCACCTGCCACGTTCCGATGCTTACTCTTTTTGGTGTTTGGTGGAACCTTTTGTTTTTCCGGGTTTAGGAGGGCTGTGGCTGCCTGCGGTGTTCTGGCTTACCTGTCATTCTTGGGGATCCATGGTCGAACATGAGCAGAACTAGAAAGCCCCACTTTGTCCGACGGGCATGGAGGTACGGCAGGCTGGAGGTCATCTGTCATCCTCTGCTAGGGATTTTTGCTTGGGATGTCGGATTTTTAGTTCTAAGCAATCATCAACCTGGGAAGCTAAGCGGTGCCAGTGAATGTTCTGCTTTCAAAGAGAATTCGTTTCTAACTCTTGGTGATCATCAGTATTTTTGTAATCCTGTAATCCTACCCTCATGGTACGTAAGCACCCTTTCCCCCAAATAAGGCATTCCAGGCGATAGAAACTGTGCACAAAGCAGATGTGCCTTGCAGATGAGCTGGGATTTTGAGGGGGACATTGTATCTACGAATACATTTTCTTGACGGTTGTAATTGACCAAAAATGAAGCCCCTGGTGGCAGCCCCCCTCTGAATCTTCAGGCTCTTGCCTTCTGGGTTGTTGGGACCTGCCTGGACACTGTGGTCCTTTGTGATTTTTCTGCCATCCAGGACTCACACTCTGCTTCCCGGAACTCCCTGTTCTCTGAGCTTCGGTCAATCTGCACATCTTCCCTCCCACGCAGTCTGCCCAGACCCCAGTCAGCCTTGTTGGCCTAAAAGTAGACTGCTCCCACTGGAAGAGGTTGTGGTGGTTTTGGGGAGCTGCTTTGGATGGGCAGCCCTGACCTACAGATACAGCACGGGGATGGGGATTATTAGGGAGGGGTCGTGTCACTGCCCTGAGCTCGGGAACCATGTGGCCACCAGCAGAGAGCATGGGCATGGCTGGCCCCCTGATGGTCTGCTCTGTGGGTCTCCCTGGCCAGGTGCACCCACCAGGGGACCATCTCCACAGGTGGACCTAACAACACCACCTTCCCCACAGGGGACATTTTACTCAACCAAACTCAGCAATAATCACTTAAACACCCTGTAGCCGAAATACCCCTCAGGACAGAAACTGAATGGAAAAGGAATAGGGTTACCCTAAATTTTGTTTTGGAATAAGTTAAAACCTATAGAGAAGTTGTAGGAATAATACAAAGAACTCTGGTCGATCGTGTTCCCTGATTGCTAATTAGTAATATTTAACACATTTTAAAGCTTTATTTACTTATTTTAGGGGAGGTAGGGGCAGAGGGAGAGGGAGGGAGAGAATCTCAAGCAGACTTTCCGCTAAGCATGGAGCCCGGCATGGGGCTCGATCCCATGACATGTGAGATCATGACCTGAGCCAAAACCAAGAGTCAGACGCTTAACGAAATGAGCCCCCCAGGCGCCCCCCAGATTTTTCCAGCTGATCGATGTTGGGCGAGTTACTTCTCTGATCTCACTGCTTGCGAGTCTGATTTGTAGACATCAAGTGCTTCCTTTACCAGAAAGACCTCCATGTCTGTTACTGGAAAACAGGGAGCGCAGCACGGAATCCTTAACATCAGCCACGCGCACATGTCTGCTCTGCAGACCATATCACCTTTCCCGGATGTCCTACTGATGTTCTCAATGGCCTTCCTCCTTCCTGGTCCATGACCGGTACAGGACCACTGTTGGCACTGGGCTGTGTCTCTGTCATGTCCCCAGAACACGCCTCTGTGCCTTGCCTATCCCTGGTCTTCCCTGTGCTCCGTACAGTGACTGAAAGATGCCTGGCTGGTAGGGAGGCCCCGGGGGCCCCGTCAGGCTGTATGTGTGACCACAGAGAGGGAGTCTGCGTCCTCCACCGGGTTCAGCTCACATGGCTCCTGACTTGTGAGATCAGCACTGGGGTTGAGGGCTCAGGGCAGAGGTGTCCTCTGTAGGCTTTTCCCCTTTATCATGAGGAAGTACTTCTTGAAGGAAGGCAATTCGAGACGAGGTTCGCTTGCTCTTGTCCCCCAGGCTTCCCCTCGCTGGTTTTACTGTGCATTGATATCCGCAGCCGATTCTTGGATCATTCTGCGTTTACTAGGCCTCAGTGTGCTGTGGGAACGTTTGTTCCTTTCCCTTCCCCTTACTTACGTGTGTTTGTCCGTGAGGACACATTATTCTGTTCCGTGGCTCACAGCCATTACTACCAGTGTTCATTTAGAGACTCACGCTGCCCCACTGGGGCTTGGACGTGTCCCCATCTATGTACTCGCTCGCTTCCGAGGACAAGATGTCCCGTGCTCTGTGGACAGGGATGTTTGGGACCGGCTGGTTCACTGTCTCAGGGCTTGTCCTGGGCCTTGCGGGATGTTTAGTGGCCTATCTGGCCCCTCTGGATGCCCCCGACACCCACACATACACAGCTGTTGTGACAAACCAGAATGTCTCCGACATTGTCACACATCCCTCGGGTGGCAGAGTCCAGCCTTGCGGGTCCCAGCCCGGAAGCACTGAGGAAAAGGATATCGCTTCCTTTGTTGAATGTTAGTGTCAGAGAGATGCTAATTCAAACCTTCCAGTAGATTAGGCAGAAAAAGCCTTATTTTCTTTATTTCTTCTAGCAACTCAAGGCTGAAAGAGTGTTTAGGCTCTTGTCTATGAAGAATTTGGAACCTCCCCAGAAGTAGACAGAACAGTGAGGTGAACCCCCACGTACCCCTTAGCCTGCTGCAGCCGCACTCCATTGACCTCCCCCTGATCTCTTTTGATGAGAATCTCATGTCAAAACATCACTTATTTGTAATTATTTTACAGTATTTCTTGTTCTGTAAAAGATCACTATTTTTTTTAAATCGGAACAGTCATCATTCCTAATTCCTTAATATCATAAAAAAGTTCAGTATTCAAATCTACACCATGTAGAGTTGTATCTACACCATGTGTGCACGGTCCCGGTGCCCCTGAAAGATGGCGCTGCCCCAGGAAGGGCTCGGCTCAAGGATCTGGTTCCCACGGAGGCTTTGATCCAGAAGGGTGCGCCCAGGCCCGGCCACACCACAGGCCCCAGCTCTGTGCTCACACTGCATGGGTGCCTGCCCACCCTGAGCTGGTCACCAGGCCTCCTAGAGGTCACTCTGCGTCCCCACCCACTTCAAGATGGACAGGTAGACCTGGGGGGGGGGGGGGTTCTGTTCTTAGACACCATCACTGCCTTCCTCCCCAAGGGCTCCAGCTTCTTTGAATGCAAACAAATTCCTAATTACTGGGATCCCAAGCACTTAAACTTGAGATGAAGTCTTTGGGGCCGAAGTTCCACATGAGTTCTTTCTGTGCAAATGCTCTCTCTTTGTGGGGGGGGCGGTGCTGTGGTTTGGTCCAGTATGGTGAGCCAGGCCTGAGGTACCCCCCAGAAGAAGATAGGTCAGACGGGATCAATAAATAATTGAGTCTGTGCCCCATACACGAGGGGATTATATGCAGCCCCCCATGTGACAGCTGGTGTAAGCCTGTGTGATAGTCCCCCCACTGTGGCATTGAGGGTGCTGCGGGTTAGAAGTCGGGAGGCTCATGGAGCAGTGGGAAGGGTGAGTCTGAATCCACGACTGGCAGGTTCTAAAGTCCGTGCTCTCACTGTGGAGCCAGAAATTCTCTACCTGATTGATGCTTCTAGACTGCGTGGGGGGTGGGCCCTGGGGGAAGCTGGGATTCCTGGGGAGAACCTGTTTCTTAAGTGGAAGGCTGAGGACTTACTCATGGTTCCATCCTGTTCTTTAACAAATCCGGTTTTAGGAAATAGCATTGTACCAAACACAGTCAGTCGTCTTTGCTGTTGTGCACGTTTCTGTTACTAGAGATGGATTTTAAGAAACCTTGATGTCCAGGCACCTGGTGATTAAGCATCTGAGTCTTGGATCCCAGGGTTGCAAGATCGAGCCCCGCGTCGGGCTTTGCACTCAGCACAAAGTCTCCTTGAGACTCTCTCTCCCTCTGCCCCTCCCCTGTGCAGGCTTGCACTCTCTCTCTCTCTAAAATAAAAATAAATAAATCTTTAAAAAAAAATAAAGCTTGACATCTAGCGGTGTATCCTGGGAAAATAGACACACACATGCACACTGAGACTCTGGTACGAAAATGAGCTAGGCAGTTCTGTCGGTGAGCAGGAAAGACTGGAAACCGTCCACATAGCACCGTGGTCCACACGGCCACGTGGGCAGACCCCTCGCAGGCGCAGAGACATGAAAGAAGCATCGTGCCTGGGAGATATTTACAATGTAACCTGAGTCTGCACTAGCCTGATTGCAAAACCGTCTGTCCTGTGATCCTAACTATGTCAGTGTGTCTATTTATAAATACCTGTGCAGAAGAATACTAGAAGGGCACACTCAGAGTTTTAACCAAGAGGGGAATTGTCAGTGAATCTCGGTTTCTTCCCCTTTGTCCCTTACTGTTGTCAAATGTTACTATGAAAACTTATTTTTATAATTAAAAAAACTAGTATCTCTGGGTGTGTGTGTACGTGTCAGGAATTTCTACTTTATGTGCCCCCCCCCACATGTCCCAGGAGCGGCTGGCGTTGTCCTTACGCACAGGAAAGTGCGCTTCCCCAGGTCGGCTCCACCCTGAACGGAGTCCTCCTCCGTTTGAGAGCTAAGGGAACCGCCGCTCACGGCGCCTGGACCCGTGCTTGCTCGTCCTCGCAGTGCTGGACACAGGCAGCACCTGCCACCGCTATGGGGCCCTCTGTCAGGACTTGGGTGCCCCCCTCCCCGGTGCTTCCACTCACCTGAGCCCCTGATTCCTGGTCCTGGAAACCCAGGGGGAGCCCACCGGACAAAGAGGCCTGGTGTAGGGCGGAGGGAAGGTGTGAAGAGTTGCCAGCAAATCATCGCGGCAGAGTGGAAGGGGCCGCGCTTTCCAGTGGGGGCCTTGCTGGATTTTTTCCTGAGCACAAAGAAAACCGAGTGTGGGAGAAGCGACTACAAGCGTGCTGCAAGCGACGCTTCCCCAGGACCCTCAGGGAGCTGCAGAGCAGAGCAAGAATGAGAAGGGAGCTGTGGCCCTGCTCCCCCAGGAGCTCCAGGAAGGGGGAGAGGAAGCGGATGTGTCCATGACAACAACAGTGGGCCCTCGTGACTGGTGAGGGCCCAAGTAGGAGCCCTTGGGTGAAGCCAGCAGACCAGTTGGTGGCACCGCCGTACACACGGGGAAACTGAGGCCCAGCTTCGCTTGGCTCCAAACACTTGGAATCCCTTTGCTGTCTACAGTCCACCGAAGGAGGATTGCATCTTTTCTAAAATAGCTTTAATTTAAGTTTTTGACAAAATGATACCACTTTATCGATACTGCCTTTGTCAAAGTCACAGGCTACACATACCCCTTTGAGGAAAAATAAGTACAGAGGAGCAAGTCAAAATCGAGTCTTCCAAACGGTCTGTCTGGTTTGAAAGGGAGCCACAAAGGTAGGCCACCCTTGCTTTCAGTCTTGTCACCCGCCTCTTGGGCTGAGAGCCGTTCAAGGAGGGAAGTCTGCTGGGGGACCCTGAAATGTGTGGTTGACTTTCAAGAACTATTCAATGCATTATATATATTTTTAAATTTTATTTATTCATTTATTTGAGAGAAAGAGAACAGACTCACTGCTGAGCAGGGAGCCCGATGTGGGGCTTCATCCTGCAATCCTGGGATCAGGACCTGAGCCGAAGGTAGACGCTTCACCAACCGAGCCCCCTAGGAGCCCCTCCCTCAGTGAGGTGTTGTTTTTTTGTTTTGTTTTTATTTTTTTTTTTGTTCCTGTTTTTTAGATTTTAACTCCTTTAGAAAGGATTTGCAAGGACTGAAAATATGTTTTCATTGAAACTTGGACGTCAGCAGTTTATAACGCAGATTTCTTTTAGAGTTTGCCTCAGCAGACTTGAACAAGACCGTCACATACATTCCTATTACCTTGAACCCAGCCATGTAATAACATGGGGGCAGTTTCAGTTATCCTCTCAAAGTAGAACCATTAATTTAGAACAGAACTGGAAAAAGATGTTAGATTTCCATTATTTTTCACTAAAATTTATCTAGTCTAATCCTGGTTCTGCCCCAGTCTGAATTGAATTTAATTTCCCCCAGACTTATTACAAATGCCTGATCAAGGGGCTTTGAGCACACCGGAATCAGAAACCTTCCTGGGTCGCTCCTAGGAAGCCACAGATCCCTTGTGGCTCAGAGGATCGTCTGGTGCTGGGAAGCGTCATGCCTGCAAAGCAGCAAACCAGAACAGACGCCCTGGGGTCAGGTCCAGGCTCCAGCAGTTTCCATCTGCTGGATGCTGGGCCAGCCCTTCCGCAATATTGAGACTCACATCTCTCATCTTGTTGGGGGACAGTGACACGGGCCTTGCAGGGCATTCACGTTGGGCCCTGGCATGGCTGCTGCAGTTTTCAGAGGTGGAGCTCCCCACCTGCCCAGGCAGAGGTGTGGGCCCCTGGCACCGTCCACCTGCCTGGACACCGCTGACTTTCCCACTTTCCTCCTCGTGGCCCCAGCCGGATGGGTACCATCAGCACATCCCACTTCCTGTCCCTGGCAGTTGGTGGATTACAGCCTGACTTCTCCATAAGTGTTGACACCCCTCCGCCCCGCCAGTGTTCATAAGAAAGTTTCTGAAAACCTCAGTTTACATCCTTAACCTTGGAAAATGTGCTGAAAGCAGACCTGGGAGATCTCCCAGCTCAGAACGGTTGATTGAAGGTAAGGAAGGAAGACCAAGCTGGCCAGGGAGCTCCTGGCTCAGAGCCCTCCACTCCCTACTCTCTTGGCTTCTAGGCCAGTGTTTGGGCCCCTCCCCCAGCCCTGCTCAATCCATGCATCCTGGGGTGGGGCAGACAGCACTGGGTGCAAAGAACTGGAAGTACCCCACTTTCTATCTTTGCACGGTGGTCTGGGCCAGAGTAAAGGGCTTCTCAACCCAGTAGGGGGTTCTGAGCCTGTGAGTCAACCAGCAACATGTGCCTGGTGCATGACATGGGAGTGAGCTGGACAGCAGAGAGGTAACCCCCACGGCTGACCTGCTGGGGACCCAGGGCCAGAAGCCACGCTCCCCAGAGTGCAGATCGGGGCCACTGGGATGACGTCACTTCCATCCTGATGGTTCTCAAACTCCTCCCATTTGGTCTGCTGCTTTCTCTGTGCAGGGAGTGCATAAAAAGTGACAGCAGGGCTCCAGGAGTGCCACAAGGTTTTATTACCACTCCAAGTGTTTTATCATAGGCCACAGGGCCCTGCTGGCAGGGGCTGAGCGGCCTGATGGAGCATCCCTGCCCCCCTCACCTCTGCAGAGAAGCATCTTACCCTATTGATGGGATTACGTTCCCTGCAATAGTACCATTTTATGTTTGAAAGCAATGATTTACTTAGATTTTTTTTTTTTTTTTGCAACAGAAAAGAGGAAAATTGAGGAATCAGGGGTTTGTTTTTCCCACTGAATTGTCCGGTCAGGAGGCTTCTGTTCCCAAATTTGCAGGCCTGATTCAGGGTCCGGGTGGGGGCCCTTCCCTGCCATCTGCAGCCCACAGACATGGGGTGCTTCATTCCTTGAAAACACGCCTCAAGGGGGCAGGCACAGGGGGCCAAGACCTTTCCAAAGGGGGCTCTTCTTAGCCTGAGTTGGGCCTGCCCTGTGAGGTCAGCGCTACTCACAGACTCCCCATTTCACAGATGAGGAGACTGAAGCACAGGCCCACGGTGCCAGGTTCCTGCAGCTGGTTCTCGTTGAAGCTAGACTGCGGCCCAGTCTGATTCTAGAGCCTCCCCATCCCCGCTTTGCTGAGGGAGGCCTCAGTGGTCCTTAAACATCCTCAGGGCAAACACTGCTTTGAACCTGTGGTCGACTCCCCGAGCAGTGCTCACGGCCCAGAGGGGGAAGTGAGTCTCCGCTAGTATGGAGCCTGCTTGAGGCAGTAGAGGCTGGCACTGCGGGGCTGCGCTGCTAGTTCACCCCCATCCGGGTGTGACCCACACCCATATGTACCCTTGACAGTCCCAAGCCCGCCCGGGAGACCACAGGCCGACGGGAGGAATCTCCCCGGACTGAGCTGTGAGCTGCGCAGGGCAGAGACCCAGGCAGGTGCCCTGGGCTGAGATCTCACGTCCGTATTTGTTTGCAGAATGAGCCCCAGCACTGCCCAGGTGGTGACTGACCAGGCACCTCATGGTGCTGGATGTCCCTTCAGCGGCTGGCTTTGGGAGGTACGGTGGAAGGTGGCCACCCGTTACCAAGCATTTCTCTTGGTGTCTCAGTAATCGCTGACGTCCTCTCCTGTGTAGCACTGGACACGTCCCACTTCCACCCCCAACTGCTGCTGCGTGGGGTGGCTTCTTGCCTTTCTGTCGTGGGGGGTTTGTCCCATCACTGGCCAGCAGCTCTGCTGTGTGTGGGAGGGGGCTAGAGCAGAGCAGCCAGCGTACGTGGCGAGGCCCTGCCCCTGGGGCACCGTCTGTGTCTGCCCCTGCCCCGGGCCCGGCAGCCCGGCCTGCTCTGGGAATCCAGAAGCCGTGGACTTGGCCTGGTGACAAAGTACATCTTAGCTTTTAATACTGAAGACTATATATAGACCTCCGGGGGGGAGGGGTGGTGGCTGCGAGCGGCAGGGAGGGGAAGGGCCGGTTTAAAGAAAAATGCATTTGGGCCGGTCAGGAGGTTCAGTACGGGGGCCGGACCTGATTTGGGGCAGGGAATTGATAAACAGACTTCAGCGTGATCAAACTGTTCTGGAGAAGCTGACAGTGGTCGTCGTCCCAGAGAGGCTCCCTGACACTGAGCGTAGAGAATGCCAGGAGCTCGCCGGGCTTGGCAGAGGACAGGGCAGACAGCATTCTAAGGAATTATCTGGACCCATTTGTAGTTTCTAAATCCGTTTCTCGTTCGTGTTACTGCGTGCATTCGTTTAAATTTCGACCTTCAGGCAAAAGACCTTTCTTCGTTGTTTAAAGGTCACTTTTACAGACTGCCGCGCATCAGCTGTATTTGAATATTTGATTTGTTTCGTGGAAGTGTAACTTCCGTCCAGTGAAATGTGCACTACCGGAAAGAGATGAGTAGGTTTCTATAAAAACGCATGCGAGCTGCAAGCTCGTCCCTCGGTCCTGATTGGCTCCCAGGGGATTGTCACGGTGTGGCCCGGCAGACGTGGTGACCTGCCCCCGGTGCACTGTGCCTCCAGGCTGACCCTGCCTCCCCTCCAGCGAGGACAGTCCTTGTAGGACTGGACGATCCCCATTCCTGCTCCTGTGTTCACTACTTTGCAACAGGGACTTGACCCCACGGCTCGCCCTCTCCTGCCAGCCAAAGTTTACACCTGGGAAAAGGGACAGAGAGGGAGCAAGAGAGCTGAGGCCACTTGGTCAGGACCAGGTGACATTTAGAGGCCACCGGAGCTCCCACTCCGCCGAGGACACAGACTCCTGAGGGACTTGGCAGACAGGCCTGGATTCAGAGAATACTCGGACTCTGGGTGCCCTGCATTTCCATTTCGCTGTCGCGGGAGCACAGGATCGGGGCTCTTTCTGGCCTGTCGGCCTGAGGGTCCATCCCCCACCTCAGCCATACTGGAGGAGTGGGGACCCCGTGGGGGCCACTTGCATCAGGCCCAGGGAAGGCGCTGATTGGTCTTGACTCACCAGCGTGGCTTGACTCACTACTTAGTAGACCTAGGGGAGGCAGAAGCAGCCCCCCACCTCCGGCAGCTTCCCCGCCTGCCCAGAGACTGCCCACCCTGCCCGCCCGGCTCCCCGCACCTCTGCACAATCCACTGCTGGTGGGGCCCCGCCCACGGGGGACAGTGGAAAAGCCCGCGACAAACTCCCTTTCTGGACACAGTCTCCATTTAAAATGCCATCTTGTTCCTCTGACTGCTTTTTCCATGCTGTTGAGGTAAGATGGTTTGGTTTGGTTTGGTTTGGTTGAAAGCACCCTGTGTCTCCCCAGAGGCTGCACCCTGTTCCTGTCACTTGGTTGCTGGGGCAGAGGACATTGCTGGTCCCGGGTATTTCTGCTTGACCGTCCCTTTCCCTGGGAGCGCGGGGAGCTGAAGCTGTGTCATGTTGTAGGGGGAATGGAGCCAAAGAATTTTGTGACTGTGCTCTTACTCTGCCCTGTCTTCTCAGTATTTTAAAGTTCAGCAGATTCTTTCTTCTTCATGTGACTCTCCCTGGGCCTTGGGGAGCCGAACTGCATGCAGGCTGATTGGGCGCCAGCTGTATGCAGGCAGACCTGGGAATGGGCAGCAGGTGGACTCATCAGAAGTTAGGATTTGGGCTGCTCCGCTTGTCTGTGCAGTTGGTTCCGCTGTGAACCGTTTGGCCCGGAGACCCCCGGCAGTATCAGACACGCGTCCTGGCGCTTCCCGAGACAGGTGGCTGGGAAGCAGCTCGTACGCTCCGGCCTGGCCGTGTGCCTGTCTGCCCCGAGGTGTCCTGGCATTTCAAGAACTTCCTGCTGTAACCCTGCGTGCCCCACTGCAGCTGGGCGGCGGGGGGCACGGGTGGCAGGTGGCCTTGCTGTTTGCAAGGACGTTGGACCGGGTCGGAACGCCACGGTGCTTACCTTTCCTGTTCGATCTCGATTCGGAGTTTACTCCTCAAAAGCCCCAGGTACTCATCTGTCTACGGGCCCTTTGTGTGTTGCAGGATGTGAGGATCTTCAGTGAAGACGGGACGAGCAGAGTGGTAGAGATCCCAGCAGACATGACGGCCAGGGACCTGTGCCAGCTGCTGGTTTACAGAAGTCACTGTGTGGACGACAACAGCTGGACGCTCGTGGAGCACCACCCGCACCTGGGACTAGGTAGGGAGCCTCCTGGGGGACCTGGCACGTGGCCAAGCAGGCGGCTGTGTCCCCACGGTGTCCCTGCCCGGACAGCGAGCCGTCTGTTTGTCGTCCCCATTTCACTGCACACCAGTTTCTCCTGACACTTCTCCTGCATCCCTCCCCCACCTACTGCTCCCAGAATCTTGCTTCTGGGAGGGTGGCAGCGGCCGTTCCCGAGGTCATGCACACAGCAGGAAGGTTCCTTCTGTGACTTGGCTGGAGAACTGGCTGTGGTAGGTGCTCAGAACTTGCTGCACAGGTCTGGGCTGGGGGGAGCACCGTCCCCGCATCCCCGTACCCACGGCAGCTCGTCCCTCTCCTGGGAGTGGGAGTGGAGTGCCGTGGAGACGGCCTGCAGAAGTTGCAGGGTGTAGCCCTGGCCTGGTTCACAGTGTTCGCACAGGTTGCGCACACGTGTGTGTCTCATGTTTAGAGAGCAAGAGATTATTTTGAAATAGGTGCTGTTTGTAGAGCTTACTGAGGTTTGGTGGGGTTTCTTGCTCAGGTGGTCTTTTTCAGGTTAGGAAGCTTTTCAGACTTCTGTTTAAATTCTTACCAGATAATGGCTGGTGCTTAGGAAATCATAGGCATACACCTAAAACCAGAATTTTCTCCAAATCAGCAACTGTGCCTGTCCCGTGTGCTGCAGGAGAGACTGCGCAGGTCACAGAGTTCTTTCCGTGGTTCCAAACTTTCCTCCTAAACCTTTCGGGAAGGTGAATAGATCAAATTTAAACTTCTAAGGCTGGAATATTCATGTAACGAAATAGTGTTCTTTAGGATGTTGTTATACAGTCTAAGCCTGAACGGTGCTACTAAATTTGAGTTGACGTTGTTTGTTGTTTTTTTTTTTTTTTTCTTAAAAGATTTTATTTATTTCTTTGTCAGAGAGAGAGCGCGCGAGCAAGCGTGCACAAGCAGGCTCCCGGCTGAGCAGGGAGCCCGAGTCAGGACTCGATCCCAGGATCCCGGGATCATGACCTGAGCTGAAGGCAAATGCTTCACTGACTGAGCCCCAGGGGCCCCCTACGTTGGCGTTGTTTCAAGTCCCTGTTTTCTAGCTCCCCTGTGCAGTCAGACGCAGCGCGCAGCTCACGATTAGCAAGAACACTTTCTCCCTTTCCTGTTTTGGCCCATCTCCAGTGCACCTCCATTGCCAGGCCCGAGGAAAGTTCCTCCATCATCTAGCAGGCTTCTTGCACCAGGTGCATTCACTGGTGCCACCTGCAGGAACAATGCTCAAGCCCCATTGTGGAGCTCCAGTTTGGGGCAGCCATGAATGCGCCCTACATTGTTCTGTTGGGGCCGCCAGCAGCATCTTCTGCTGCCAGGGAACTGGAAATTAAACAACAGTTGGAGCCCTGTAGCGTGTATGGACACGTACACAGGCCACGCTTGGGTGTATACACATGTATACCAACGTGTGTCCATGCACTCACACACACACACACACACACACACACACAGAGAAGGAACTTTAAAAACACAGCTGTGGACTTGGACCCCAATATGATTATTCCCGAAACCCACTCAAAACTCAGAAAACGGTTAATTTGAAAGGAATTGTAGAAAGGCGTTCTGCAGGTATCGCAATACGCGAATATGTTTGTCCACACATAAAGTTGCACGTATAAAATGGAGACAGATACACACAAAAAAAATCAAACACAAAGACTGTGAGAAATTTTGATTCACGTATTTTTTTGTGGTAGCCCTTGATCTCACAACCATCATGCCAGAGATGGAGAATTTAGGTATGGTAAAACTTCAGCAGTCATCGTCCACGTGAAAAGGAATTTATTCTGCAAAACTCAGTAAAGACCTGCGAGTGCACACACAGTATTCTCAGGGTGCGATCGCTTTCTGTTTTTTCCTTGTCTTATTCACGGATGGACTTAACATACTTACTTAACATACTCTAAAGAAGGTAATTTTTTTTTTTCTGAGATTTTATTTATTTGAGAGAGAGCAAGAGAACTTGAGCAAGGGGGGGAGGGGCAGAGGGAGAGGGAGAAGCAGGCTCCCCGCTGAGCAAGGAGCCCTGTGTGGGGCTGGATCCCAGGACCCTGAAATCATGACCTGAGCTGAAGGCAGAGGCTTAACCCAGGCATCCCTAATCTTATAAAACCAAGTTAAAGTGACAAAAAAGGAAGGGAGAAAGGAAAATGATGGGGGGGGGGGTGCAGAAGAACACGGATTCTGTTTGACCAAAGGAAGTCCGTGACATTAATTGCAGGTGCGTGACGAGCCCTCGGGGCTCCGCCTCAGCAGCTTCTCTGCCAGCAGCTCCAGCGGGGTTGGCAGCAGGGGAGCAGCAGCTCCTAAGGCCTGGGTAGTGCAGGACATGGGAGCTTCTAGAGCTGATCAGTCCTGCCGTCTGCAGGTCCACAGAGCCTCCAGCCTTCATGCTCCTGTATCTCCTCTGTGTGCCCTTTGGTTTGTGATGCAAGCTGTCCTTTTTAAAAATTCAGCCACGTTGCTGTTGAGGCGAAAATCCTGCTCTTACCCGTGTTCAGTAGCACCTGAGGGTCAGCAGTGGGGACAGTGGGGATAGCGGACATCCAGGAGCCCGCTGCACAGGCAGGCACTGGCAGGCACTGTAGCTGTGCCCATCAGAGAGCCACAGGATGTGTCTTCACTGAATCCCCACCATCGGGCGTGAGTGTGCTCGTCTGGTGCAGAGTTCTTTAATGGAGGATGTTCTGGAGGTTGTCCCTGGGTCCTGGCACACAGTCAGGGGACCCCCACTCTCGGGCAGAGCCATCCAGCCCCGTGTCCTGAGTTACTGATAGCACCATGTGGAAAGTCGCTTTCTCGGTTGTGCGTTGGGGATGCTCTGGGGACGTGTGTGTCCATGAGGCCTGAGATTCTGGTGCCAGGCCCACAGCGCCTCAGATCTGGAAGGCTGGTATGAGGCAGACCATTACCCCTTATAATTGGGGCATAAGTGAGCTAATTCCAGTGACACTTTGAGCCTATGTATGGCCTCAGATTTGAGGATTTCAAGGCACAATTATTACCCAGATCTTCACAGGTAAAATATTGGATCCTTAGCGATATTAAACTTTCTCCCAGGCAGGAGTGATGTTCTGCTTGCACTAGCAGAAGACCGAGCATGCATGTGTGTGGCCGCAGCCCTCAGCGGCCCCGTTGGTGGGGGTGGGGGAAGGGAGCAGATGCAGAGGTGTCCACTGGTGCTCGATGGGCAGCGCCTCTGGCTGGTGGGAATGTTCCTCCTCCCTCTGAACTGTGCTGCAGCCATAGCTGGGTCAGTGCCTTTCCTCAGCCCCAGCAGCACCTCCTGAAGTCCCTTACCCCTCAGGGCCGTTTGACAAGTTGGGGCAGAGTCCTTAGTGATGGACGGTCTTAAGGAGGCTGGTCTGTGCCTTGTAACTTCCAGCCGTGGCGAGCTGCTCCCTGGTTGTGATCTGTTCACATTCTGCCTATCGGTGGGGGGTGGGGGGTGGGGGGTCCTTGGCCTCGGCCTTTAATGTAGACATCACAGCCTTGAGAACACTGTCCCCGACCGAGGCCACTCAGCAGCCACCAAGTACAGCCAGAGGGACCAGAACAAGGAGGGCTTGGTTCTGCCATCTGGCCCGAGCCCATGCATGGCAAGACTCCTGAGGCCCACTTCTGCCGGGAGGCCTGCGTGTGGAGGACATGTCTGGAGAGCTAACAGTTAGCCTGCCGCTGTGTTGAGCGGACAAATGATCATTTTATGGGATTTTGTGCAACTGGAACCAGGGGCATGCAGACGACATCCTGGAGCCCCTGTGGCATTGCAGGTGTCACTGCGGGTAAGCTGCATCCCCAGGAGGGCATGGGGCACCCCCTCCCAGGCCCTGGGTGACCACGAACCCCAGGACGCATGAGCAGCGGAGTCCACTGTGCATGGAGCAGTGACGGGAAGGCAGCTCCCGGAAAGTCCAGGGATTTGGTGAATTCTGTAGTTGTGAGAATTAAGTTGCTCCCTCTAGGAAAAAGTCTAGCTGTTAACAGCTTTGCATGTGTACCTGGACCCGCGAGAAAGGTGTGGCCGTCACCACCTGGAGGGCTTGGCTGCAGGGACACTGCCATCTGGACATGCGGACAGGTGTCAAAGGAGAGATGGCGTCCATGTTCAGCCCTCAGTGCTCAGAAGGGCCTCCGAATGCTGACCTTCCCCATCTCTGTCTCCTTGTCGCTCTGTGCAGCAGGCACCAGAACGCTGTCCTTTCCCCACAGCGCTTGACCCACAGCGGGGGTCGTTTGAAAAGAGGTATTTAGAAGGAACGCTGCTTATCGGGTGTGTCCAGATGTCGAGGTTGTTTTCCGTGGCATCTCCCTGTGTGTTCACAGTCCCCAGTCCTGCGGAGCCCGGAGCTGCTGTTAGGAGCCTGCTGACAGCAGGAGCTGCTCCCTGCGATGGAGGCGGGTGGAGGGGGGCACGGGGGCGGGGCGGCAGGGTGGGAGGCCGACGCTAGCCTGGCCGGCAGCTCTGGCTTCTGCCAGGACTCACGTGCCTGCAGCACAGTTTAAGGCAAAGATCTGCCTTCTTGAGTTGTGTGATCTGTAACCTTTTTGTGTGTTTAGTAGGGTGGTGGCGTAGATGCTGGTTTTAGTGTCAGAAATTTGAGAAAAGAGAGTCCCCTTTGAGGAGTGTCTGACTCTTCAATCTGTACAAGAAGTCCTCCGGAACACCCTGATGAAATGTTGCTTTCTGTTGTGATTATAGGAAGTTTACGGACAGTGATGGGATTATTTAATAGACTCACCCGAGGTCGTTTGAAAATACCTGCTTTTAGGGGTACCTGGGGGGCTTAAGTCGGTGAAGCATCTGCCTTCGGCTTAGGTCACGATTCTGGCCCAGGGTCCTGGCATCCGCCCCGTGTCGGGCTCCCTGCTCCGCAGAGAGCCTGCTTCTCCCTCTCCCTCTGCCTGCTGCTCCCCCTGCTGGTGCGCTCTCTGTCTCTGTTAAATAAATAAAATAAAAGCTTTAAAAAAAAAAGAAAGAAAGCAAACCTGTTTTTAGAATCAGAGAGAAAGTGAGAACTGGAGAAAAGGGCTTTGAGCTGATTTGTCGGAGTGGCTTTTCGATGGCTGGGAAAGCTGGTGCCTGGCATCCATGGCAGACAGGGGTCTCTGGGAAATGGGTCACACACAGACTTCCTGGGCCCACGGCTTGTCCTAGGCTCCTGGCCCCCTGCGGGCTAGAGAAGGGGAACCCCCTGTGGGTACCTGAGCCCCCGCAGGAGACCCCTGAGGGACCCAGAGCAGAGGAGGACACATCTTTCAGGGCGCATGGGTTCCCTGCTCCGCTATGCTGGCTGCCCTGTGCCCAGCGTGTGCGCAGCCGTCCCGGGATATTGTCAGGGTCGGGGGGACCTGGGGAGGGAAGAAGCGGCTGTCCAGGAGCGCTAGGGCCCGTGCCCGTGTACGCATGTGCCCCTCCGAGCTGCTGCCCTCCCCCCGCCGCGGTGGAGCTTCCTCTGTGACCCTGTGCAGACAGAACGCTCTGCTTCGGACCGTGGCATCGTCCCGTCCTCGCTAAGGTCCTTATAGTCCCGCGGGTCTGTTTTTCCTTATTTTGCTGGGTGAAAAATTTCAGGTTTATAAACCAACCATCCGCAGGTTCTGGGTGCTTGACTTTGTCCCTATTACTACAGAAATGGTTTTTTCCTGACTAAACTTTGGAACAGAGGTCACTGATTTGATTTGCACCGGAAACGCCGTTTTAACGAATGCCAACCTGAAGGAGTTCCTTTTCAGGAAAGTAAAGGCAGGGGTCATGATCGCGCGCTCAAGCCGGGCATGGCTCCTCCCTTCTCTCATGGGGACGCGCGGGGCGGGGGCAGGGTCTCTTGTTGCCGGTGGATTCCCTCGCAGCCAGGAGCAGGCAGGGCTTTCCGTGGCTCATGGCTGGCGCCAGGCGTGGCCCCGGACTTCCCGGCAGTTGTGGGAAGGATATTCTGGGCCTTGGCAAATTTGGGCTTCAAACATGTTTTTACCAAAGAATCCTCTATGTGGCACCAAGGCTCTGGCCGTGGGAAAGGAGGAGGGGGCTTTGGAGGACCCGCCCCCTGGTCCCAGCCAGGTTTGTGGCATCTCCTTCTCTGCCATCTTGCCATCAGTTCACGCGGCAAGGCTGCCGTGCCTTTGTCCCACCGAACACTCCGTTATCCCTGGTGGTCGGTTTCCTGCTGAGCGGACTTCCGGGAGGGGGCGTGGCACCATCAGAGCAGGTGCCCTGAGTGTGTGCTCACCTGTGCGTGCCGTGCACGGCATGTTTTCCTCCTGCTCCAGCAGCGTAATCCAGGCTAGGAGAGCAGCCCCGCGTGCGGGTGGCATGGGCCTCAGCCCTCGAGGCCGGGCGTTGGGACAGACCGCGGCGCGTCCCTTCCCGTCCTCTGACCAGACTGCCTGTCTGTCCGTGGAGCTTCCTGACTCACCGGCTTTGCACTCATCTCCTCTCGCCCACCCGCCTTCCAGGGCTCCCTCCAGACGCTCCTTGTCTGCGGACATCTTCCCGGTTGCTGTAGCCCCTGTTCTTCATGAGAGCAGGAATTCCCCTGGTTCAAGGGCAGCATCATTTGCCGCGAGTCTTTATTGACTTAAGTCTTTATGAACACGTTCCCCGGTGCAGAAGCCGGGATTGACGTGAATCCCTCCCCCGACCTGTCGCAGTACCCCTTGAGCATTCGGGACCACAAGGCAGAGAGGTGTCCGTGCCGTCTGTCCTGGTCCACGTCTGTGCTCACAGCGGGTACACAGGAGCGGAACGGTAGCCGGAGGTCATCGCTGGGGCGATGGCACCTGGCCAGCTCTGCCTCTATCTTCTCACATGTGTGTTTTTCCTCCACAGAGAGGTGCCTGGAAGACCACGAGCTGGTGGTCCAGGTGGAGAGCACCATGGCAAGCGAGAGCAAGTTTTTATTTAGGAAGAATTATGCAAAATACGAGTTTTTCAAAAATCCTACGGTGAGAGTCTTAACCTCTTTTAGGTTCAGGGTTTCGGACTCTCGAACTCTTGGGGTTGATGTTTGGGATCCGTAGCAGCCGTGGATAATGGAAGTGAGACGGATACGGGGGTGGCAGAGGGTTTGAGAACCCGGTCTGCTGTCTCACGAGATGTCCTCACTCGGAACTCGGTCTCCGATGCTTAACTAAATGCCCTTGTGGTGGCCAGACGTGACGAGAGCGTTTTACGTGGTCACAGAGGGAAAGGGGGTTAGCTTCTGAGTGGGGAGAGAGGCGGGGCAGGTTTTCCAGTTACATCAAAAGGTCATGGTTGAATTGGTTCAACCAAGAACAGATCGGTTCAATATTCAGCAGAAGAAAAACCCATTACTCTCTGCAAATAGCTAGTAATACTACGTGATTTGTGGAAGGAGGAGTTTCCAGGCACATCGGGTTGGATCTTTCTTTCCTTTTTATTTCCCTGGGGGGTGGCGAGGGAGGCATGTGTCCTGGGACCCGTCAGGGTCCGGGGCCCCCTGCTACTTAGGGGAGGGAAAAGACGTCATTTTAGATACAGTTGGACGTCCGCACGCCTGTAGGAACGTTTTGAACGCTAGGGGCCCTGTAAGGCTGTTTTTCCCCACTTTTAAACCAACCTAATGTATTTGTTTTCCCATTTCCTTAGAATTTCTTCCCAGAGCAGATGGTCACTTGGTGTCAGCAGTCCAACGGCGGTCACAACCAGCTTCTGCAGGTACTGGGCAGGGACGCACTTCTGGGTGGACGTCCTCTCCAGTGGCCGTAGTGGCTCCCCAGAAGCTAGACGGGGTTGCCACCTTTGTACCAGCCCTGGCTCCTATCGGGGTTTAGAGTAACCAGAAGTAATGGTTGGTTGGGAAATGGGGGTGTAGCCAGGCTCCTTCGTGGTGAAACACTGACCAGCAGGATGAGCTTCCTCCAGGCTAGAAGCAGTGTGAGCAGAAGGGCAGGACAGAGCTCTGGGTATCTCCACACAGACCCTGAGCTCCCTTACCGGGAAGAGGGCTGGCATAAAACCCTTGAGAAGGTAGCAGAGTGTACGTTAAAATGAGTTTCATATCATGTCTCCCTCTGCCTTCTGAAGTCTGTTTGAGAAATCGTGGCCTTTCCCCAGCCCCTCCCCGTGGCCCTGGCTGAGTTGCCCATGCTCTCCCAGGGAAGACGGGAATGGGGACAGTTAGGTTGTGCCCCAAGAAAACGTGTCTGTGTACGGCATGTCGCGTGAGAGAACAGACCTTTCACGAACACAGCCAGCATTCTCCAGGCGGCCTCAGGTTAAGAGAAACCACGAAAATTTAGCTCCTGCAGAATTCTGCCTGCTGTCCTGCTTTGTCTGCTCTCTGGATTACCAGGCCTGTTTTCACCTCCTGAACGGTGAGGGCTTCAGAGCTCCGTTCTGGGGTTTCTCAAAGCCCCCTTGATCCCTACGCCCTGACCCTGACCACAGCATTTGTGCTGTGTCCACTGGCCTGTCCACCTGCGGGAGGAGCCGTGTCCCTCGCAGTCCCTTGAAAAAGACCCAACCCTGTCACTGCTCCGGCCTTGCTCCTGGACCTGTCTCTTGACCTCGGTTTCCCAAGGCAGGCATGCTGCATGAGGGGTCAGCTGGGACGTCAGTGTCACCCAGGCGTTCCTGGAGAGATGCATCAGCTCACCTTTCCGTGGAGGGCGACACGGTGGATGTGACGTGCTCGGTCTCCTTCCACACGGCTCCCAGTGCTTCCTGTTACCCTAATTTTTAATGAGGCTGCGTGTTTTATGGGAACCCAGGAGAAAGGGAGGGCCCTTAACCCTCCTGTCTAATAGGGGAATCTGCGACGTCCTGTGTTTTCGTCAATGCTGGGAAGGTCCATTGGCTCGCGTGGGCATGAATGTCCTGCACACCGATTTACGTGGGGTTTTAAGGTTTTTGAAAGGAAAACCATCGTTTGAAAATGCTTGGTTTGACCAAAAATGAGTGTTTTTGTAATTCAGAAGATGTCAGAGTGTCCACGACGGCAGTGAGACGCACCTGCTCCTGGCCGGCGGCAGCAGCTTCTGACTCTGACGCGTCTCTCCAACAGAACTTCCTGAACTCCAGTAGCTGCCCTGAAATCCAGGGGTTCTTGCACGTGAAGGAGCTGGGGAGGAAGTCGTGGAGAAAGCTGTACGTGTGTTTGCGGAGATCAGGCCTTTATTGCTCCACCAAGGGGGCGTCCAAGGTGGGTTTTAAAGCCGCTGCTGCCACCACCGTCACCCCAGGCTGGGGGCAGTCAGAGGGGACGCGGCTTCCTTGGAAAAGCACATCTGGGTCCCCCACGCTTGTGATAACTGGAGAAGCTGTCTCCCAGTTCCCGGCCCACTGGTCTCCCTCGGAAGCCGGGCGACTGCCCAGACCTGTGGGCCCCCCGGCCGGCCAGCCCCGGTCTTGGGAGCAGAGTCTCCTTGGCGGCCTGAGTCCCTGGAGGATGCTGACTCAGTTTCCAGGGTATGGAACTGGGCACCCGGGCTGGCCATGGGGTGGCTGGTAGATGGTTGCCATGCTAGTACGCATTACCGTAGATATTTCCAGGAAGGGCTTGGAGCTGGGCATGTATGTCCAGGAAGGGCAGGTGAGAGATGGAAGCTACAGCGGCAGGTGTCCACAGCTGGGGTGCTGGGGCCTCGCCCTGCTGGCTGGTGTCCTTGCACACTCCCGCTTGCACACTGTCCTTGTGTGTGTGAACACACCCTGCAGTGGGAGAGGGCCCCACAGACTGTGGCCAAGTGTGCGTCATTCCAGGAGAGAGGAGGGAGGGTCTGGGGGGACCCCAGGCGAGGGCGCTGGGGGCCAGGCCACCTTCAAGCCACTCTGGGCGGTTAGTGGCTGCCCCGCGTGAGCTGGGGACGAGGGGCGGGGGCGGGGGCAGGTGGAGCCGTTTCTATCTCCTACGGGGCTGGGAAGGCAACTTGATTTCCTGACTCCCCAGGGCCCTCGTGGAAGCTGACCCCAGAGCAGGAAGGAGAACTAGGATGAAGGAAGGGCAGGGCGAGGATGGGACAAGCTGCCGAGGGAAGACTGGGGTGTCTGGACCTTACACACCACGGCTGCAGAGGTGGCCCAGGCCAGACGAGGCAGCATGCTCTCCACGTTGAACCTTAGGCTCTAGATGTTCTCTGGTCTTCACTTTGAATGTTTGGTTCAGGAGCTTTGATACAGCATATGGCAGAGTCTCAAATAAATATGCTGTCTCGTGGGGTTTTTGGCTTTTTTAAAGATTTCGTTTATTGCTTTGAGAGAGAGACGGCGAGCATGAGGGAGCATAGGCAGGGGTGGGAGCAGCCGGCAGAGGGGGCTGAGCCGGGAGCAGGGAGCCTGACAACGCGAGGCTCCATCCCAGGACCATGGGATTATGACCTGAGGCAGACGCTCATGCAACTGAGCCGCCCAGGAGCCCCACTGTTGCAGTCTGGGCGAGGGCTGGGTGCCCTTGGTCGTCCTCAGCACTTACTCTAAACGACTGGTGGGCTCTGAGAGAGGGATGCACACACAGTGTGCACAGACCGCCCCTTTGACGAGCACGCAGGAGTGCCTGCCGTCTGCCGGGTGGCTGACCCCCCCTCTCCCGCAGGAGCCCCGACACCTGCAGCTGCTCGGGGGCTTGGAGGAGAGCAGCGTCTTCTCGCTGATCGCCGGCAAGAAGCAGTACGGTGCGCCTACCGACTATGGCTTCTGCATAAAGGTACCGCCCTCCTGCCCTATTTGGAGTCTGTGTCTCCCCGTGGCATCCCACCAGGGACTTCGAGATGGAACCCGAGACTCCTGTCTTGGCGCTGGGGTTGTTTAGGTTATTTTGTTACAGAAACACAAGTTCCCGGTGCACTGATTCATTCCCACTTCCCACTCTGTGTCGCTCTCTGAGTAGCTAGCACCTTGGGGAGAGGCAGAGAACGTGGTGGGCAGTGGATCAGTGGCTCCGTGGCTCAGCGACCCCAGCCTGTCACTTGGGTGGTCTCCGGGGTACTGAGAGCCAACACTTCCCATACGGGCTTATGTTCCCCGGGACAATGGGTGTGCCCCCACCCTGCCTCTGTGCTCACGTGTGTGAGAGCATGGGCTCACGCATATTTCCACATGTGTACACATATGAACACGCAGATTTGCTCACGTACATGCACATGTGCGTACACGTGCACACACAGATGGGGACACATACATATGCTCACATACACACACATGCGTACACATGCACATGCAGACGTGGATCCATCCTGTGCTCAAACACGCGCACACGCAGACATGGATCCGTCCTGTGCTCACACACATGTACACACAGATGCGGACATGTGCTCCCATACACACACTTGCACACATGTGCAGAGCTACGGGAATGGAGATGCACACATATGTCCGTGTGCACATACCCATGTGCAGGGCCCACTGTCCCCGGTGGAGGCCGAGCTGATGTCAGGGACGGTCACAGTAGAGGCTGCTTCCTGTGTACGCAGGGTTCGTGGGCTGCTCCGCTAAGGGCCCTCCCGCCCCGTCTCACTGCGTCTTCCCAGCTGCTCGTGTGGGAGCCGTAGCGGCCCCATAGCTCACACCCACTCCAGAGAGCGTGTGCGCGGACTCCCCAGCCGGGCTGACCTGCGAGCCTGGACCCTACCCAACCTGAGGAGAGGCCAGGGAGCGGGAGCACACTGTTCCCACAAATCCCAGCTTGTGTTTCACCTGGCGAAGCTTCCTGGGCTTGTGAGGAGCAGGAGCCCAGCGCCCGAGGTCCCCGGGAAAGCAACACAGGGGCGGCCTCTGCAGGGGCTGGGGCCACTGAAGCCCGGGTGACCAGCATCCCCTCCATTCCCACCAGTGCACACTTGCACCGGGTCCCCCCCGTCGCCAGGTAAACCCTGCCTGTGCTTGGGCCCCTGCCAGCCCTCCACAGCGGCATGTGTGACAGTGACCCTCCACCCGCCCCAGGCTACTTGCCCCCCAAATTCCCTTCTCTGGGCTGACGCTGTCCACAGTCTCTGGACCGTTCATGGGTCCCACCTTGGGGCCACTCAGATATGCCACAGGTCCTGACCCCATCAGGGGCTTCTCCCCTCACTGGCCAAGCCCCACAGGAGCCCTTTCTCAGCTGCCACCTCGGTCCTGCTGGGAGGCAACCACATACCTCTTCTTCCATAGCTCTGGGCCCTGTTCTCCAGTTGAATCCAACTTTCCCCTCACAGAGCTGGGCACCCCCTTGCCCCATGGCACCCACCACTTTCCCTTGTGAGAATTTGTGTCCTCTGCAATCCCTCTCTTTGGAGCTGGCCGAGCCCTCGTGGCTAAACCCAACCCAGGCTGGTCCATGCCAGGCGGAGAACGCAGCCTCTCTGGTCTCCTCCTGTGGGCTGGCTGGTGCGCACCGGGCCCAGGCCTGCCTGGCACGGGCGTGTTCTGCATTCACCATGTCACACTCACGGGGTCCCCTCTCACCTCCTGCAGCCCAACAAAGTCAGGAACGAGACGAAGGAGCTGCGGTTGCTGTGTGCCGAAGACGAGCAAGGCAGAACGTGCTGGATGACGGCGTGCAGGCTCCTCAAGGTACGCAGCGTCCCGTGTGCGCCCTGCGTCGCGTCGTGGACAGCCCTCCCTGTGGCCCGCCAGCCCTGTGTGCCCGCACGTCCTTCCAAACAGGGTCTCAGAAGCTGCTCCCAGAGGCTTCCCGTTAGGTCAGAGCCGACATCTGACCGCGGTCCCTGCCGTTCGGGGATGTGGTGGGACTCAGAGCGGCGCCCCTGGTTTCTCCCACCAGATGCCAGGAGCACCTCAACCAGTGAGACAACCAGAAACGTCTCCAGATGTGACTGGATGTCCCTGGGTGGGGCGTGGGGGCGGGGGACTGCACCAGCTGAGAGCCTGGGGTCTAGGGAAATAGGGATAGAAAGACCAGAGCAGGCACCAGGGAGAGAGAGAGCACGTCGCTCATCAGGAGGGTTAATGACTTCAGAGACGGAGCATCACACTCTCGCTTCCCAAAAAGCAGGGGCCACGAGGGAAACGTGGCACACCATGCAGCTCCCCACAGCGCCCGACGGACGTAGCGTCTCCTGCCTACACGTTCTTAAGGGAGTCTGCTGCGTAGAACCACGGTGCCCTCGGCAGCCACTCCCAGTAACCTCCACGGTGATTGTGTGTGACCCCGTGGTGATTCCGTGTGACCCCGCGGTGAAGGCTAGGCATGTAACGGCAGAGGACACCTCACTTCTGCGATCCTTGGAAAAGCCCCTTTGCGCACACCCATGCCCCACATGGCTGCCGTTCCTTATGTACATAAAGTGCATGGGCATCGCAGCATTGTGTGCAGTGGTTGTGCAAGGTGAACGTCTGGGTGTCTGGAGGAGAAGGCGCGGTCAGCAGTGCTGACCCGTGCCAGGGGTCTAGGAATCTCTTTATGAAAATGCCAACCTTCACCAAAGCTTCCAGCCAGGCAGAGAGTCAGGGCAGAGCCACCTAGAGAAACAGACCTGCTGAAGGAGGCATAGCTCGTGACCACTTGGAGATGCCGGGGGCCACCTGCTCCAAGCAAGGGCGTCCTGGAAGCCTCCCTTCCCCAAAACTGCGTATTGTTTTATTTTTGCTGCCTTTTAAACAGAGAGGGGTTAAGTGCAAAATGTTACTATTTTGTAACATTAACATTTCAGGGAGGGGACGTTAATGTGGGTACGGGACACCGGAGATTGGAGGTGACTCCTTGACAAGCCAACTGTACAGGTTATGGGATTTCCATTTAGAGGATACTCCTCGGTGACATGAAGAACGGGGTCCCCTCTGGAGTGTGTTGTGGGAAAATTCCCGGGACATATTATTAAGAATTAAAAAGCGAAATGCTCCCTTGGTTGTAGGAGCAAGGAGAGGAGAAGCTACAATGCACCTGTGGATCAGCTGGTGTGCACGGGGGCCTCGGTGAGACGCGGGTGGGGCAGGCGGGAGGGACACCTTCCGTAGTTCTGTATGCGCTTGATTTTTTTGGATCTGCGATATATAGTCTTGGAAAAAGCAAGAAAGGAAGCGGGAGCACAGTAACGCTGTGGGATTGGTGCTTTGGGGTCGTGCACAGCCAATCCAGGGAGCGAGGTCTCCGCCAGGCATCGTGCGTGGGATGGCAGGGCCAGCGGAATGGAACCGGGCACGGGGAGGGAAATGCGCAGAACGAGCGGTGATGGTCATATCCAGTGTTACCGTTAGCGCCAACAGGAATGCGTCCCGTCGGAGGTTAACGCAGGATCAGAAACGTTGACAAGTGTTTGCTTTGGGCCAGACTCTGCCTCACGTCTAACCTCGCCGTAGCTCGGTGGCACGCGTGCCCGTCGTGATCCTCCCTGGACTGAGGACAGTGCTGAAGCCCATCGCGTTCTGCCTGGGAGCGGGGGCCAGGGGCCTACTGGTGTGCGCACCATCGGCTCTGGGGCCCCACATTGGGCTCCAGAGCTCGCCACAGCAATCCGCTGCCCTCCGTGAGAGCCAGCAGGAAGGGGAGCCCCGTCCACGTCTGCACGTGGCCTTGTTGCCTCCAGTCAGCCCCAGACCCCACATCCCAAAGGCTGTTCCTGAAGGAAGTGAGGGTCTGGACTGAACAGCTACTAGTGTGTTTGACAAGCTTGGGCCACTCCGGTGACACAGAAGCTGAAGGGCACCTTCAGTTCCAGCTGGTTATGCGCCGCGGCGTCTTACCGCCACCGAGCAGGCTGATGGACCTCTTCCCACATGAGAGCGCCTTACTTCGCCACCCCCCTCCCCGTCCCATCTCGAACTGTCTCTGTCTCAGAGCAGGAAGCGAAATCAGAAGACTCTAGACCTTGCCTCGTACCCCGACGTTACCTTCAGAATGGGGTGTGTTTTCTCCCAGGAGTCGGGGCTGTTTGAAGCCATAGGAAACCTTATAAAGTGCGTCTGTTCCCTCTGCCCAGCTCCTGTACCAGCCGCCCGGATGTGAGCGTGGACTCAGGTCCCTCACTGTCCGTCTCCCTGACAGGGGACCCGACCCATCCATCCACCCTCCCTGGGCTTGCTCAGAGCCAGGTCTCAGTCCAGAGGTCATCTTCCCTGGAGCCCCCGCCCCCAGGCCCTCTCGGACAGCCAGGATTGCCCGGCACTCAGAACATAACAGATGCTTGGAAAACTGAGCTGGATGACAGCGGGCACCACCCAGACTCCTGTGTCTGCCTGTGACTGTTTCTTTTTGAAGCTCTTCCTCCTGGTGTCCTAGGCAAGGCCGGCATCGACCCGGGGTCGGCAGGGGCAGCAGGCGGGGGCTTGGACCTCAGAGAGTCTGGGTCTGGGGCTGGAGTCCAGGGGTCTCAGCGGCACAGACTAAGGAGACACTGGGCTGTGCCTTTCCACAGTTCACCAGGGTTCTTGTCGGTAGTGAGTGATGGCAGGTCCCCAGAGCGCTAGTGTTCAGACTGTCCTGTTCCCAGAAGGCGGTCAGACATGCATGTCCTCCCTGGAGGAAGCGTCGCCCTTCTGCTGTCCCCGGTGTATCCAGGAGTCCACTCGTGAGTGATGGCTAAGACTGCAACAGCTGTCTGCGTTGTATTAAAATCCTGGGGCTTGTTGGAGAGCAACAGCTTATTTTCAGTGAGCCAAGGACTTTTGGTGCCTCTGAATACCATCACAGGTCCACTTTACAGAATAGCTTGAGCCTGTGTAGGAGAGCATGGGCCCTGCTGTCTCCAGAGACGCTTGCGGGACAAAGCTGGCAGGTAGTATCGGCTGCCGTTCCTCCTTCTTTCCTATAGCGCAGCTAAATGATTTCGTAGCCATGCAGGGGGCGGGGGGGGCGTGGAGGGAACATTAACCTTTGTTGCTGTGCTCTATTATCTCCCCCATCCTTCTAGAAGTTTCTGAAACTGCCCTAGAAATTCCTCCCCAGGAGGGAGGTGTGGCTTCCCAAGCGCAGGTTTCAGTAAGGAAGGCTTGCTGTAGAGACACCCCAGCCCATGCGGGCAGTTCAGATGTCCGTCAGAGACCGTCGTCCCCTGCAGGATTCCCGAAGCACCTCTGCTCAGAGGCGGCCTGCATGCCCCACCCTGCCCCGCCCCTCCCTCCCCACCTCTGCCCCAGTTCCCAGTGCTGTGTGCCAGGCTTCCAGGCCGCAGCAGCCTGAACAACGGGAGCAGGACGAAACAGGAGAGCAAGTGAAATGGACAGAAGGTAGAAACCAAGGTGTGTAAAAACAGGGAACTTGAAATGGGGAGAGGAAACGCCCACTGGACTTCTCTACCTACTGTTGTCTTTTAAGAAGGGAATGTGTGCAAAAACAAAGGAGACCCTAAAATTGACTGCAAAATCCAGAAGGAGAAAATCAACCACATTTTTAGTTTCTCTAAGTTTCCAGGAACGTTTTAAGTTCTGTGTGGTGCGAACGGTAACAGACCGTGATACCTGTGAGGCACGTGGACATGTCGGTCAGCGTCCCGTCCTGCTTCTGGGGCTACACTGTCCCTCCAGAACCCGCTCAGATTTCCTGGGGCTACACTGTCCCTCCAGAACCCGCTCAGATTTCCTCTCCGTGAATAACCGAGGAACACGGCTGCTTATTTGTACGTCTCCTACAAGACTGTAGCTGCCTCAAGGTTAAAGCGCATCTCGTACTCGCTTTGCATTCCTGGAGCTGAGCCTGCCCGTAATGGATGATGACCCTAAACCCTTGTGCAGTCTTTGCACAGGGAAATAAACTTCCATCTCGCTTAAGAACGTCAGTGTTGAATGTTTAATTCCATTCCAAGAGAAAGGAACAGCGTGTCATTCACGAGACGGTGTTAACCCCTCAGACACTGTTGCGTGTGGGGAGGCTGTTCGCTCGCGTGGCACACGTTGACTCTGAACCTGCAGCCGTGGCCATGCCCCTTATGTGGGGACGTCTCTGCAGTTCCTTTACACCCCGGAGCAGGACATCAGCTGTCACTCATCTGTCTTCTTTGTGAAAGTGTTGCATTCAAGCAGATGTGACTAGGAAATAAGAAACATTTTGCCCAAAATGGGGGCGAATAATTCTATGGCCACGCGTTTTGTTGTTTTTTTTTTTTCCCCAAGCAATGGAAGGAAGTGTAAAGGAAGAAGAATGATTGGACCGTGTTTCTCTAAAACCCACTCATCTAAAATAAAAAGAGAATACTGTTAAGGAATTGGTACTGTATGTCGTGTACAGACGGTTAATAATCTGAAAACTGTCATTTTATGCCAATAAAACTACCTCTCTGAAGGCTGGAGTATTTACTTGTAAGTGGGGAAAATGAGAATTCTTAGTCATGGAACTTCAAAAAATAACTGTGGGAAGTAGACCGCTTCTTTAATACTTAAGGCAGACATAATATTTCAAGACTACAGTGCAAATAAAACACAGTTCGACACCTGCCTAAGATCAAACTAGTTAGATGGCTCGTGGCCAAGGACGAGTCCTCCGAGTGAGTCATTGGAACCGGGAGCAGTCTTGGGCCGTCCTGAAGGGAGGGTGTGTGTGTTTCCCTTCTTATTCTTTTTTTGGCCTCAATTTGATGATTTTCTTTAATGCTTTGAAAGGGATCCTTAGGCCATTGATTTTGAGCCTTACGTTTTCAACTGTTTGTCATGTTTGTACAAGTATTCGATTCGGAGTGTTGGTACACACACCTGTGTGCACGCATGCCGCACACACTTCTGCTTAGAAGACCACACGTGCACACACGCACGTATGGGTGTGTGTTGTTAGGTCACACAAGTTTGGAATACTTACGTCTCTGGGCCCCTGCGTGTGCGCTCTCTCTCTCTCTGTCAAGTAAATAAATAAAATAAAAAAGAACACATATGTCTGTTTGACATCGATTCTTTGGTCCTTCTGAAATCTGCTGTTACCTGCATCAGGGACACCCGCCCCGACGCCTCACCCCTCCCCCGACGTTACTGTGGGTATGTCTGTGTCTGCACGATTTTTTTTTTTTAAAGATTTTATTTATTTATTTGACAGACAGAGATCACAAGTAGGCAGAGAGGCAGGCAGAGAGGAGGAAGCAGGCTCCCCGCAGAGCAGGATCCCAGGACCCTGAGATCTTGACCTGAGCCCAAGGCAGCGGCTTAACCCACTGAGCCACCCAGGCGCCCTCGTCTGCACGATTTTTCTCCTCCCTGCTGCGTTTCTGCCTTTGCGGGTCCTCGTCTCTGACCACCGTGCGATCAGACTTTCTCCTCTGGTCATCTTGACGTTCTCGTTGGCGGGTTTGTTGGGAAAGGTGTCCTTCCACCGCTTCTCAGGAACGTCGGTGCTTACGTCTGCCATTTGCTGTTTCTTTTCCGTTTGCGCCATCAGCCTGTGTTCATCTCTTTCCCCATTTAAATTGTTTTTGGGGGGTGGGGGCAGGAGAGACCCATCCGTTAGTTTTATTTCTATTTTTAACCTCTGTCCACATTGTTTTTCTCCTTCTCTCTTTCCTGGCTGTCTTGGCACGATCTTCCCCTCGCTGGACCCCAGCGTGCCCGGCTGTCCCCACCGTGGCTGCGCAGGGGTGAGGCTCTTCTCCGTATCTCATCTTAGATTTCAGTTCTTCCCATGTCTTAAGCCTCTTAAGACTTAGAAGAGCCCGTGTCGTTAATTGGGACTCCTGTTCATCTACACCCACCCTTTCCTGGGTTTGCGCCCCTTTTGGGGACCAGAGGCATGCCCAGTTCTTCCAGCGTGGGTCTGCTGGCGCGGCCGCCGTCGCCCGAGATGGGTTCGTTTGCCGTCATGCTGTCTCACCTCCACTGTCGAGGGAACTGTCCACAGCCCGGGGGGTGCCTTCCACCCCCCGCCGCCCTCCGCACCCCGTTCCACTGCCTTCTCTCTGCGCGTCCGTGGAACTCAGCCGCCTTCCACTTGTGGCTCCGGTGACCGTGACATGCGCTCTTCGCTGCTTGGGTTTGTCGCTCTGTCTCCGCAGTCGTGCTGGGATGGGTGGGGACGTGGGTTTCTCCCTGGTAGCCTGCCCCGAGATCCTACAGCCTTTCGTCTTTCTATCCGTTCTGGAACATGCTTGGCCGGCAGCCCTTGGGTACTTCTCGCGGCCTGTCCCCCATGTTCTCGGAGCACCAGCACCTGCGTGGTGGACCTTCTGGTACTGTTCCAGACACCAGAGGACATCCTGTGGGGTTGAAGCTGGAGATGAGCTACCTCTTGATAACTGCGTCTCCTTGCCCGACTGTCTTCCTTTCCCGTGTAGGCAAGCGGGGGACCGGGGTGCAGGCGGGCGGTTACAGGCGAGCGGGACTCTGCTTATTGCCTGGCCCCAGGAAGCATGGACCGTAGGAGGTGGGGAGGGGCAGGCTGTGTGTGTTCGAACCCAGAGCCCTTACTTTACCATGATCCTGAGTGACCAGCCTCACTTCCCTGCTGCATCTATTATTTGTACTTGGGGATAAAGGACGCGTTTCCTGACGTGGAGAGGAGTAAAATGAAATGAAGCTCTTGGAAGTGTACCTGGCCCATAGCAGCATTCACTAAGGTTAACTGTGGAGCTAGACTTTTTTTTTTTTTTTTTTAAGATTTTTTAAATTTATTTGAGAGAGAGAGAAAGCATGAGCAGGGGGAGGAGCAGAAGCAGAGGGAGAAGCAGGCTCCCCACTGAGCAAAGAGCCCGAGGATGGAAAACACCATCCCAGGACCCTGGGATCATGCCCCAGCTGAAGGCAGATGCTTAACCAACCGAACCCCCAGGCGCCCCTCAATCTTATTATTACATCGTCACTGCCTGCTTCTCCCTTGCCCCCTGCCAGCATGAGAGAGCCAGTAAGCCGCTCCTGTCCACAGGAGACAGGCGTGCAGGGGCCTGGCTGTGCGCCCACAGCGGCGGCTGGGGTCGCTCCCTGTTCCGTACTTTGTGTGGTCCTTCCCTGCACGGGTCTGCCACCTTCTAGGGCTTGTGGGGCTCCAGGGGCCCCGGCGGCTGACTCTGGCCTTCCCCCTGCAGTACGGAATGCTGCTGTACCAGAACTTCAGGATCCCGCCCTCGCGGAAGGCCTTGCTCCCCTCCTTCTGCACGCCGGTGGTGAGTGCCTCTGCGGCGTCCAGAAGGCGGGCCCCTTCCCAGCATCGCGGCTGAGCGCAGGTTGTTTCCGGGGAGATGGGTTTGTCTGGCCGGCGGTGTGACTGCTGGGGTCAGGTCCTGTACTGGTGAGGATGGTGGCTCTGTTTAGGAACTCGGGGACTGTCACCAGCCATGTCTTGCTCTTACTGGGGGCAGCCGTGGCACTATGGCCATGGGTGACCCTGAAGCTTCCCCTCATGGGAATTAGAGCTGGGAGTGTCCTTGTCCTCAGGATGTCCTCTACTTCCCAAAGGTGGAGGAACACTTCGTCCTCTCCAAACCTTGACCCTTTGGCTCCCCCAGGCCCATTTCTGGGAGGGGCCGGGTGTGCACAGGGAGGGTCCATGTGTTGCCCAGAACTGAGCCCCTGGGGAAGGGACTTGGTGGCTGCCCACCACCCCAGTCCTACGGCACCCCGTGGCCTTCAGTGGGGTTTGGGTGCAGTGAGGGGACTGGAGCGTTTCTTATTCCCCTCCAGAGAAACCAAAGCCACCTCTAGGTCAAGGGCCCTCCTGCCACAGAATTTCCACCTGAGCTTTAGAGTGTGGGTCAGGATGTTCCGTCACCCTTCCCCAGCCATCGCTGGCCTGGTTCCCTGCGTTTTAAGAACTTGTGGCCTTACCTTCCAGCGCAGCGTCTCGGAGAACTCCCTCGTGGCAATGGATTTTTCTGGGCAAACAGGAAGAGTGATCGAGAACCCGGCTGAAGCCCAGAGTGCGGCCCTGGAGGAAGGCCATGCCTGGAGGGTAAGGCCAGGCCGTCCCGTGGACAGGCCCCCTCATGGATAGTGCCCCTGCCCCCTGCTGGCCTCCCGGAAGAACGGCCCTGTGGGTGCCGTTGCGGGGACAAGGTGCCGGGAGGAGAGGTGGCATCACAGTCTCAGCTGGGGTTCCTCCATGTTCCCAGGGGGAGGAGCAGAGCCCTCTGACCTCATGGCTCCAGCACAGAGCTGCCCCTGCTACGGGTGGTCAGCGGCCGTGTGTGGACAGCCCGGAGCCCTCCCACCCTGACACGGCTGGGCGGCGCTCACACCATGGCTCGATCAGCTTCGGGGCCTCGGACAGTCTCTTCCCTTGGAGGCTCCTCCTCCTGACCTCCCCATGGGGAGAGTGTCCCCAGATTTCAAATTCTCTGAGATTTACAGACAATGTACAAAACGTGAGCCCGCTGGCTCAGAGAGTTCCCTGAACCTCTGCCTCAGAGCGTGTTGGAAAAGAACGTCCCCACGGCCCGGGGTCTCTGTAGGCCAGTGTTTCCCGTGCAGAAGCTCGTGCTTTTCTCCCAGAATGTCCTGGAGTTTCACTGTGTGCTTCAGTCCTGGGGCTGTGGGGATTCCTCAGGATGCTTCTGTTTTCACGCCCGTGGCCAGATGTGGCCGGCTGGGGAGGCGGTATCTCCACAGTCGAGGGCCCCACATCCGGGCCGGGCCTGCCCGCACGGGTGCGTCCCCGGCAGTGGCGGGCCGCGCCGGTCTGCTCTGTCGGCGCTGACGCGGGCATTCCTTCCGCAGAAGCGAAGCACACGGATGAACATCCCAGGCAGCCAGAGCCCCCTCCACCCTTCCACCCTAAGTACAGGTAAGCGCCTCTTGGCGGCCTGATCCTTGGGTCCAAAGGGTGGCCCCCATCCCTCCCGGAGCTTCCCCTGGCCCCCGGGCCCAGCGTTTGCTAGGAGAGGTGTAGCCGTGGGAGCCAGGGCTGGTGCTGATGGCGGGTTTGCTGTGCCTTCAGGGAAGCCAGTCCCCTCCTTCCCTCTTCCCTCCCGCAGTGATTCACAGGACGCAGCACTGGTTCCACGGCAGGATCTCCAGGGAGGAGTCCCACCGGATCATCAAGCAGCAGGGGCTGGTGGACGGGTAAGGAGGTGGTGGCCTGGGGAGCGGGCTCCTAACCCCTGCTGTGCCGGCTGCACCCTCTGTCTGGTTTCTGAGATCCTGGGTGGCGGCAGTCGCTCCAGCCTCAGTTGGAAGAGGGGAGTATGTGGCTCAGGGTCAGCGGGGGGCAGGGCGGGCTCTGCTGGCCGGCGGCCATAGGAAGATCGCAACCCGCCTGTTCCCAACTTCTGCCTCTTTGGTGCACATCAGATGGACGGACCAAGAGCACAAGCCAGTTTTTCATTCGGTTTTTCATTCGCAGGGCAGGGGCAAACGAAAGAACAATGTTTTTATTTACATTTGATCAGGTGGCTTTTGCTGAGAACAAACAACCCCAAAGCCTTCAAGGCTTCAAGCCACAGAGCTGGATCATTTCTCACAGTCGGATCTGGTGGGGGTGGGGGGTCCTCCTCACCTGGGCCAGCTGTCCTGGGGGCGGGTCGGCCTTCCTTCCGGGTCTGACAGCTGGTGTTGGTGTTGGCTGTGGAGATGGGGCGACTGGGTGTGTGTGCCAGCAGGCTAGCCTGGGGATACTCGCTCTGTGGCCATCGTGGGTCCCAGGAGTGACAGAGGTCAAAGCCCGAAGCACAGGCTCTTCTCAGGGCTACTATCCCACTGGCCGATGCAGAGCCCTATAGCCTTGCTCTCCTGGCCAGTGGAGGAGCTGCCCAGCGCCCTGGATGTGCACCTGTGTCCTCCCTCTGACTCCCAGCAGGAGGTACCCTCTGCCTCCCCGCCTCCCTTCATATGTTAGAAGTTTTCCTATAGACATTTTAAAAACTTACCCAGGAGAGAAGAAGATAGTGAGTCCCCATGTGGTCCTTGTCTGGTTTGGATGGTTTGCTCATTTTAGTATGTCTGTGTCCCTTCCTGCACGATTGGCTCCTCCCCGCTCCGCCTTCCCTCTCCTGGAGGAGTTTATTTTTTTATTTTTTTAAAGATTTTATTTATTTATTTGAGAGAGAGAGAAAGGGAGAGAGTGAGTACACACATTCAAGCAGGGGGAGGGGCAGGCAGAGGGAGACGGAGAGCAGACCGCCCGCTGAGCAGGGAGCCCGATGCCGGGCTCGATTCCAGGACCCTGGGACCATGACCTGAGCTGAAGGCAGGCGCTTAAACGACAGAGCCCCCCAGGTACCCTGCCCTCTTGAATATTTTAAAATAAATTGCAGACATTCTATATTTTATCAGTAAACATAGTGTGTCTCTAAAACATAAAGAGCCTTGTATTTTGACATGATTCCTTAATGTCCTCTAAAATCCAGTCTGGGTTCAAATTTCCCTAATTGCTGCAAAAAGAAAAAAAAAAATCCTTGAAACTGAGTTGGTTCAAATAGGGGCTGACGAATGGCATTTGGCTGGTGGGTCTCACGCCTCCTCAGATAGGACGGTGTCCCTCTGCTTCCTTCTCTTCCTCTCGTTGGCTTGTCTGTTGCTGAAGCAGTGGGTGAGTCGCTGGCTGCAAAGGTGGCTGAGCTCGTGACTTTTCCCTCAAGTGAGGGGGTCAATTTGGAGAAGATGGTTCGGCCCCGCCACCTTCCCGCGGTGACAGAGGAGCTGCTGCTTGCCTAAACTGGGACTATGTCCGCAGATTCCTAAACACTGGATTTCTTTCAGTCAAAACTTGCTGTTTTTTGTTTGTTTGTTTTAAAGATTTTATTTATTTGACAGACAGAGATCACAAGTAGGCAGAGAGGCAGGCAGAGAGAGAGAGGAGGAAGCAGGCAGAGAGCACTGAGCAGAGCGCCCGATGCAGGCTCGATCCCAGGACCCTGGGATCATGACCCAAGCCGAAGGCAGCGGCTTAACCACTGAGCTACCCAGATTTTTGATGCTCACTTTGGCCAACGGGACTTGGTCAAGTCGGTTCCTGAGCTCTTCTGACGCACCACGGACAGTGCTGGATCCCAGAGTGACCCGAGAGCATTCGGCTCCCCTGAATGTTGCTCTTCGGAAACTCGCTCTTTCTAGTGGAAAGTGGCTTCTGGATGTCACAGCCTGTGGGCCCTTTCCAGGGACAGAGCTAGGACATAGGCTCTTTTTCCCTACAGTGAAAAATAAAAATTTGAAACCCTCTCTTTCAGGGTTCACAGTGATACTGCAAACTTGGCCGGAAGAGGACAGGTTTTTTCCCCTTGATTTTACTGTATTTCTCTTCTCTTACTCCGAAAATCTTACTAGGACATAATTATTTGTAAAAAACTGACTTTCCCTATGTCTCATCACGTCTGGGAAGTAGTCCTGTGGCCCTCATAATCCTGAAGGCGTGTTCCAGGCAGGTCACGTCCAAGAGCCACGTTTAAACCGGCTCCTCTCCAGGGTTCTAGCAGCAAACCTCTCAGTGGTCAGTGAGGTTCATTTGTCTCTGTTTGCTTTCGATTTTTGTCAGTGGATCTGCTTGGGTTTCGGCTTAATGCTTCTCGTTAAGTTCTACAAAACACAACCGCAGTTCCAGAATCAGAAGGGTGAAACCGGGCGGGCTCCCTGTAGACTCTCCACTGCCCCCCGCACCTCCTCCACTATGGGGGCCCATTTTAAGGGGTCTGCGCGTCCTCTCGCTGTGGCAGGTGCACCCACATGGCGAGGGTCTGCCCTGTCTCGGGCTTGGTGTTTCCAGGCTGATGGTAGGACATTGGGGAGCTGTCCCCTCATAGTTCAGTTCAGCTGATGTCTCTGCTGGTGGTGCCCAGACTCGGGTGGGCGATGGCATGCCATGGCCCCTCAGGCTGCGAGGGGGTGTCCACCTGTCTCCTCTGTTGCCAGGCCAAGTCTCTTACTAGAGATTGCACCCTCCTCGGGCATTTCTTCTCTTTTCCCGTCTGGAAACCGTTTGTATCTTCTCCCAGCGTTCTCCATCTGTTTTCTGCAAATGTTCTCTCTCACATCGTTGTGCCGCTTTGGACTTCGCATGTGGCTCGTGTCTGTTTTCTATTAGGTTTGGGTTGTGCAGGCTTTTTTTTTTTTTTTTTTAAAGATTTTATTTATTTATTTGACAGAGAGAGAGATCACAAGTAGACAGAGAGGCAGGCAGAGAGAGAGGAGGAAGCAGACTCCCTGCTGAGCGGAGAGCCCGAAGTGGGGCTCCATCCCAGGACCCTGGGATCATGACCTGAGCCGAAGGCAGAGGCTTAGCCCACTGAGCCACCCAGGCGCCCCGTACAGGCTTTTTGATGCCAATTTTATGTAGTTGTCTTTATCATTTGTGTCCCTTTTCCGCCTGTATTTTCGGGCCCTTGCCGTGTTGGTTTTGGCTGCTCCGTAAAGGAGTTTGCTCCTGTTCTCAGGGATCCCTGTTGTTTCTCTTCTTCCCTTCAGTCTTTTTCTCCCAACTTTTCGCTCCCAGTGTTCCTTTTTGTTTGTCTAGATCCCAGATACATTCAGAATGTATTTATGCTGAGATGCTGTGTAAAGAACCAGTCCTATTTGTTTTCCCTGTGCGGCTGTCACATTGTTCCAAAACTACTGATTTGAAAAGTCACCCTTATCCAGCAACAGCCCCCTTTTTAAAGCATTAGAAGTGAGTCCTCCTCCCCTATGCACCTCTGAAGGGTCTGGCCCGTCTAAGGAGAGGGAAACCAAACAGTGACAGCGTTTGCGTGCAGGGTTATGTAGGTTCCCGGGCTTTCCTCTGATGAGGTCACCACACTGGCTGTTGGATTCATTCCAAGGAAGCCCAGTGGTTCACTTGCCAGGGGGCATCAGATGCCATAAAAGTGAAGGTTCCAGAGGGGATGGGCTGGCGTCATGACCGCTCGTGTCCCTCCCGGGGCCCCAGGCAACGTGGCACCTGTGTCCCTCTGGATCACGGTGGATGGAACCTCAGAGGCCATGTGGGGACATGTGTGATCTGAGGACACTCCCCTGTGATTCCCAGCCAGGCCCACTCTGCCTTTAAAGGGCTGCCCCTGTGTGTGGGAGCCGTATGGTCCTTTCACACTCGGGCCATGACATTGTGCGTCTGTACCTGTTCTGTTTTGTTTTTTAAGATTTTGTTTATTTGAGAGACAGAGCAAGCACGAGCCGGGGTGTAGGGGCAGAGGGAGAAGGAGAAGCCGACTCCCAACGGAGTGGAGCAGGGAGCCCGATGTGGGGCTTGATCCCAGGACCCGAGATCAGGACCTGAGCCGAAGGCAGGTGCTTCTCCGACGGAGCCCCGAGGTGCCCCATGTTAGTGCCTGTTTAAAAAAATAAAACGTGTTGGTCTTTTCACCATTTCCTAGAGTCCTTGTCAGCGAGGTCTCTGTCCGTTCAGGCCCACAGACAAGGATGAGCATCCCTGTCAAATTTCCTCCCACAGACCGGCCGGCCCCCTGGCATCTGCCCCGTTAATAAGCCGGGCTTTCTCTCCAGTGTAATCTTCAGCCCTGGTGTCAGGCTGGTCAAAACAAGGGTCAGGATAATGGGACCCATTCAGATGTCATCACCGTGAGGCTAGACTTCCATTAATTGCTGGGCGCTTAGGCAGGAAATGTGTTGGGAAAACAAGGTAAATGAAATAATCAATTCCTAATCTTGACTGATCCCTGCAGAGATAATGAAAGGAAGACGATTTAGAGATTCCAGCAACGTGGAGAAAATGACCGAAAGTCAGCCTTAACCTCAAAGACAGGGAGTTAGGAAGAGGGGCTGGAAGGAGACAAGGGAGCCTGGCACCCACACAGTGGGGAGGGGTCTTTGAAACCCCCGGGGTCCAGGCGCCCTCATCTTTTCCCTCCTGCCGCCCACAGCCAGCCCACAGCCCGGAGAAGGATTCTTGCAAGGGCAGATCTAGCGCCGTGGCCTCTGCTGAGTGCCCACTGGTGGCTCACTTCTTCTCCTGCTGCATTTCGGCTCTGTCCCCCGCCCTCTCTACCCTGGCCCTGCTCACACTGGGCCCGGCCCCGCCCCCGCCCACCCCTCTTGGGTCCCCAGTCTCTAGCTCTGTGCTGTTGGTGAGCCCCGAGGAGCACGCCAGTCCTCCCCTGTGGGGGAGGGAACTTCTCTGTCCAGATTTGAGTTGTTTGCAGCTCCCCACGGACCCCCATGTTAGGGGGCAGGGGTCCTGTCCCAGGGCTGACACAGTGCCCCCATCAGCACCATAACAGCGCTCAGCAGCCATGAAGGAACCGTCTATACATGCCTCCTCCGATCTTACCCGTGGCCCTGTTGATCCTAGAAGCCGGGATTCCTCTGTGCCTAAGACTGGCTGCTAGCCTCTGGGGACCTGGCTTAACTTCTCCGTGCCCACTGCCCTCATCTTGAAACGAGAACCATGACAAGGTCATGGTGGAGACTAAAGGAGTTGCCAAGCGCTCAGAGCTTCACTTATGACCCTGAGCTGGGTTGTCCCGAGGACTGCTGTCAGCAACCGCCACCCCCACCCCCCCAACCCCCACCCCCCACACCCCGGCCCCCAGCACAGGCCTCGCTCTGCTTCAGGAGCCCGCCAGGGGGCACATTTGCAAGATCCCCCTACTATGTGGTCCTCACTGCTTTCCGTCCTGTGCTGGGTTCCAGATTTCTTTTTTTTTTTTTTTTTTTTTTTTTTTCATTTTTTTTCCCCCAAAGATTTTTATTTATTTATTTGTCAGAGAGAGAGAGAGAGCAGAAGAGCTGGGTGAGGGGCAGAGGGAGAAGCAGGCTTCCCGCTGAGCAGGGAGCCCGACGGGGGGCTCAATCCCAGCATCCTGGGATCATGACCTGAGCTAAAGGCAGCTGCTTAACCAACTGAGCTGCCAGGCATCCCTCTGTTCCAGATTTCTTGACCTGGCCGCGTTGCCTGCCACGTAGTCCTGGGACCTGTCCCTGCAGAGGTCCCTTGGGCTACTAGCAGGGCTCTGCGGTTTGTGGTTGGCAATCACTGGCTTCCTGGGCTCCTGTAGGTCGAGCGTCCCATGCAGCCCGAGGCAGAACAGGCCAGTCACGGAGCTGATCCGTGACAGGCCTGGGAATCCCACAGACTCCAGAGCCACATGCTTTTCAGACCACAGGTTCCTCTGAGTTAATAATGGTTGCAGACACACAGCCACTGGGCACAAGCTATAAATCCCAAGCATTTGGAGAAGCCTCAGCACTTTCCAGGGTCCTGCCCCAGGTGGAAGGTGTGGGGCAGTGCCTGCCTGCTTCCCAGGCCGCTCCAGGGCCACGTTCCACCACGGTGCACCTGTCTGCAGCAGGAAGTGCCTGGGAGCTAACTAAGCTGACAGGAGAGCGAGGGACAGACCAGCTTTTCCTGTCGGGCAGCCCGGCATCCAGGAAGTTCCCGGGTTTTTTGCTGGGATGGTGGCTTCTTTGGAATGAAATAGCCCATAAGGCAGATCTTTGAGGTGGACAACCGAGGCGTGTTCCTCCAGAGAGGGGGAAGACCCCCCGGCCTCTCAGGGTTCTGCATGGCAGACGCCCCCCACCTAACCCTCCACGCAGGGCCAGCAATTCTTAGCACTGACCGCCCACCCCACGAGTCATGGGACGCTGGTCTCCCAGAAGAAATTTGGAAGAATATGTCTCCTGGGAACACTGGAATAAGGGGTGTGTGGTCACACGAGAGTGCAAAACCCAGTGCTCCAGTCTCACGGGGCCCATGGTGGATAGTCCCATTTAAAGGCTCTGAGAAGTCCTGTAGTAAAATAGAATACCTTTCTGCCTTTTTAACACAGGACTTTGCCATCCCATTTATCTAGTTTCCGTCCTAATAGTAGAGTCCAGGCTCTTTGTCACCTGGATTCTGGCATTAGGGCTCTTCTTTCCTCCTTCCTAGGGTACAGGAACGAACACCAGGTGTGCTTGTGGAAAAGCAAAGATTTCTACTTCTTTGTGCTACTGGGATTTTTATGTATTTTTTATCCTAAAATAAATTGGTGTCGTGGGAAAGTTGCCAGCGTCTTACAGTGACCTCCTGTGTGCGTTTTCTCCGATACACCAGCTGCCAATCCCGTGGCCCGTCTGCTTTATCATAGCCTCCCTCCCTGCCCTTTCTGTCCGAACCCTTTGGAAGGTAAGTTCCAGATAGCATGATGTTTCTTGGATCCTGCTTATTTTGGTAGAAAATTTGTAAGAACAAGCACTTGTCTTCTATTTAACCACAGTACTCTTGTAAAACTTGGGAAGTAGGGGCACCTGGGTACTGACTTACTTAGTCAGGTAAGCATCTGCCTTCAGCTTGGTCCTGATCCTGGGGTCCCAGGATTGAAGCCTGCATCTGCCTCCCTGCTCAGTGGGGTGGCTGCTTCTCCCTCTGCCTGCCACTCCCCCTGCTTGTGTTCTCTGTCTCCTTCTCTCTTTATCAAATAGATAAAATAGAAAGATAAAACCTTGTTTTGAATATTGGGAAGTAAACATCCACGTAGCTCCTACACACTTGGTCCGGTTTTGCCAGTGGTTCCTCTCACATCCTTCACAGGGAACAAAAACGTCGTAATTCTAAATGCTCCTTTGGGGGCGCATCTCGTTAGCCTCTGTCCTTCCTGGACACGTGTCACAGGAAGAAGCTGGTTCTTACAGAGTGCGTCTCGGCTTGGGTGCCTCCGGGTGCTCTGGGGCTCAGCCCGGTCACCACTTTGCAGGAGGAGACACAGGGTCCCCGCTGGCTGGGCAGAGTCGGTGTCTCGTTGCTGGCGGTGTTGCCTTGGATACTCAGTGGTGACGGTACCAGCGGGTTCCTCTAATGGACAGTCGCTGTGTTTCCCTTTGTATCAACAAGTGCTGGGGGTTGGTGGTTGGATAGCGAAAATTCTGTTTCTCATCAAATTCCACCTGCTGATGTTTGCACGTGTTGACGACCTTGTCCTTCATCAGTGGGAACCTGTGGTTGTGGCCAGATAGTGTCGGACTCATCATTTCTTCCTGCTTATTTAGCTTCCCTTCCGCTTTAAGGAAGAGCTCCTTCTCCTCCTCTCTTAATTTACTTGCTCATTTATTACAGTATTGGAAGGTACTCTCGGATTCCTGTTTTATTCTCTGGGTTATAATCTGTAGGGTCTGATATTACTACGATGCTGTATCCTGGCTCGTGGCCCTTTGAACTTTGAACTTCATGACTTTCCGGCACATGTCATTCTAGCTGCAGTGGTACACCTGCCCAGCCATGGTGCTAGCATGCTTTCAGTGGAGGATAACATTCAAAAGCCCGTCCTCAGGCATCCTGAACTGTACCATCTGCAAGGCTCTCTTACCCTCAGGAGTGGGGCAACGTGTGCATGTGTGTGTGCGCGCACCCATGTGCAAAGATACAAGCCCACATCCCAGGTCTGGATTTTTGAAAGTGTACAATCAGCTGATTTTTTCCATCCCCAGGCTTTTTCTCCTCCGAGACAGCCAGAGCAATCCAAAGGCTTTTGTGCTCACGCTCTGTCATCATCAGAAAATTAAAAATTTCCAGATCTTACCTGTAAGTATGGAAAACTTCTCACTGAGCCTTGTTGTTTCCTGGGTTGGTTCCAAAGGCAATTTTCAAACCCCAAACTAACCAGACCTGCAGGTCGTTAAATATCAGGTCCAAGCTGACCAGAGAGATGCTTCTCTGAGTCCCCCGATAGGTTTGTTTTTTGAAATTGGGAACACACCTCCCAGAAGTCATCAGCTGAGGAGTAACGTATACGGAATTGACATCAGATGTTTCACATTCTTAAGTTATGAAGTCTACAGGTCATAACGTTCCTAAACTCTTTCCTGTGGGGCCCCAACCCAGGCCATGTTCTGCCCAAAGAGGATGGTGAGGTCTTTTCCGCTCAGAGATCCACTCTGTCCAGTAGCAAAGAAAGCTCTGGGAGGCCCACACCTGGCGGGTCTGAAGCTTGCTTGAGCCCAGGACTTCAGCGTCTCGGGAGTCCCTCAGGGATGGGAGTGGGAGGATCACAGGGGAGTCCTGTTAGCTTTCCGGGAGCCTTCCTGCCGCGTCCCGATGATGCTCTCGCTCTGCCATGAGACAGCGGAAGGGCAAAGGCATTTGGTGGTGTGCCGGGGGCCAGGCTGCCCTCATGGCACAGAACCTTCGGAGCCAGCCTGGGACTCGTCGCCCGAGGAGCAGTGCTTCCTTCCCTGTTGGCTCTGTCTGACCCCGCCTGACATTATCTCTCATTGTCTTAGCCTCAAATCAAAGAAAACCTGTTATTTGGCGGGTGGAGTGGGTAATGCCATTCTCCCCGATAACCCCAGATTCTGGAAGCCTCCTAGGGATAGTCGCTACAGACTTGAAAGCCAAAAATCTTGAAAATGGAGTGTACTCGTGCCTTCAGCTGTGTTTTGGAGTCTAGAAGCAGTTCTGAGTTATTAATCAGGAGAGGTTTCAGACTGCCTCTCTGTACATACATGTTCCCACCACAGTGCAGTCCTTAACTCTCTCTGGTCAGACCAGCCTTAGGAAGGTTGCTGCTTCTGGAAGGTACCATGCGGTCCCTCCATGTTGATGGAAATGGCTACCTGACACCCACCATGGCAGGACCTGGGAAAGCACTGCTGGTTCCTGCCCTCACCGATCCCTTGCAGTGACCCCATAGTCGCACTCTTCGTCCCCAAGCGTGAGACCCCTAACTCGGCGCATGTCCTTGTGTCCTTCTAGTGCGAGGATGACGGGCAGATGTTCTTCAGCCTTGACGACGGGAACACCAGATTCTCTGACCTGATCCAGCTCGTGGACTTTTACCAGCTCAACAAAGGCGTCCTACCTTGCAAACTCAAGCACCACTGTATCCGAGTGGCCTTATGACCTCACACTCACTCTTGGCTGAGGACGGGAGCAAGCTGACACTGGAACAGGGCCGGGGGTTTGTGCATCACCGAGAGCACCCGTCTGTTCTGCACCCCGGGGAGCGGGGTCCGTCGGGGCCCACCTGCCAGGAGGGACTCGGGGTTGTACTCCCCCAACAGTTAGCTGCTGTGGATCTGACGGGGCTGCCTTCCCCCCGCCCCAAATGCCGAACAGGTCGGGGAGGCAGGAGAATGCAACAGCGAACGGGAGGCAGAAATCTGGACGGATCGTCTTGGCTGGGCCACGTAGGAGCGAGAACCAGAGACACATAATTGGAAATGAACTCTTGCCCTGGAATAATCTTGACAATTAAAACTGATATGTTTACTTTTTTGTATCGATCACTTTTTGCACTCCTTCTTTGTTTTCAATATTGCCCTCGGCCCCGGTAGGAGGGGGTATGGCTCCTCCGTGCACGCGGGACGCGGGGGCCGTGGGGAGGAACAGACTCCAGAGACCGAATCCAGGCCCCCAGGTGTTTCCAGGTCCCCACCCTGTGCAGATGACCAGAGGCGGATCCGCTCCCAGGTAACAAACCACCCCAGCTCTCCCCAGAATACTTGAAGAGTTTTTTGTTTTGTTTTGTTTTGTTTTAAAGACACAGGTGTTATCCGTAGTAGGTATTGGGCCCCTGGTGTGGACGCAGTCGGGCACCCCCATCTGTTTGTCACTCCCGTGTGCACAGATGCCCCCTACACCTGTTACATGTGTGTCCTTCACAGTTCAGGAGGCCTGGGTGCTCTGGAAAGCTCGCCGGCCCATTGCACGGCCTGGCTGAGTGGCCTCGCCTCTAGTGGACAAGGGGAGCGTCCCTGGGACGCCCCCCGCCCCAGCACCCAGTGTCCACCGCCCCCTCTCAGCTTGTTCTAGAATGATCTCTGCCTTACTCCCCACCCCCCACAGCAGCTCAGGCTCTTTCCTGGCCATCTTCCCTCCACGGGTTAAAGGATCAAAAAGAAAAATGGCACCTGCTTGACTGCCAGACACGGTGGCTCGAGGGTTTCCATGGTGACAAAGACGTGAACATAGAAAAGGGCACGTCTGCTGCCTGGCATGGACAGGTCCTCACTCGATGACCTCTGTCCTGCTGAAAAGCCCCATGAAACGGCCCAGGCGGAGGCCCCCCTTGGCGGGCTGGAGCTCAGAAGAGTCTGGTCAACACAGCCCTGCTTCCCCCATGGGGGACTGAGTCACACAGTGACTGGACTGCCCCCCCAACCCCGTCCCTGTAGCTGAGTCACCAGGTGTGACAGGGTCCGCGGCTTTACCTGCGGTCTCTGCAAAGCAGAAAGGTCTCCCCTGACGGGCCTGAGAGTTGAGTCACCATGTGGGACTGGCGCCCCAGGTGCCTGCCTCTGCCCCACTGCCGTGCCCCCAGTGAGCGTGTACCCTGGTGGGACCCATAGGACCTTCGCCGGTGGCACTGCTGTGCTCTGGGACCTCCAGGGTGTAGAAACGCTGTATTATAGTTTACGGGCCTCACTCTGCTCGTTCTCCATGAAATGTCTACTTAATGCAAATGCAGAAGTTTTAGTAAAACGTTTTTAGCCGTAGATGTTCCATCGCGTTTTCTTGGTTTTGTTGCCGGTTATCTCAGGCCCTTGCAGGTCAGCCAACCCCCAGGTCCTGCCTGGCTGCCGGCCGCAAGGGCGCTGCCCATTGGAGCCGGTCTTCGGTTCCCGTTACATATTTTTCTCTCCACTGATTGGAAGTAGAACCAGAGAGCAATGCGGCGATCTCTCTTTCCCTGTGTGTAGACCTGGAGGATGAGGCTCTCCCGCCCCTCTCCGCTGGATGGCCAGCCTCCACGGCATCTCGTGCTTGTAAACATGCATTTTATTTAAGAGGAGCGGGAAAGCCGGACCCTGACTCACGGCCATTGTGTCGCTGGGTTGACGACGTCTTCGGTACCTTCCTGGCCGCGGTGAGATGCTGGGTGCAGGGTGGGAGCCCCTGGGCCTGGTGGCTGGGATTCCACCAGAAGCAGCCTGTCCCTCGAGGATATGGGCGCCTGGCCTGACCAACCAGGGGCAGAAGGATGGTTGGCTTTTATTTTTGTATTTAAAATGACATGAATGTAAACGGAACAGCTCAGGGTCATTTTGGAGCCTGTTGACTTTCTCTCTCTCTCTCTTTCTCTCTCTCTCGCCTGTGATTTTCTTTTCTCAAAGGAAAACCCCACATAGCAGCCTGGACTTGGTTGGAAATACCCAGCCCTTTGGGTACTGGAGTTGAAATGGGTGATCTCTGGTAGCTTAGGTCTTCGAGTTCCAGAACATTGTTTTGTTCACTAAACCTTGAAGAAATGCGTGCCTCAGTCTAGCTGCTTTGTCTTCTCTTTTGTGCACTTAATGCCTGACAGTCTGACCAACTGAGGCAGCTGTCCGGGGCAGGACCTGCTCGCTGGGGGTTCATGAAGTCCCCGGGCGAGTTCTCGGTGCCGGTGACGCAGCGGACGTGTGGACGGTATTAGGGAATGCTGAAGGTATCACGAGACAAAACCTTTATTCCACATGCTTTGCCCCTTTCTGGACATAGCTCTGCGGCTTGTGAACCTAATTGTAAACTTTCAGGTATTTTTGTACAAATGAGGGACTGATGTTCTGTTTCTTGTAATTAGAAATAAACATGACTATGGTGTTCTTGGTTTTCCGCTGCCCCTGTGTCTGTGTCTGTGTTTGGGAACACTCCAGCGGGCCCGCACCTGAAAACCTTTGGAGGTAACATGGATCTTTGTGCTGGTTAGACGCTAGTCGGAGAGGAGTTGGTAAGTGACACGCGGGTCACACGGCTCCGCGTCCCTGCTGCGGTGACCTCAGCCACCTCTTCTCCTCGCACCTCCATTGCAAAGTGATGCAGAGGTGGTCCGAGCCCCACTCAGGATTTTCAAACACTTTAAGGAACTCACAACCAGTTTGCATTTGAGAAATCCAGGGGCGTGCTTGGTGCTGCAGTGGGACCATGACTGTGGGCTGGATCCAGGTTTTCTAGCCAAATAAACGGGCAGGAGGATGGAGACAATGGATGCCCCCATCACGGCTTCCCCAGGGCCATCCCGAGGGACTGACTTGTCTCCCTGCCTCTGGTCACACACGCCTTCCTGACAGATCTCCCAAAAGGGCACATGAATTGGCGATAGGACATTTTTCCTTTGGTGCCTCTCTTGCAGGTTACAGCAGTGTCGTTCTGGGCTGTTCCCGGACTTTTGTTCTTTGATGTTAAGAGGGGTGACAAATTCTCTCAGAAAGTACAAACCCCGTTGTATTTTAGGAATATAGCTGTCCGATACCATACTACAGGCACACACACCCCTGCTTAAACTTAAATTTAAATAAAAAGAAAATGAAACATTCAGTTCCAGTTCCATGAGCCACGTTTTCAAGTCCGGAACAGCCACAATTGGCTGGTGGCCGCCATGATGGACGGTGCGGATCTAGAACGTGCCGTCATGGCGGAAACTTCTGTGGGTCAGTGCTGGTCCCAGGGACTGACAGGGCACGCCTACATTACAGAAGTGGGAGACGAGATTGAGGAGGATCCGTCTCTTGTGTCTGGTTGATGCTTTGAGTCGGCAAAGCTCAGCCTCAGACCCACAACTAAGCACCCCAAAGTCACACCTGCGCACCCACCACACACATACATACTAGCTTCCCCTTTGCCATGAGAGAAGGACTGTCCACTGCCTTCATTTGGCTTTGGCCAAATGGTTATAATGGAATGACAGTAGTTTCACATCAGAAATATATATTGTGTATAAAACTCAACCGTGTCTGCGTAGCCCAACTTCCAAACGCCCCCTTGTGCGGAGGATGCTTCCCAGTTTGATAGCTGCCGGCTCCAGGAGCAGATTTCCCGGCCTGAGCCAGAGGTGGGAAGGTCCATTTTCTATGGCCCAGATTAGACCTATTGGTGATGCTCTCTCCAGACGGAGGGTAGCTTTCGTGTCCGTATTTGCACATGAGGACCCTGAACGTAAGGACACACCACATAGGTCCTCCTCTGAGGACACAGCCTCCTCTTTCCCTGCGGGAGTAAGAATGGACCGTGACTTACTTCTTGAGAGATGGTTCTGCACGAGCCATCACACGACAAACGGGGAGCACTCCTGGTGCTGTTCTAGAATTCCCACCCACTCCCGACGGAGTTCTGTTCCTGAGTAAAGACAGGCGTCCTGAGGAAAGTACTGGGGGCTTTTCCCAGACCACCGGTTCCACAGGTGTGCACCTCTTGGCCTCTTTTTTAATTAGAGGGAGGAGACGCGCATTATTTTTTATTTGGTGTAAAAGTGAAGCGGCCTTAACATTCTGTTACCGCACTACTTTCGATTCTGCATCCGATCTGACCGTGCTCTATCTCCGAGCCGGTTGAGGTTTTTTCCTGGGGTGATTTGGACGTGGATGACCTTCCTCAGTGCCATCTGAGTCCTGCTGTAAGTCCTCCATGACCTTCTCTCCCAAACAGGCCTTGGGATGACCCAGTACAGAGGCGTTCCTGGCCTCGCTCCCAGAGTGTCCGGTTCAGTGAGGACAGAGGGCACCATGGGGCCAGGCCCCCCGTGACTCAGAGTGGCTCCCACCAGCAAGACGATTTCGCAGGCTGTCACGAGAACAGGCCACATTTTGGGGGGAACCATATAACACTCCTATAAAGGGATACTAGGGAATTCAACCTACCCTTTCGTCAGACTCAATCTTCTGAGCTTTGAGGCTCCATGTCTCCAGGCCCTTCTGAAGTTTCTGGAATTAAGGTCTTGCTTTGACGTGGCAATAAAATGCTTGCTCCCAGGCCACTACAGGTAGGCGAGATCCTCTCCAGCTCACTGTGGCTCCCGGGATGTATGGGGCATGCCTCTGCTTTATTTTTATCCTTCCTGGACCCATCGGAGCCTTGCTGAGCTCCTACCTAGAGAGTTATTGGTGGGCTGTTGGGAAATGTTGAGGCTAACTTAGAAGTCCTTGCAGCTGCCCCTGGGAGCACCCCCCAGGGGCACCCTTGGGAGCACAGGACCAGCACAACTGGAAAGGCCACTGGTGGGCTCTGGCTCTGGCAAGACCCAGGCAGCTGCCCGTGCTGCCACCTGTGGGCCCCGTTCAGCCCTACGGTGCAGTGCCAGAGGCATGAGGTCCCCACACTAATGTCACCCCTCCTGGGCACACCAGGCCACTCACTCTCCCCACTGGATGGGGCGGGCTCCGGGGTGCACAGCTGGGTCATGGGAGTCAGACCTGGACCCCATCTCCCGGGTCTGTGACGGGGCTCTGTCCACTCTGCCGGGTTGTCATCCACATTCCCCTGCCAGAGCCTAGCAGGGGGCTCACTTGGCAAAGACAGAGCTTCCCGCCAAGGCTGTGGGTGGCCATCTGCCCCCCCCACGCCAACTTGAACACCCCCAGGGGATTCCCACCCCCACCCCCCTATCCTGCCCTCTGCTAGCCTCCGCCATCCCTCTCCTCTGGAAAACGAGCCACCCACACCGACTCTGTCCACGTCCCAGGGGAGGCTACAGCGCCAACAGAAACAGCCGCCTGTAATGCTGTAGCTTGACCGTCCTCTGTTTGCAATGAGAGGAACGGGTCCCCGTCAGAGCCGCCGAACAGCACCGGGCCACCAGTCCCCGGGCAGGGCTCCAGCGCTGCCCTCAGAACCTGAGCTGGAAATAATATTGGAAACGAAAGCAAGAAACTCATACAAGAAGAACCACAAAGAACTGGGGAACCTGTGACTCTTGCTTTTTAGTTCAGTACAAAAGAACTATAGGAGTGACTGGTGATCTGTCGGAGTTGCCTTCTCAAGTTTTTCCCCACCGTTTCATCCTCAGTTTTAGATTTTATGAATCTTTACCAATTTTATTTTGCTGAGAAGAGAGTATCTGTAGTTGCTTTGAGGCTTGGATGACAACCTGAGGTAAGAAACGTGTTTCTTCTGTGATGCTGTACGTGTTATACACACGCAGGATGCAAACAGAGCCTTGGACGTTAGTATTTCCTTTACCAGGTACAATGCCCCCTTTTCCTCTGATTCTGCATCGTTTTTTAAAATGCTGATCACAACACCTTCAAAACTGATTTCACGATCCAACAGGGCTTTGAGAGACTGAGTAGGAGAAGCCCGATGTTGGAAGATACACAGCTCGCAACTCCACGGCCTACTTTAAAGCTACAGCAAGCGTTTTTTAAAGATTTTATTTGTTTATTAGAGAATGAGTGGGGGGAAGGGCAGAAGGAGAAGCAGGCTCCCCGCTGAATGTGAGCCTGACATAGGGCTCTATCCCAGGACCCTGAGATCATGACCTGAGCCGAAAGCAGAGGCATCACCGACTGAGCCATCCAGGTGCCCCAAGACTGAAGTCACCTGAGTGACTCAGTTAAGCGTCTGACTCTTGATTTCAGCTCAGGTCATAATCTCAGGGTCCTGAGCTCCACGATCAGCAGGGAATCTGCTTGAGATTCTCTCTCTCCCCCTGCTCATGCACTCTCGCTCGCGCTCTCCACCCTTCCCCACAAAAGACTGTGCATTACTGGTGAAAGAACAGACCCAGGAACACAACAGAGAGCTAGAAGTAGACCCCCATCAGGAGAAGCAGCTTCTCGTTGGCAAAGGAGCAACAGCAACACAGTGGAACAAAGACGGTCTCTTCAGCGGTGCATAGTAGAAACACCAAAGGTCCATGCTGAACAGCGAACCTGGACGGAGAATTCACGCCCTTCACAAACACCAGTTCAGGTGGGCCACAGACCTGAATGTGAAATGCAAGATTATAAAACCCCTGGAAGCTAACAGAGAAGAAAATCTAGAAGAATAATATAGCATTTGGTGGTGACTTCCAAGCCACAACAGCAAAGGCACGGTCCGTTCCCTGAAAGTAAGGCTGATACGCCGGACTTCACCAAAATTAAAAAAAAAAACAAAAACAAAAAACAAAAACCACAAACTTCAGCTCTGCCGAAAACACGGGATCTTCTCACCCTGCCCTAAGCTACGTGGCTTTTCCAGAAAAATCCAACTCTGGTCCCGACGGTATGACTCCTCCTATTAGGGCATCACCTGGGACCCAGGCAACTATAACCCTAAATGAAAAGGCCAAATATTAGGGATGAGAAATGGCATCAGCCCCGGAGATGGTCCACTGGGGACCTACGTGAGCCTGCTGCTCTGTCTCATCAGGAAGCGGCCAGGGCCATGTGGTCTCGGTGGCTCCAGCTCTCCGGGGCTCGGAGCCCTATGGTCACGCCTCCCACCACTGATGCAGGAGAGGCCATGTGTCGAAGGAACATCGTAGAGTTGTCCAAATGGACGTCCATGCTTGGTGCTATCTGGAAGCCAGAGCTGGAAAAATACCTCATGAGCATCGTGGCTGCTGTAAAGAAATGTGGATGAATTTAACTGAGTATGAGAAGGTTCCTGTTGGGGTGGAATAGGTCCCTGGTGTTGGCTGGGCAACCTCAGGGTTGGTCAGGGTCCCCACCATATGCAGCTCTTGATGACGATGATGACGACGGTGCCATGTCAGCCACCGGACCAGACTCTCCAGCTGCAGACGGGCATGTGCTTTGGCTGGCTAGTTTATGCCCCCTTGTCAGGCGACCCTTCCTTTAACAGACACCTTTCTTGGGGTGTGTGCTTTCTTTTAACAAGTCCGGGAAACATTCTGTGTTTCTGCTGCACAGTCTCAAAGCACTCAGGTTCTGTGAACCTTCATGGACTCAGAACAGTTTAGAAGGCGGGGCCTGTGTAGCCTCTCCCCAGGAGTTCTTACTGGGGCCTCAGCTGGGACTACGGAAAGTGTCAAGTCCCGGCAGATACGGAAGTCCATACACTTGAATCCAGACCAGAGGCTGTGGCTTTGAAACTCAGTAGGGAACAGTGCAGTGTAGATGGGACTTGTGACTCACCTGGGGGGACTTATGGGATACACCCAGAACCCCACTCCCCCAGTGAGGTCTGGGTGTCTACAGATCACAATACCCGAACAGGTTCTTCAACTCTAAGCTGCAATAGGTTGAAAATGTCTTCTCTTGGGAAGCACGAGTTCACATGATAGAGTGAAAAGTACCGAATGTTTACATCCTTTTATCAACAGACCTCCAAAGTTGACATGTAAACACAGTACTTTGCTGAGACAGATTAATGCTGTCCATTATTTGTCACTTCTTGAGCAAAGAGCAGCCAGCTCCTGTGACTTGGCCATGGGCTGTCCCTGGTCATCTGCACAGGCTCTGCCTATGTTCATTTAGGAAAGTGAATACTACCCCCCAGGGGAACATCCTGTCCCATCTCCCAGCATCCTGAAGCCATGCTCTGCCAGGTGTCCACAATGTGGCCAGGCATTAAAACTGTGCCCTGTGCTGGCTTCCTCCCATCTCTTACTTCCCCACCCCTCCCCGGATTTTCTGTAGTCACAAACAAAATAAACAACTTGCCTTTCATCTTTGTCTTAGGATTAGCTCTGGAGGGAACCCAGACAAAGACAGAGATGGGACTGGAGTTAGGCAACAACATTCTGTACGGGAAGACTTTATTTAACATTATGCATTAATGATCCTCTCACTGCAATTTTTCAAGGTACCAACAAACAATTTGAATGTTCCTCTTGAAACAGAAATATGTGAAAGTAGCAAGGATTTTTTTGAAAGATTTTATTTATTTATTTGACAGGGAAAGACATCACAAGCAGGCAGAGAGGCAGGCAGAGAGAGAGGAGGAAGCAGGCTCCCTGCTGAGCAGAGAGCCCGATGCAGGGCTCCATCCCAGGACCCTGGGATCATGACCTGGGCTGAAGGCTGAGGCTTTAACCCACTGAGCCACCCAGACACCCCAAGGATTTTTTTTTTTTTTTTAAAGAAAACTTGTATGGGAATTCTTGCCTTTCCAAGTATCCTAGTTCCTTATAATGTGATAATGTTGACATAAGGAACCATGGGCAGAGAACTGGACAGATGACTCAGTAGAAGAACCATAAGCTCAAGAATCAGCAAGACGAGAGGAGGACTTTTGCTCCAAAATAATGTTGGGAGAATTGGTTTACCAGTTGGGGGGATATGTTAGAACCCTGCTATCTGCGTCACTCCCATGTAAATTCCAGGGGGAGTGAAGATCTAAGAGTAAAAACTCTGAATGCATAAAAACACTAAAGAGAAATAGGGGTCCGTGTGTCTACAGTTTTGAGTGGACGAGATGCCAAGCCTGACAGTGAAGAGCCCAGAAGAGCAGAGCCGGGGTCACCAGATTTGAACACCCCTGGATGAAGATTCCAAACATCCAGAAACAGAAATCCCAGTCAAGCTAAGGGAAGGACATTGGTTGTGACGAAGTGTGATTATGGTGTGTTGTCCAGTGGGGGAAAACAGATGGCATAGGGTAGACGGTTTTGTTGCCAGATGGTTAACACAGCTTCAGGCACTGGAAATCCTGTGGAAGGTCAATATTGACAGTCCATGTCAACAGCGCACTTTCTCCCAGAGAGAATTATGGAGGAGTGCTTTAACTGTGGCTCTTCAGAAGCTTTATCATGTCTCCTAAAGGAACATCTGTCGGTCTGGGGAGTACTCTTAGACAGGCTCATGTGCCTTGTGTGTCCAGAGACAGACATGTGTGTGCGTGCATACGTGGAGATCGGTAGAATGTCCTTAGAACACAGAATGTTCTGTGGACTGGTTCAGCTGAAACATACACTGAAGAAAGTATCCATCAAGGGAAAGAACAGTGCTCCATAAAAGGGAAGTGTATGCAAGACGACCTCCCAAAGCCAAAGGAGCCATGAGACCAAAGGAAAAAGCTGTCCAGTCCAGGCTGACAAGGGATGGTCTAAGAAGACTTCCAGACAGAAGCATTTCTTGGGCAGCCGGCTGCAAGACGGATCTCCACAGCCCACTTCCTGTAAGACGGACTTTTATAGCCCTAGAGGCTGGGCTTCTGCTGGGGGACCCCCAGGAGGAGATGATGGAGGATGGTGTGAGTGCTGGTCGTATCTCCAGAGCTGATCACGGATGTTATGTCTCAAGGCTGTTCTTAAGTGATATCACTTCTGTGGTTAAGTAAAAAGGAAGAATAGAGTCGAGTCTATGGCCAAGGAGACCTCAGGAAACAGATGGGTCGCCACGGCTTTTCTGTCCAAGTTGGTATCAGGCCAGTTGGCCCAGTCGCCAGCAGGGAGGCACAAAATACACACTCCGGGGGGGTGTGTTGGCTGGCACACACCTGCAGGGAGAGGGGGTACCCTGAAGTCATCCAACCCAAACCCTGAGCTTACCCCTCCTCAACAAGAACTTTCCATAAATCACTTAAATTCCTCTGTGCCTTTGTCTACTGACAGGGAAATTGTTGGTCACAATGACATCACCAGGGTCTTTCTCTTTTCTGTAAATTGTACACTTGTGCACTCCATTCTCTGGCACACTCTCTCTGGGTGATTTTGTCTTACTGTTCACACACCATCTAAAACTTGACATTCATAACTTCATTTCCTATCCAGACTTCTCTTCTGTGAGCCGCAGACTCCTATGTGGAAAAGTCCACTGGACATCTCCATTGAATAATATGTGTGCGATACCTACCATTTAGTTCCCCGACTCTTAGTCTCCTTCATCCCCTGGCCCACAGTAGCCCTCCCTGAGCTTTTCTTCTCGGTCCATGATGGTCACCATCCCCCCAGTGGCCTCATGTCCCCTAAGCCTTCACGATTCCCTGCTCATCCCCTTCCAGCAACCTCCTGACACCCACACAGGGGCGTGCACACAGGCACGCTGACACACACACAACTCTCTTCTCTCCCCCAGCCCATCCAAAACCCCCACCATGTTCCTTGGATTTCTGCTCTTTCCCGCAAATCAGGAGAGCAGAGGCAAGTGTAGTCTTGTCACCCACTGACCCATTTTCCAAGCACCAGTGATTGTAATGAAGACATACAGAAGCTCCGGTCAGGCTTCCTAAAAACATTTCAGTGCCTTCCACTGCAGTTGGAGGAAGTACAAATTAGGAACCATGGCTCAGAGGACCCCCTTGCTTTGTACAGACCTTGCGGGTGGGGGGTGTAGACTTCTTTCAGGGTTTGCATTGGTCTGTCTAGCCTCACTGCCTTCACAGATGCTGTTCCCCACAGGGTGCCCTTCCCTTGCCCCTCCTCTGTGAGGACAATTACTTCTCTGGGCTCTGCTGATGTCAGGCAGCACAGGGAGCATTAGTATGCGTGTCTGTAGGGCCGACTTGCTCTTCCTTCTCCTTTCTGTCCTCCAATGGCTTTTGTAGAGGTTTATAGTCTCCTCACTGTTACTCTACTTGTCCGGGACCCCAGTCTTAACCATGAATCCTGAGTCCCCCCCTCCCGCCCCCCTGCCTCCATGGCATATCCTGGGCCCCAGAGGCAGAACCCAGAGAGCTCTTCTGTCCTGCAGCCTGTGACAAGTGCCTCAGGCCATGGCCATTCTGTCCTCCCAGTCCTTCCATGAACGGCCTGAACATGGCCTCACACCCCCTCCACCCTTTGTACCCATCAAGCCCCAAGCTCAGGGCAGCTGCAAGTGCACCAAAGCGCCCAGCCCTCATGCTCCCTGCAAACCCCTCTGCCTGCTCTCGGTGACCCCTCTCAGCGGTGCTCTGTGTCCCAATAAAATTCTCTCGACTGTGTGTTTTGTTTTGTTTTGTTTTTTCTGTAGGTCTGTCAAAATCTCGTCCACGATATTGATCTCTTAAGCAGCGGTTCAGCCGTGGGGGGAGGAAGAGTAGTTCTGGGGCTGCGGGGAAGGCTTCCCATGGGCCAAGGTGGGAATTTGTGGGATGACCTAATGGGCTTGAAAAATCAAAGCCGGGGTGTTGGGGGGGAAACGTGGGAATTTGGTGATGGGCCCGTGGTCAGAGGGATCCACCCGTCTGGGAGTGTAGATGGAACGAACGAGCTTTGAAGAATGAGCTTTCCCGGTAGGTTCCTCCAGATTTTCTTGACCTTTATCACCAAGAGAAATTAATGTTTAACCAGCCCCGGAGGCTGGGAAAGCAAGGACAGGGAGCCATCTGGATCTCAAGCTACGAAGAGTGACCTATCGGAAGACTGCCTGGCCACGCTTTCCTCAGCCCCCAGAACGACAGAGTCTCCTGACGGAGAACAGACTCAGAAGGAGGTAGTATTCCCAGCAAGTAAGTCCCAGGCTTCATACTTAATCGATGGTTATTGTCGGAAACCGCAACCTTGATTCCCGGTCCCAGGGTACTGAACGTTCGCTTAACGTTAACTCACCTGAGGACTGGACGTCACTATTGGTCAAGTGCTGTTAGGCAAGGCTGTCGGGACCAAGGGGACTGACCCTAGGTGCTTGCACGCACACAGTCCTGCACGCATCTCCTGTGTGGCCAGGCGAGGGCTGGGGAGGATTTCCTGCCTGTCACTCGAGAGCAAGGACAGGACAGACATGGGCATATCTTGTCCTCACCACTTGCTTCCACCGCGGTCTTGGGTCCTTTGTTCGTCTGGGTCTCTATTTCTTCCTCTCGACAATGGGGATTTTTCTAGCACCCACCTTGTCAGCTAATTGTGAGGAGTCGATCTCATATTGTCCGGAAAATATCCGGCGCTTGGAAGGTGATAGAGAAATGGTGACTCTTCCCTTCCCTGTGAGATCTGGAGCATCAAAGGTAACCTCAGAGGCTCCCTGTCCAGGGTGATCTGAGGAGAACTGAAGGGTCTTCCCTGCCAACTTGCCCTGCTGGTTACAGTCTCTTCAGAAGGTACCATTTTTGCGACTATCATTGCTTCTCCATCAGGTCGGAGTTAAAACAATGCTTCTGAGTGTTCAGCCTGTGCTAGGACTCGCCTCCTTCTTCTTTAACATATCCTCATTGGATGCACAAGACACTGAGTCAGGAGAGCTGAGGAGGATAGTCGTGCAAGGCCTCCCCTCTTGCGACCGCGAAACTGGCGCTTGGATGTCGCTGCGGCATAGGGTGGCCCCTGGGAAAGCGTTGGATATTTAAGACACTTACTATGTCCCAGGCACAGGAGTCCCTCGGAGAGCAGGCAGTGGACGCTGGAGGGACGGGACCAGAGGTGCAGGACTGTGGGCAGGAGGGGGACAGAAAGGGTGGACGTGAGGAACGTCAAGGCACAGCTGGAAAGTGACAAGCGCAGGACTGGACACAGGGTCGAAGGCTCTGATCTCCCAAGGTGGCCTGAGGGCACAGCAGACATTATCTAGACACGTTTCCCTATGCACAGCCTTGGGGCCTGAAGCTCCCGGGTCTGAGGGTCCCTTACCAGAACACGCTGACCCCCAGAAGCAGCCTGTCCTGCTCTCAGTCAGCCTAGTGACCCAGCATGTTGGGTCCAGGAGGTGACAAACGGTGCTCCTACTGCTGGAGTAAGTCATCCCAGGGTTCAGCCCTTGCCCTGTGGCTGCATACGCGTGTGGGAAAGAGGGGCACCCTAGGACTCTCCAGAGTGGAAAGATGACATTTTGAAACCAGGAATGTGTCAGTGCTGCCCAAAATTTAAATCGTGATTTCCAGACTTTCAAAAATCACTAAATAACATGGGAAGAAACACGGCCATCTGCTCGGGGGGCCGTCCCTGAACTTCACGACACCCCTGGCTCCAGTGGCACGAGAGAGGCTCAAGGAGGCCGACCGCAGCTAGGACTGAGGAAGAGGATCAGTGTGTTCCCATTGAACAAGGTCATTCGCAGTAATCGATTCAAGGAGCCCATGGTACCTACGATGATAAAATGCTCAGTCCACCGAGAAGAAGATACAGCTCTAGACAATATAACCCTAGTGTATGAACATAAAGAGATCTTAAGTATATTAAGCAAATCTTGGCACAACTGGGGAGAAATCGACAAACTCACCCTCATAATGGAAATTTTCAATGCATCGTTAGCGATGGTAGTAAACAGGATGACTGATCCAGGGAGCAAAAATATTAGATTTGGAAAACTTCGATAAGTAACCGTCTTGGTATGGGGGACATAGATAGAAGCCTTCGGCAGAGAGCTAGAAAACACGCTTTCTTCTCAAGTGTCTGTGAAATGTGACAAAAATTGAGGATGTAACCAGCCATCGCCTAAATCTCAACACCTGTCAGAGAATCGCTATCAGACCAGCGAGTTCTCTTGCTCCGGTTCAGCTCAGGTCAATCCAATTCTGTTCAGTTCAGTTCAATTCAATTCAACTCCATTCAGTTCACTTCCATTCCATTTTTTTTTAAAGCAAAAATTGTTCCATTTGTCTGGAGTTGTTTTGAAGAGATATACCATGTAACTGACACATCAAGGAAAAAAACAGAGTGGAAATGAAATAATACTCAGAAATAAATGTTTGTTTTAGTATTGAGATATGTATTGGAAGCTGAACATAGAAGAAAGCAGGTAGTTTTAAAAGCTAATATTAGAGGGATGCCTGGGTGGCTCAGTCAGTTGGGCCGCTGCCTTCAGGTCGGGTCATGGTCCCAGGGTCCTGGGATTGAGTCCCGCATCAGGCTCTCTGCTCGGCGAGGAGCCTGCCTCTCTCCATGCCTCTGCCTGCCTCTCTGCCTGCGTGTGCTTCCTCTCTCTCTCTCTCTCTCTCTCTCTCACTGACAAATAAATGAATAAATAAAATCTTTTTTAAAAAAAAGCTAATATTAGAAATTGAAAAAGGATAGAAGTTGAGATAAGCAAGCAACTAAAGGCTCCAGAAAAATAACAGAATGAAGATAATTAAACATAGGCAATAATAAAGATTAAGAGGAAACATGAATGTGGAAGGAGATAAAGGTAGATGAAGGCAGACCAACAAAGCCACAAATTCTTCTTTTTTAAATCTAAAACAGAGATAGTCCTGGGGCATCTGGGTGGCTCGCTTGTTTGAGCATCTCTTTCTAGACCTCAGCTCAGGTCTTGATCCCAAGACTAAGTAAAGACAAGAAGAGAGGAAAATAGGGAAATAAATAATATCATAAGAAAAGGGGGTATCATTATCGGGACACCTGGGTGACTCAGTCGGTTAGGTGTCCACACTCTGGGTTTCGGCTCAGGTCATGCTCTCGGGGTTGTGAGATTAGACCCTACATCAGGGTCCATGGTCAGTGGGGTGTCTGCTTGGGATTCTCTCTCTAGCTCCCCTCTGCCCCTGCCCCTGCTCATGATCTCTCTTTCTCTCAAATAAAATTTAAAAATAAAGCTTAAGAAAAAAAGAAAAGAGACATCATTATAAATTCAATCAAGCAGAATGATAATGAGTATATTATTAAAACAGACAAACCCTTGTCATTAAATGTAAAAATTTAAAATTACATTTCGTTTACATTTGGAACAACACCACGGAGAAACAGAAATCCTATTGAACGGTCCTGAATAATAAATAAATTGATTTATGAAAACTATTTCCTCAGACAATGATTTCTATGTATGATTTGTCACTCTGTCAGTGATTGGGTAATTCCAAATTTCAAAATTATATAAATTGCTTCAGAGAATTAAAAAAAGGGGTTATCCTCCATCCATGAGATCACAGAATTGACACTAAAACTAGAGAAAATCCATAAAAGTAAGAAAAATAACAGTTTTATTCATGGGAAGGAAGTAAAAATTCTATGCACGTGGCTAACACACCGTAGTTTTATCTGAGGAGTAAAAGGATATTTGAAAATTAGAAAATGTATTAATGACATTCATCATATTAACAATTTAGATTAAGAAAACTATATGATTCTCTTCTCATTTGATGCAGAAAATACTTTGATAAAATTAAACTTCAATTTACTATAAAAGTAGGAATAGAAGAAACCTTCTAATGGAAAACCTTCTAAAGGTTTTCCAACAAAACCCTGTTATTAATAGTGAAATGCTAGAAACATTCTTTTTTTTTTAAGATTTTATTTATTTATTTGACAGAGAGAGACAGTGAGAGAGAGAACACAAGCAGTGGGAGAGGGGGAAGCAGGCTTCCTGCTAAGCAAGTAGTCCAATGCGGGACTCGATCCCAGGACCCTGGGATCATGACCTGAGCCGAAGGCAGTGGCTTAACCAACTGAGCCACCCAGGTGCCCCTAGAAGCATTCTTTATAAAATCAACAAGATGAGAATGTTCACAACTGCTTCTGTTCAACAATGTCACAGAGGCCCTAGAACAGGGCCAGGCAAATGAATTTTTTTTTTTTAAAGATGTATTTGTTTGAAAGAGAGAGAGCTGCTGGGGCAGGGGGGCAGAGGAAGAAGAAGAGAATCCCAAGCAGAATCTGTGCTAAGCATGGAGTAGACATGGGGCTCCATCTCACGACCCTGAGATCGCGACCTGAGCTAAAACCAAGGGTTGAATACTCAACAAACTAATCCATCCAAGTGCCCTAGAACAATTATTCTTACTAGTACTGTAGCAACAATTGTCAATCTTTTATGGTTAACTGATTGAGTGCATCATTTAAGAAATCCTTCCTACTCAACATCCTAAAAATGCATTTCTGTTGTCCTAAAAATTTTGCCTTTCACAGTGAAGGATTTAATCTATCAGAAATCTGTTTTTGTATATGGATTGAGAAACAGGTTTAACTTCATTCTTTTCCCAAGTAGGTGACCAGTTGCCCAGAACCGCTTAAGACTCTGTTCTTTCTCTATTGATCTGCAATTCCATATCTGTCAATTGTCTATGTATTGCTGGGGATTTTTCCCAGCTCTCTATTCTGTTTGATTGGTCAGGTGTCTATCTTTACATCAAAATCGTGACTTTTCTTTTTTTTTTTTTTTTACAGTTTCATCTGTCTGTCTTGATAAGTAGAACAGACAGGAACATCCTTCTTTCTGCAGAGTATGCTGGCTCTTCATAGACCTCTGCTTTGGCATTTACATTTTAGAGTCAAATATCTGTGTTGGGATTTAGATTGAAATGGTATTGAGTCTGCGAATCACATGGAGAGAAATTGAAATGCTTACAACATGGAGCAGGCATTTATTCCCATTTTTAGATCTACTTGAATGGGTCCCATCAGTTGTTACAAGTTTCTTCATCCAGGTCTTACAAGTCTTTTGTTAAGGTTTTGTTAGATTCACTCCTATTGTCTTGTTCTTTTTTTTTTTTAAATGTTTATTTTTATTTTTTTTTTTATTTTCTTGTTCCTCATGAAGTCCTGCCTTGCCATGATTGCAGTGGGTGGGCAGTGCAGCAAGCCCAGCCTCCAGAGCCCGAGGTCTTAACCCTGAGCTGAATCTTCTTTTATTTTATTTTTTTCAAGAATGTATTTATTTTAGAGAGAAAGTGGTGGGGGAGGGGGGGAGGGGCAGAGAGAGAAAGACAATCTCAAGCAGACTCCCCACTAAGCCTGACATGGTTTCCATCTCACAACCCCAAGATGATGACCCCAGTGGAAACCGAGAACTGGATGCCTAACTGACCACTGCACCCCGGCGTCCCCTGTGCCTTCTCTTTAAACACTTGCATTAGGCAGGGTGGTATGCTGCCTGAAACCTTTCAGTGACTTCGCTTTCTCTGTAAACACAGGCTGGGTCTCCAGCTTCAGGGCTCCTGCCTGGGCTGTGCCCCCTTCACCAGCTTTGCAGTACTGGTCCTGGTGGACAACTGTGGATTTCTCTTTCTGCTCTTTCTTTCCTGGTCTGCCTCCCTTCCTGGCATGCCACCCAGTAAGCAGATTTGCTGTGTCCAGCATGAGCACAGGCTGGCCTGCTGGCAAGGAGTATGCTTGTGTGGGACCTTGCCACATTTCCTAACCTCTTTGGGCCTCAGCTTCCTTGTCTGTACAATGGGGATGAGAATATCTACCTTGTGAGGCAGTTATGAGGGACTGAATGATTTTATGTAGAAATGCCTGTAATGAAACCTTTACAAATGTATTTTTTAAAGGATTTTATTTATTTATGTGAAAGAGAGGCAAGAAAGGGCTCGAGCTGGGGAGAGGGGCAGAGGCGGAGGGAGAAGCAGACTCCCCTGCTGAGCAGGGAGCTTGACTCAGGGCTCAATCCCAGGACCTGACCTGACCTCAGTTCATGACCTGAGTTGAAGGCAGATGCTTAACCCACGGAGCCACCCATGCACCCCAAATGCTAGGTATTACTATAGTGACTCTTTATGGAATGGAAGATATCTCTTGATTCTCAAACCCCCTTTTCCAGAGGTCTGTGCTGGGCTCAGCCCCTCATCATACCTCTGTCCCTCTCTGCAGAGCCTCCCTGTCTTCATGCAGGGTTTACCAAGCAGTGTGCTGAGACCCCAGAGCCCTTCCCAGGGCTCAGCTGCCGCTGACTCAGCCAGGGTGGTCTCTCTTCCCACGGAGTGCCTGGTCCTACCTGCCCCTTGTCTGTAGTAGCCCCTCCCAGGGCTGGGGGATGAGAAGCATCCCAGCCTCCTGCCCTCACCCAGCCACGGAAGGAGGGATGAAGCTGTGCACCAGGTGCGAGGCTCCTCACCAGCCCCCCATCCACCCCACACCTGCCGCAGGCCCAGCCCCTCCTCTCCAAGGCTTCTGCCCCCCACCGGTTAGCCGGCGTGTACTGCACGTGTGTGTGTGCGCGCGTGCGGTGGGAGCAGAGGAAATGCACGCCCCTCCTGACCTGGGTGGGCTCTGCCAGTCTCCCTTTCCCAGGGCTCTATGCACACCTTCAAAGAGAAATGAACCCTGCCCAGTGTACTGCCCTGATCAGTCTGCCGCAGGGGATGGAGAAGGAAGCCCAAGAAATCTTGCCATTTGCAATGGGCCTTGAGGCATTGTGCTAAGTGAAATAAGTCAGAGAAAGCAAATACCATATGATCTCACTCATATGTGGAATCTCAAACACAGATCAAACAAAACCAAACCCAGAGTCCTAGATACAGAGAACAGATTGGCAGCTGCCAGAGGGAGCTGAAGAGACGGGTGTGTGGGGGTGAGGAATGGATGAAGGGGTCAGGAAGTGCACACTTCGAGCTATTAAAGAAAGATTCCTGGGGACATAATGGGCAGCTTGGAGAGCTGATCCTATGGTATCAACTTGGAGAGGTGACACAGGTGCCTCGACTCAGGCTGGGGATCAAACATCCGATCACTACGCCGTATGCCTAAACATAACACAATATAGTATGTCAATCATACCTCAATTAAAAAAGAAAGCCAAGTGCATTATTGCACACCGGTTACAAACCATTAGAAAATTTATGTTAAATAGGTGTTTTTAAAAATGTTCTCCTTTAAAAAAAAAAAAAAAGACATTTGTGTTTTGAACGCTATAGGCTTCTTTTAACCAAAGAACGGGATTTTGAATCACATGAATCGGATGAAACCCTCACCTGCGTCTGCCGCTCTCTGATCTGGACTAATGGGCTTGGCAGCGATTCCTTCTGGGTGGCCCGTGCACAGAGGGGCCCCGGAGCCACCCGCCACCCCCAGGCAGCGGGCTCTTATGGCCGGGGCTGGCCGAGTGAGTCCTCCTTGCTTGCTTTGCCACGCTGGTCCTTCCTCCTTGACAAGCCAGGACGCTCTGCTGCTGCTCCGAGTTTGCCCTGAAGGTCTCCGCGCATCTGGGTCCTGCACAGAGCTCTGGAGAAACACAGCCCTTTCTCTGTGGCCTTTTCCCTCTGCCCCCCATTCCCTGCCCCCCCCACCTGCAGTCTCCACTGTCTCCGTGGTCCTGCTCTGCCCCCACCCGGCCCTTGAGTCCGGGGTGAGGAGCAGGAGGGCGGGAGGTGGGAGATGCTGCTGCCGGGGAAATGAGCAGAACAAACCGCTCTGATTGGCTTTGGGGAGGCGGACACTGTCTATATAAATGGCAATCACATCCTCTGTGTCTTTAACTGTCACAGGGAGAGGAGAGAGAAGAGAGAGGAGCGAGCAAGCACCGCGGGGCTGCCTGTGAGTACTGCTCCTTGTCCTTGTAGCCCGGGGGACCAGCCCCACTGGACAGTCCAGCTCCTGGATGGCTGTGGCCCTGGGGTCTGGGGACCAGAGGTTTACCTGTTGCTTTCAGCCAGCGGTTTTCCTCCAGCTGGTTTAGGATGGCTCAGCATCCTGCTGCGGGCTGGTGGGCACACGATAGGAACTTTTTGCAAACGTAGGTGCCAACCCAAGTCACCTGTCTTTTTGTGTGTCTCTAAGCAACAAGTCAGGGAAAGAAGCAGAAACTTCTGACTTTTTTTTTTTTTTTTTTTTTTTTTTTTAGCCTGTGTTCTCTGAGCCACAATAGCAACATAACAAAGCGAGTAGAAAGGAGCTTCCAGGCTGGTGCCTGGTGCATCCGGAGCCCAGGGAGGCCAGGAGATGGGGTGGGAAAGGAGGTGGCTAGGAACCAGGTGGACCCAGGCTGCTTGGAGGGCACTGCATGTCCCCTGCCAGGGCTCCTGCCCTCCGTGTACAGGAGAGCCAACAGTTCTCCTACAAGATGGTTATAAATACCTGTTCTGATGTTTGTAAGGGGCGGGGCACACAGTAGGTGGTCAATAATGAGAGCTATGGTATTAACAAGCCAGTCACCAGCAGGTGGGATTGTCAGAGGGGGGGTGAAATGCTGCCCAGTGCTTCCCTGTCCCGGGGAATATTGTTTTCTCCAGTTTCCAAGGGAAGTTCAAGAAAGTGATCCAGGTTTTCCTCCCTAATCCTATTTCTCTGTCAAAAGCTCTGAGAGCTGGGTTCTTCCCCTTGTTTTCTCCTCCAAATGGGCAGCATTTTTTGTTCTGAAACAGAACCCATAGCAAAGGTGCCAGTTACAGCATCAAAGCTGGCCTCTTTGGGTTTTCCATGCTGCTGGAGAGACAAACAGATGCTCTCTGCCTGAGGTGTGGGGGGGTGCGGTTCCCCAGCAGATGCAGCAGACATCCTGGAACAGTTCTGACAGGATGAGTGTCGGGATGGTTCTGTAAAGGAGCAAGTTTGTGTCCTTTACCGCAGCCTCTTTCTCTCTTCTGGACATGAGCTGGGGGTGCATCTGTGCACAGCCAATTTGGTGAAAATAATTAAAAAAAAAAAAAAAAACCCTTCCAAACCCTTACAAATCAGATAAATAGCTGGAGAATTTATTTACATCTGTTTTCTCCTCTCAAGGATGTGCATCATTCTGAAGGTTTTACCCTGTAACCTTAGAAACTGAGTCTGGTGGCAAGTTTGGGGAAAGACTCCAGGAAAATTAGGCTTTGTACATTAAAGAGGTTGTGAAGTGTCTCGAGTTGCTCATTAGCATTTCTGGGAGGCGATGCTCAGGGCATCAGGGGGCAGAGTACAGGCACCGGACCTCAGCAGACCCGGTCTGATGTTCCAAGGGCACAAACCCACCAGAGAAACTGCCTGTAGCCATGTGGGCTGAGACCAGCCACCTGCTTCCCTGAGCCCATTGCCTCATTTCTAGGGTGGGGATAGTATTGCTACTTTGCAAGGCTGGCGTGAAGATGGGGAGGACACCACTGCCCTGTGTAGGGTAACGATTTCAGCATTTGCCTGGGTTTGGAGGAGGTGGTGGAAGCACTTCTCCTGGGCCACAGAGGACCGTGAAGTTGGTCCAGCCTCTGCCCGTCTCTGCCCAGGTTGGGGCTCAGATCAGAGCTGTCCCCTGTGTACCTGCTCCAGCGTGTGGTGAAAGGGCAGTGCCCAGACCACACTCTGGGTGGCACGTGCTGCCTCTCCAGCCCAGACCAGAGCCTCCTCTGGCAGCAGGTGGCTCAGGAGCCCATGGCCACTGGCCACAGCTGTCAGGAGAGAAGGCTGACTTCAGCCTCCACAACGTAGCACCAGCCCCCAGTGCTCCTGTTCCTGGTTGTATAGCCTGGGTCAGGGCACCAGCGCCTCTGAAGCTTGGTCAGACGACGATAATCATACTCACGGGCTGGGTTGTTGAGACAGTAAATGAGATAGGGCACACAACAAGCCTCGCAGAAATTAGGCAGCAGTGACTCATCTGCTTTTTCTGACAATAGAATATGACAATCCTGGGTCAGCGTGTGCTTGAGGTCTGACTTGGGGAAGCCTCAAACACAGATTTTTTTTTTTTTTTAACGACACTGGGGACAGACCAGCAACCCCCTCCAAGGAGCAAGAGGGAGTCCGCAGTCAATATTTACCACTGACCTGATTTGTGAAAAAAAAAAAAAAAAACAAAACCAAAAAACAAAAAACAAAACAAAAAAAAAACGGAGACTCCCCGAATACTGGGCCAAAGCCAACTAACCAGACTCCTGATGGCAGGTGTTGTATATTTGGGAAAGATGATAAATCAATATGTGAGTTAGCCACAGGCGTGACTGCTATTAAGAAGAAAGCAACCAACTAGAACATAATTTAATATCTCGAGTCTATGGAAAAGGCAGATGGTGGTGGCCTTTTGTGACCTATTAATGTGACTATGAGAGATCAAGAGAAAGGGGGTGAGCATTTTAAGGGCGAGGAGAGAGGCTTTCCATGCCAGGAAACTGTCTTCTGGAAGAGAATAGAATTAATTGGAAATGGGAGGGGCGACATTAAAAATCAGAATGGCTGGATGGTTCTCGTACAAACTTTTCAGAATAGCAAAGACAAAGGAAAGTGATAAAAATTTTTAAATTTTCAATTTTGATTGAAAAGAAGTTTAAATGTAAAGTGTGAGCCAATGATAAAAGCCAGCAGAGATGGGGTGTTCATGCTTGCTGTGCCGAGGGGTGGTTGACATGTTTGTGTCATCCCTGTTCTTCTGGAAAGAAACAGACAGCGTGCAAAAGAACAGCAAACCTTACACCTCTTAATCCCATTGGGGAATTGACATGTCTGAGGGACGAATTCTATAGGAAAACCAAGCAACGTGGCTCACGACAGCCGCAGCCGATGAAGGACAGGCGACCTGGGACCTGGGAAGTTTGCCCAGCAGGTGTTAGTAAGGGTACATGTGTATGCTCTGTGAATACAATGTTGCTTGCTGTAATTGGGCCATGTGAAGCATAAGTGAAAAAAAGAGGAACCAAATAATACACATACCTTGGTAACCACTGTCCAAATTGTCCAAGGCCAGGTGTAAATCAGAATAGTATCAACAAGTTGGCTGCCCCCATATTTTTCTTCTGAAATTGCTGCAGGTATCAACTTCCCAGGCAGCTTCACGTGTCAGGATACGTTTTGCAGGGAGGCGGGCAGAAGCAGCAGTCTGTCCCCATGGGAGTAAAAGAGAAACTGTGACACAGATTTCTCTGTGGGTTCTGCCCATGAGAACGGTCAACCAGGAAAACACTGAGGCTCGATCTTTGTCCCTGGCAGGGATATCCTCCTGTTTGCCTTGCACTGCCCTGGGGTTCTGTCGTCGCCAGATGACCCAGCTGGAACAGGACTGAGTTATAACGTGATGATTTCCCAACATCAGTAGCAACGAAGGACAGCTGCACACAGCCTTGGAGTCTGGGGGGCTTTCTGCCTGCAGCATCTCTCTGCCCGGTGTACTGGGGAGGAAGCAGACAGCCTCCTGGAGCAGAGCCAGGATTCAAGCCCTTCTGCCTACTCTGATCCCAGAGGCACGTTTTTTCTACTCCCGGTGGCGGCCAAGAGGTAGAGCATAGTCCTGGGCAACTACAGGCTCAGATCTGATTCTGTGCAGTGTAGCAGGGCCAGATAGCCCTCGGAGGCCGGCCAAGCTGGCCAGATGGGAGGAGGCTTCCTGGGTGTCCAGCACTGACCGGGTAGAACCCCCGGGCCCATCAGCTCATATGCTTACAGGTTAATGGTTATGCATCTTGTTTAGAATCCTCAGTATAATGTCCATCTTCCAGGCCGGGGGTGGGGGTGTGGAGAGGTCAGGTGGCTTGGCCACAGGCACGCCTGCAGCAAATAGCTGGAGCCAGCCCCTTGTGTTCCCTTAGGTGGTGACCCCTGGCTGAGCCCCCAGAGGCCCTGTGGAAGCTGCCTGGACCTATACCGCCTCTAGGGGGCATCCGGGAGCTCTTCACTGGCCACTCAGGGGGGAGACCGGTTTCCTGAATTTAGTTCTTTCTCAGGGTTTGTCAACCCATACCCAGGCCACGGTTGTCGGGGATGTGCCAAACCTGTGCTTGAGTCCATTACACTCAGGAGGGGCGAGGCCAGGGGGCAGGGTCCAGCTGTGTCCCTAGCCTCTCGGTGCCAAGGCTTTCCATTGGTTCGAGGGGATGGTAATGGTCCTAACAAGGTTATTACAAAGATTAATAAGAATATATGCCATGAGGGATGCTTGGGGGGGCCCAGTCGGTGAAGCATCTGCCTTCGGCCCAGGCCATGATCCCAGGGATCCCTCCCGCTGAGCAGGGAGCCTACTTCTCCCTCTCCTTCTTCCTACCACTCCCACTGCTTGTTCAATCTCTCTCTCTCTTCTTCTCTGTCATAAATAAATAAATATAATCTTAAAACAACAACAATAACAGTACATGCCACAAGGTTCACATGGTACTGTGAGCTAACATCTGTGCTGACCGAAGAGAGTCCCTATTTCAACAAGGACACCCCAGTATACGTGAAATTAACTGAGTGGAAGACAGTGGTATGTGGGTAAAATGAGGCACCTGCCGTAATTATTGGAGCTACAGGGAAGGGTGCTTTGGCGTGAAGGACACGGTGCCCCGAAGCTTTGTCACCACTCGCTTCACATTTGGGAAGGGCCCTGACATCCCTGGACCCTAACATTTTAGATTTCCCACCTGTTAAATTAGGGTGGCAATTGCTCGGGCATAACAAAGCTTTAAATGCATTGGAAAGCCCATCGTGTATTTCTAGTCTTGCCCCTTCCCTCCTGACCCCCGCTCCCAGGCACCTGGATCCTGTAAGTTTGGCCAGTGAGAGGCACTGGTGGGAGGTTGGAGGACAGAGGTATCCACCTCCGTTGTGACACTGGCTGAGGCTCCTCCCTGTGCCAGCTCTGTCTGGGCAAGCCTAACCAGGTCTCTGCTTTGCGCAAATGATGTGGGTCCTGTCTCGTGGAGCACAGTCTGCTCCCCATGTCCCTCTTGTCTGGGTAGGAATGGGCATGGAGGCTCTGAGGGGTTAACTGGCCTTCCTGTCTTACCATAAATTACCCAGTTAATCAGCAGTGAAGATAAGGTGCAAATCCAGGACTCTGAATTTAGAGTCTACACTCCCTCCTGTGTGTGCACCGCCTCCTGGGAACACCCACTCTGGTGGCTTCTCCTCCTACTCGAGTGAGTCTATGGAGTTTCTTGGTAGCTTGTAGAGCTTGCGTGTGGAGGGCCATGATGACATGATGTCTTCATGCAAGACTTGACTTGTTAAGACAGCTTTCTGGAGGAGTGTGGGGCTAAGCATGTAGAGCAAAAGCTCCGAATTGGGGACTCCAAAAGGAGCAGTTGTAGGAAAGTCGGTCTGAGCCCTAAGCCCTGCCCCAGTCCTGTACCCACCTCTCACTGCACAATCTGATGCATCCTTGAGCACAGCCCAGAGTGCCAGGGATCAAAAAGAAGCTGCAAGATTTTTTTTTTTTTAAAGATTTTATTTATTTATCTGACAGAGAGAAATCACAAGTAAGCAGAGAGGCAGGCAGAGAGAGGAGGAAGCAGGCTCCCTGCTGAGCAGAGAGCCCGATACGGGACTCGATCCCAGGACCCTGAGATCATGACCTGAGCCGAAGGCAGCGGCCCAACCCACTGAGCCACCCAGGCGCCCAGCTGCAAGATTTTTGATGACTGCTTTAATTTCTTTGCTGGTTCTGGGTCTGTTCAGATTTTCTATTTCTATTTCTTCTTTCTATTTCTTCCTATTCAGTTTTCGTAGTTTAGGAATGTATCTAGGAATGCACCCATTTCTTCCAGATTGCTGAATTTGTTGGCATATATTTGCTTATAATATATTCTTGTAATTGTTTGTGTTTCTTTGGCGTTGGTTGTGATCTCTCCTCTTTCATTTGTGCTTTTACTTATTTGGGTGCTTTCTCTCTCTCTCTCCCTCCTTCTCTTTACCCTTTTTGATAACTCTGGCCCAAGGCTTATTGATCTTATTAATTATTTTAAAGAGCCAACTCCTAGTTTCATTGATCTGTTCTACTGTTCTTTAGGTTTCTGTTTCATTGATTTCTGCTCTGATCTTTATTATTTCTCTTCCCCTGCTGGATGTGGGCTTTATTTGCTGTTCTTTCTCTGCTCCTTTAGGTGTGCGGTTAGGTTGCATATTTGAGATCTCTCTTGTTTCTTGAGAAAGGTTTGTATTGCCATGCACTACCCTCTTAGGGCTGCCTCTGCTGTACCCCAAAGGTTCTGATCTGTTGTGTTTTCATTTTCATTTGCCTCCATGATTTTTTTTTTTTTAATTCTTCTTTACTGGTTGTCCCATTCATTCTTTAGTACGTTGCTCTTTAACCTCCACGTATTTGTGGTCCTTCCAAATTTCCTCTTGTGGGCATGAAGGATGGCACGTGATGGAATGAGCACTGGATGTTATAGGCAACTGATGAATTACTAAACTCTATCTCTGAAACTAACAATACACTGTATGTTAATTAAATTAAATTTTAAAAAAATGAAAAGAAAAGAAGCTGTGTTTGCCATCCAGTGGGATTTCCATTTTGTAATGGAATGTTCTCTAGATGATTTTGAGAACCGTAGTTGGAGAAAAAGGTGAAATCATGTTTCATCAAAAGAGAGGGGGGAGCCGTCGCTGCTGGCTCTCCTACCCCACAAAATGAAGTACTTTTGCTCAGTTAATACATTTATTTTTATTTAGAAAAAATAGACTGTTTTTAGGGCAATTTTAGGGTTGCAGGAGAATTGAGGAGGAAGTTCAGGGAGTTTCCGTATATTCCTTCTGCCCTCTCTGCCGCTGCCCCCCACCCCTCCACACATACCATTTCCCCTAGTTTTAATAAAAACTTTTACCTGAATGTCAACTCTGAGGGGCACTTACATCCTTATCCCATTTAATCTCCCCAGAGTGTTTAGAGGTGGGCATTTTCACAAGGCACCTTGGCGCGGGGCTGAGAGGGAGTGTCAGAAAGGGCAAGGATGGGCCTCAGGCCCATTCCCACTAAAGAGATGGCCATGCCCCTGCCTGTATGGCCTCTCGGGGCCTTGTTGGGATCCTTTACACACTACACAGTCACTGAGGAAAACATTAATTTAAATGACGTAAAGCTCCTGAATGACTCGTTAACTGGAGTCTTTCGAGTTATGGAACAGCACAGGGCTTTCCTTCAAGGTAAGCTGAGAGCGCGCCACTCTTGCTGTCAGAAGGACCCCATTGCTAGAAGCTTCCTCATGGTCTGGATTAGAAGCATTTCTCATGTTGGGGTTATTTATGCTTTTCACCCACAGAGGAAATGTTCATCAAGAAACCAGGTGATCCGGGGGAAAATCTGTACAGTTACTTTTATGCCTAGATTGAGACTGATATGCTGGAGGAAAAGAGACAGGTCTCCGTCCTCAGGGGAGAAGCGTGTTTTGAATTCTAATTATGTTTCGTTTTTCCTGGGATAGTGTATAAAAAATGTAAGCACTTTTTTTTTTTATCAAGTTAGAAGAGGAAGGCCAGGAAAGGCTGCAGTGTTCAGGGTCCCAGGATTTGAGCAAGACCTTGGCTGCTGAGCCCTGGCAAGCAGGACCACAGACAGGTTTAGAGCAGAACCTTGCAGTGGGTCCCCGACCTTCCCAGAGGGACTGACTTCCCACTCCCATTCCCTGACACCCAATTTGTGGTCTTGGTTGGTCCTGCCAGTTCAGCTGTGTCATCACTGAGGTCCCATCGAAGCTCAGCCCCCTGACATTCACAATCTATGAGATATGATCTAGGGCCTGGCTTGGGTTCTGGCCAAACCACTGTGGCTAGTTTGGTTCAGGCTCTGGGGGTACCGCTGGAGCCAGAGGAGAGGGAAGTTCAAGTCCAAGGTGAACACTGAGGGTCTAGGCTGGGGGCCCTGAGTCGTTAGTGAGGCTGGAGGACCAGAGACTCAGCATGAACTAAACAGGTGGGGCCCCGGTGGGGGTGGGTCAGAGTACCGAGGGGACCATTTTCTCTCTTTTAAAAAATTTTTTTTCTTTATTTATTTGAGAAAAAGAGAGAGCACAAGCAGGGGGAGTGGCAGGCAGAGGGAGAAGCAGTTCCCCACTGAGCAGGGAGCTGGATGCAGAGCTTGATCCCAGGACCCTGGGATCATGACGTGAGCTGAAGGCAGATGCTTCACGGACTGAGCCACCCAGTTGCCCCAGGACCCATGTCTCTTGTGGCTTTTCCTGTGGCAGATATGGGATGGTCTTGTAGTTACAACTGTCTTAAAAGTAAAGAAACAGGTATAATAGAGCATATTTCAGAAACAAAATGTTTACAGGATCTGATGTTCTGTTCATCCATTCATACACCCACTCATTCATCTCTCTCAGTGAGCAAATATTTGAGGTGCTCAGTATGGTCCTGGGTCAGTGCTTGACGCTGTGAAGCAAAAATCAACAGTTGAGGACTCAGCATGGAGAAGGCCCAGTTAGCAGAGAACGTCACAAAACCAAACAAGCCCTGGGCCAGGCAGGAGGAACGAGGGGGTGCAGGGGCATTCAGACCTGTCTGAGATTGTGGGCTGGAGCTGTTTCCTGCCCGGCACTGACTGAGAAGCAGGTGGATTGCTTGGGGTGCAGAGGTCTGGGTCGAGCTGGGGTCCCGGCACCCACGAGTCATGACAGCCGTGGCAAGAAGATCACAGGGACTGGCCTGCCCAGTGATCAGATCATGTCTTCAGAAGCTTGGGGTGGGGGGGCGTGGGGGGACATCAATCACAGACTTTATCACTGTCTGCATATTCCAGCCAATATTTGCCCAGCTTGGGGGCATGAGATATCAACCAGCTACAAAATGAGCACGAGATTCTCTGGGGCTTCGCCCTAAGAGCCTTCTGCAAAGGTCTTTATGGGAAACAATAGGCAAATTAAAGGCAGAACGAGGGCAGAGTGACGGGAACATAACGGGCTGGTGTCATCTTACAATTGGGGAATATTTCTTCAGAGGGTGAGTTGATGTGTCTGTCCATTTTCCCTGGGGCCCCCCGTGTGGCCGTCCATGCTAGGTTGTTCCTGGTAGAAGGGGGCCGCCGATTCTCCGGGAAGCAAAGTGTCCTTCTTAATTCTGCCCAACTTTCTCACGCTGGGTCTTCTGCTAGTTTCCGGGCTAACCCACAGCAGGGCACATAGAGCTCATCCGAATATTTACTCCATAGGGCAGTTTTTTAAAGACTTATTTTATTTATTTTAGAAGGAGAGCACAGTGGGAGGGAACAGAGGGAGAGAGAAACACAGCAGACTCTGGGCTGAAAATGGAGCCCGGCACAGGGCTTAATCTCAGAACCCCAAGATCACGACCTGAGCCAAAACCAAGAGTCAGATGCTCAACGGACTGTACCACCCCAGTGCCCCCTCCACAGGGCATTTTTACAGTTGTTCCCGTGGTACGACTCATAAAGGAAAAGCTCATGATATCCGACTACATAAAAGCTGAAATTCTTATAGATCTGAAGAAAATTGTCAATAAAATCGGGTTAAACAACAACAACAACAACAAAAACGAAGAAAACGTCTGCAGAATACATCACAGACATAATGGCTGTTACAGGAGAGTTTTCACAATTAAATAAAAGCAGGAGACAAGCAATTCATAAAAGAAATCCACATGGCAAAGAAATAGAGAAACCTGTTAAAACCTATTAATCCAAGTAAAACAGAGTCATAGATACCTATGAGGCCAGTAAAGCTTAAAATGAAGTTTCCCAAACCCAGTGTTGGCCACAGCACAGCAGACCAAGCACTGCCATACATTTCTACTGGGAGACCATTCTGGGGAGCTAGAATTCTGGGGAGAGATGTGGCCTTGGGCTTTACTTATTTGTTTGTTTGATGATGACGGGTTTAAAACAGTTTTTTTTTTTTTTAAGATTTTATTTATTTATTTGGCAGACAAGAAAGGGAGAGAGAATGCACAAGCAGGGAGGGTGGCAAGCAGAGGGAGAGGAAGAAGCAGACCCCACTGAGCAGAGAGCCTGATGCGGGAATGGATCCCAGGACTCTGAGATCAGGACCTGAGCTGAAGGCAGATATTTAGCCTACTGAGCCCCCCAGATGTCCCGCCAAAACACCTTTGAAACACCAAAAATGTGTATTTCTATAAGACTTTGTTCCGTAGAAACTACAGGTCAACGCTCTTCCTTTCAGAAAACCGTAATTCCAAACAAAGTGTGCAGAAATGTACATTGTACCTGCCGGTGTTTTACAGAAATGCCAATAACTGACATTTATTGAATGTCACTGTTCAAAGCTGTTGCCAGGTACTATTCAATCGTCACCAAAAAGTCCTTTGAGATCATGCTATTACTACCACGAATTTTGTTTTCAGATCAGGTTTGCCATGGTGGCGATTGACGTCAGATGGTATAAGCAGTAAACATCTGAGTCAGAGGCTTTTGGCTTTCAATCCTGACATGTTGGCCACTGGGCTCCCCCAGCACTTTCTCCAAAGGCTGCAGGGACCGACCCAAATGTTCAACAATTGAAGTGTATTGTGACTATAGCACACGGAACCTGTGAAATACAAGCAAGAATGAGAAACCACATGCTGGAAAAGTATTTATTAACATGGGACACGCATGCAAAATTGCTTCGTGAAAAGCAAGGTAGCAAAAAGACCTGCAAATCTATGCAGTTTTAGTTGAATTGGAATCATGTCAACTTGAAATACCTTGGGGTTTTTAAAAAGCAAGTATTTACTCTCTGTGCAAAATTGGAAATAATCAGTCACTCTGAATGAAAAATCAGTTTCAAAGCCTGCAGAGCCAGGGAATTATTTACCAGAAGCTATGCAGATAAAGCTTTGTGGCTCTAAGAGCCTTTGGAAAGTCTGGCTGTGATATCCCAGAGGAGAAACAGAGCTCTCCTTGGCTCTGAGCTTATAAACGCGAACAGGGACTCCAGGTGATCATGGGTTTTTAGCGTTCACTGTTGCTACAACTTAGAACCATACTTTATGTCCCAGTCACTGTGACTCATTCATTCACTAGATGCAAAATGTATCCCCAAACAATAACACGGAGATAAGAGTTTGGTAAGAGCTGATCTTGAAGCAACCTAGGAAAGTCTAACTCATGTACCAGGGAGTGCTCTGAGGAAAGCATCCTGGAGACTGGAGAGAACACTGAGGCATGGAAAGGCATCCTCAGACTGGCTCACCTCCTCCAAGAAGCCCTCCTTGAGCAAACTTCAGTCCTGCTTTCATGAGCCATCTTCATTCATGCTTACTTCAGCATGCTGAGCCCAAGTTTAGCAAAGAATCCCGCCAGCCAGCTCTTCAAGGAAAGCTCTGCCCTTGATATCCAATCGAGGTCTTCTTTCCCCACCCCGGACCCCAAACCAAATTACTCTGAGTCATGTTCATCTACTCCTTACCCTACCTGTTGGCTATAAATCCACCACCTTTCCCTGTTGCACTGGGAGCTAAATTCAGTCTCTTCCCCATGGCAGTAGTCTTGAATAAAATCTTCTTGTGCATAATAAGTGTCTGGTGAATTATTTCTCTTTAACAACTTATATCTCATAAATAAGGATAAGGAAAATCCATAGACACCCTGCATGGACAGTGGGAATTGATAGAAGATGTGCTGGCATTCTGATACCAACTTCATCACCTGTGCTATGTACAGAAGGTGTGGAATCACCCCCCACCCAGCACGTGTGCCATGGAAAAGTCAATCCTGAATTATGATGCTTTTAACTGTGGGAGGAATTAAAAAATGTGCCCCTTGCTCAGCACCCAGTGGTCCCTTAGAAATCCAGGAAGCATTCTGGAGGGACAGAATTCTGCATCAGAATTCTGAGTGGTGGGATTCCAGGTGAATATGTTTCTTTGTGTTGTCTCAGATCCCTGTTTCGAAAATACTGCCAGTTCTTATTATTCACAGACCTCCTCCCTGCAAATTTACCTACGTGCTCAAATTGTAATCCCAAAATCCATCCTCATGGTGCTTTCCTGACATTTCACAATGTGCACAGTATAACTCGATAACACATTTGAGCGGCTCATTGTGCTTCTTTCCATCTGAGATGGAGCAAGGCAATAGCCCACCTTCCTGTGTCAACAAGTACTCTATGTAGTGTCATAGTGTTCAAATGGTCGGGTTAGTCTTGATAGTTTCACTGTTTAAAATGGTTCACAGAGGGGTGCCTGGGTGACTCAGTCCCTTAAGCATCTGACTCTTGATTTTGGCTCAAGTCGTGATCTCATTGTCATGGGATCTAACCCCTACATCAGGCTCTGCGCACAGCAGGGAATCTGCTTGAGATCTTCTCTCTTCCTCTCCCTCTGTCCCTCCCCCTGCTCTATATAAATAAATAAAATCTGAAGCACACTATAGGGGTCCTGCATGTACAAGGCATTTTGTGCCTTAGGGAGAAAACACATGTGTTAGAGAAGCCCCCTGGCATGAGTTAGAGTGCAGTTGGTCATGAGTCCAGTCTTCATCAATGAATATCAAATAAAGCATCTTTGAAAAAATACAACAATATTATGTACTGATTGGTTGACCTATTTGTGACCAGAGATTCAGGATCCTCACCCTGCCTTTACCCTGGGGGCAGTGTGGTGTCCATGGAGACTTTATGGAACCTAACTGCCCCGTGTATTCAGGGCACCACCTGTGTCTTCCTGATGTCCTAAGAAAGGGAAAGGCTGGGTCTGGGAAGCAGGTTGCATGCAGGACTGTGGTCCCAGGTGGGATTGGATCAAATGGAAGCAGACACAAGCTGATAGGAGGTTACATACCCAGGGCTCTGGCTTGAGTGCATGACACGCACCATGTGAGTTCACCTCCACACCTTCCTGAGGAATCGGCTTTGTCACCTTCAGTTCTCACGTGGGCACAGGGGCTCAGAGGGTTACACTTACCTGTTTCTGTCTGGCGGCTATGGAGGAACAGGGCGGGACTTGGTTGGTGCTTGTCATGCCGGTTGGGATGGACCAGGACGAGAAGTGAGTGCTTGGGGCCCCGTTCACTGATGCAGAGGATAAGATGAGCATAGCCAGCCAATGGTAGGATGAGCATTTGGTTTGTGTGTCCAAAACCAGTGGTGTTTCCACCCATCCAGACGCGGAAGGAGGTGCTCCCACCTGGGTTCTGGGTGTTTCCATCACCGACCAGGCTGTCTGAGCAGTCAGCTTGCCGGGAACTGCCCCGGTCCAGTTGCAAGGTTGTCATAGTTGCTAACCGATGTATTTTCTCTTGCTGTGAAGGTTCTGCCTCTGAATAAGACTGGCCACCATGAACTCAGGTGAATTCCGAAGGAGAGGGAAGGAGATGGTGGATTTCGTGGCTGACTACTTGGAAGGCATTGAGGGGCGCCAGGTCTACCCCGACGTGGAGCCCGGCTACTTGCGGCCCCTGATCCCCACCTCTGCCCCCGAGGAGCCTGACACATTTGAGGACATCCTCAATGATGTTGAGAAGATAATCATGCCGGGGGTAAGTCTGGACCCCAGGCTGCGAAACAGAAGGGCTAGTGTTACGGTGGCACCTACTGGGTATCAGGCACGTCATACGTGTCATGCTACCTGTCCTCACAGCCACCTTGCTGGCGAGCCAGCTGAAGCCCAGAGAGGCTAGGTAATCAGACGAGGTCACACAGCTAGTAAGTGACGGAGCCAGGACTGTGCCCCGGATTGTGCGGGCTTCCAGGGCAGTGAGTATGCTTCTCCCCATAGATCCCCAGGTCGGGTCCCGCTCTGAGCCCGGGGTACTTGCGTGAGCCCTCATAGGAACTTCGTTTCCACCCCTAGTGGCTTGTTTCAAGTAAGTTCCTTGCTCAAAATAGAGCAAGCACCTTCCTAACATTCTTGTGTTCAGCAAGGCAAATTGCTTGCCCGGAAGACATTATTTATTTTACTTGAGAAAGGGAGGGGGCGGGGCGTTTCCCTGCTTCTCTGCAAATTCTGTCCTTGGAGGCAGACCTCTTTATCCGAAGTCATGAGTCACAGGGCCACTGACCCGGGGCAGGGCTGTTCCTCCTGACCAGTGTGCCTCTTTCAGACCAGCTGCTCACTTTCCACCTCCCACGGGTTTTCCTTGACATTTGTGCTTGGAGCAAAGTAAGGGTTTCCTGTTCTCGCCTTTGAGGTTGTGCAAACACCCTGAGCTGCTCTGCACTAAGGCCCTAAGCCCCTCCAGGGGAGGTGTGGTTAAATGTCAGGTAGTGGGTGTGGCAAAACACTCAGGGCTGGGTGGCTTGGACCACTGACATTTATTTGCTTCTCATAATCCCGAGATTAGGAATGCGAGATCAATGTGCCTGTGGATTTGGTTCCTGGTGAGGATTCTTAGCCTGGCTTGCCGACGGCCACCTGTGGGCATCCCTCTCCTCCTTGCCAAGGCCCCCAGAGGTCCCACTCCTAATGTGATTACAGTGTGTGTTAGGGCTTCCACACAGGAATTTGGGCAGCACAAGCATGTTCCATGATGGGGAATGTGGGAGACGACGGAATTTGAAGATTTCTGGTGGAGTGAGAAGGGGGCATTTAGCAGTGTCCCAGCTGCACTGGTGCGTGCACTGTCCTGAGTCCTGGGGTCCCTGGGTGGGCTGCGGGGACAGTAGGTGACCTCTCGGGGCTCCTGTCTGCAGGTGTGCAGAGTCACTATCCATCTGGAGCGTGGTGTGAGCTTCAGGTCAGAGTGAAAGCAAAGACACAGGGACCCCCAGTTGTCCTTTGCCCGGTGTCAGGGCAAGCAGGGAGGGGACAGGGTGAGGGGACCACTTCCTCCATAGAAATACGGGAATTTGTAATTCACGAAGGCATTGTCATGAACATGAAAACATTTGCATTAGATTCATTTTGTCTGCTGGACCTGAATGTTTACTTCTTTCTCCTGATTCTTCAAAGAAATTAAAGTATTTTCTGGGCCCCCGAAAGCATCTCACCAGCCCTGGTCACTGGGCCTGGCATTCCCTATGCCCCCTCAGGTCCACTGGCAGCCTCTCTTGCCTGAGCTGCCCATGCTGGGACTGTGCTGAGCTTCTAGCTCTCTCCAGACCATTCTTCCCTCCTTCTCAGTCCCCACAAGCTGTTGGCCATACCTGAACCCACCCCAGGCTGAATGCCCTGGTCCTCCCTGGTTTTCTGCCATATGTGTCCATCCCTCCACCCACTCTGTGCTCCGGGAGCACATGCTAGCGCCTGGTCCTCCCAAGGAGGGTCCCTGACCTTAGCCTGGGGTGCGGATGACCGTGGTGGCAGCAGGACTAGTCTTAAGTCTCCAGGACCACTCCCAGTTCTCGGAGAGCTCCCAGTGAGTTGCCTTCACAACCAGAGTGGTCTTTTGGGCCACATGGGGTCCAATGGACAATCAGTAACTAGTTTATGACAGAAGAAGTATTTGCATTTTTCTCCAGACTAAGAAAACGAGGAGCGTTGGCAGAACCCCTCCATCCCTAGGGGCGGAAGGTGTCTTAAAGGCTTTATTTCTTCTGTTCCCCACCTGACAGGCTGGTCAACAGCAAGAACAAATAGAACAAGCAGGCACTGCCCCTCCTCTACCTACCTTCTCCCCTCCTCCACCTTCCTCCCAGACTCTGAGATCTTCCCAGGCAGCCCCATGTTCCCAGTCCTAGATCCTCCCACCCCCAGTGGGCTGGCTGGGCTCCTGACACCCCCACTTCCCCCAACACCCCGGTGTGGCCCCACTGCTGCCGTAGCCTGGGACCCTCCAGCCAGGTGGAGACAGAGGAGAGGAGGGATATGGGGGATGATGGAGTTGCAGTTGCTCGAGGGCATGCCTTGCATAGGAGAGTGAGTCGGCGGCAGGAAGACCAGCTGAACAATTGTGAAATCAGACTTGGTTTTTTCTCTAATACAGATTTTACTTTTTTAGAGCAGTTTTAGGAAAGCCATGCTTCTACCCGGAGAGATGGTATTTCCACTTCTGTTTGCTCTCTGACGGGGGCACCTAACCAGAATTTAAAATACAGGGCAGCTTCTGGGACCTCCCCTGCCATGAGGGCCAATGGAGGGCCCCTGGGTCCTCCTCACACAGGGCGGGGCTCCCTCACACCTTGATGTCTGCACACAGGTGACCCACTGGCACAGCCCCTACTTCTTCGCCTACTTCCCCACGGCCAACTCGTACCCAGCCCTGCTTGCCGACATACTGTGTGGGGCCATCGGCTGCATCGGCTTCTCCTGGGTGAGCTCGGCAGGGGGGATCCTGGGGGATTCTGGCAAGGGTGGAACATGCTGCTGTGGGGACAGGGCTCCTGGGCTCACAGGACCTGAGCAGGTAGCTGTGGCACCTGCGCGGACAGAGAGGGTCTCAGCCTCGGAGTGAGTGTCTCATGAGGGAATTTAGAATTCAGGGAAATAGAATGAGATAAAGTCTCCTTTCTAGGAAAAGAAAGTCCAAGTCTGCATGCAGCACTTTTTTTTTAGAGGTACTTGGTATGAATTGAAATCACAACCGAGGCCTTAGACTTTCTGCAGCCCGTGCCTGGGAATCTGCATTCCTGCCAAGCATTCCAGAGGATCTGTGCATACCCTGCAGCTGCCTGGGGCTCATTCCATCTGTTGGCAGCCTGTAGAGGACCCTGCCCATCGGCCGTGTGGAGCCATGCGGGGCAGGTGACTCTGGAAATGGGACCAACTCCCGCCCCCATGCCAGCAGTCCCAGCACCACCTTATCTGGAGATAAAATGCCAGAGGAGCGGGTGGGTTCAGCTCCTCCTTCCAGCTCCCTGCTCCCAGGTCCAGTGCTGCAGGAAGGATTCCCTTCTCCCTAAATGCAGAGCTCAGAAGCCAAGCAGCAGGCCAACAGCATCAGGGATCCCAGGCCTCTTGCGTCCAGAGTGCCACCAGAGTGGCTGGTGCCTCTGAGCTGAGCGTACTCGTGCGTGATGACTCGTGCTGACCCAGGACCCAGGGCAGGGGAAGGACATGTTAGCATCTCCTTGCCCGCCCCCCCCGCCCCACCTGACTTGCTGGCTCTTCAGACGAGACTTCCTAGGGGACCAAGTCAGCTGCCCAGGAAGGGTTGGGGGAGGGTCATCCCTGGTTCCCTGCCGTGGGTCTCTGAATTGCTCTCTGTCAGGTGCCCAAAGCAGCATGAGCGTGGACCAGGTGACCTCGGTCACCTCCCTGTGTCTCTGATGATCACCCCCTTCTAAAGGACACTTTTTTCCATAAGCTACTACAGCAGATTTCATTAGCCCTGCTAGTCCAGAGCCATTCTGTCCCTCCTGGGTGACTTGGTGTCTATCCCATGGTACATGTGCTTTCTGAGGACAATCTGATTCCTCTGGAGCCTGGGCGGGCTGCTCCTTGGCTCCCCTGGCCAAGACATGAGTTCCTAACCGCAAGTGCACTTCCCACGCCTGGAGCTGATCTTGACTGGGATGGGGTAGGACCCTCCCCTGGGGCACACTAGCAGGCAGAACATTCTGCTCCACTTCCCAGCCACGTGTCACAAGCTGGTGTGCACCCTTGGGTTGGGGACAAAGGCCAACTTGCCCTCTCCCCTGTGCAATGACAGAGGAGTGCCCGAAATGGCAGAACACCATCTCCAGCTCATAAAAGGTGAGGTCAGTGGCCTGACCTGGAGGGCTCCCAGGAGATTCGGGCCACCTGGAACCCACCTCCCGGACTGCATCCAGTCTCACTGCACTCCCTTGTGACTGAAGGAGAATCCACCAGTGCGTCTTTCTAGATCTTTCTGTGTATACATGGATGCCTAGATGGGGTTGCACGTGGTGCTGGTGGAGAACAACCCAGTCCATAGGGGTTATTCTGGCCTGAACCTTCCTTCCTGGCCATTCCCCCACGAGTCCTAGTTGAAGAACACCTATCTGAAAGTCCTTTCAGCTCATTTCAGACATTTGAACAGCATCTGGGGCTGGGAGATTTTAATCTGGGGTTCAGTGGAAGAGTAAACCCTCCTGTTGCTCCCCAAATTCTGCAAGACCTGGCCCGTTGTTCTGACACCAGTGTCTAGAGATGTGTGGCAGAGAAGAGGGGGGAGAGGAGGGTCTCCCTGGGACCCAAGTCTGTGGGTGGGGGACAGGGAGGTCACTGTCCCTTCTGGGGCAGATCTGGGATCTAGGCACTGTGGGTCCCTCAGTTCTCTGAGGGTGAGAGATGTCACATGTGCTAAGCTCTCTGCAGAACACGTGCCCAGAAGGGGCCCCCGTATTGCTTTCAGAGTTGCCAGAGGGAGGGGTCCTGCTGCTGTGCCCAGTTGGGGGGAGAAGTCTCTGTTGAAGTTTCTCCCTGGGACCCCCAGATGGGAGAACATGCCATCACATTAAACCCTCCCGGGGAGGGCCTTTTGGGAAACTGACGCTGAGATTCTAAGTGACAGAGGGTACCTGTTTATGACAAGTTGACAGGCGGCTGATCCCTGTCTTCCTGCCCTGCTAGGCCGCAAGTCCGGCGTGCACAGAGCTGGAGACGGTGATGATGGACTGGCTGGGGAAGATGCTGAAGCTGCCAGAGGCATTTTTGGCCGGACAAGTGGGAGAAGGGGGTGGAGTGATCCAGGTAACACAACAGGGGAGGGGTGCCCAGCTTCCTGGGACACTGGGGCTACACACCAGGGCCACGGGGGCAATTGGGAAAAAAGAGACACTTGAGCTTTCATGGGACCTTCTGGAAAACAAGCAGTTAGGAAGCCTCTCGACCTGGGTAGGGTCCTGGCGCTGTCCACCTCTCCCTCCCCCAGGCTCCGCAGATCAAAGTCGCTCCTGAGTGATTTCCAAGCTTTAATTCATTTAATTCTATAAAAGGCTAGGAATTAGGGGCCTTTTTAACCCCACTTGACAGGCAAGGGGCCTGAGGCTCAGAGCTGTGAAGGGCCCAGCCCACAAGCCACCACCTGCTGGTAAGTTCTAGAACTGGGCTCTCAGCCCACATCTGTCTCACCACAGGGCTGTGACCGCCACCACCCAGATCACCATCCTCTGAGCGGTGAGTGCAGCTGTGACTGAGTCATTCCAAGGCTTCTAGAAAGTGCTGTATCAATGAGAACCAAGGTCATCTGACGTGGCCACCTTCTCTACACCCCGTGTCATTCTCTTCACTGGTCATGTGCTGGTGACAGCGACGACGTCCCAGGGTGTGTCAGGGATAAGTCAGGCACCAAGGACGGTCCACGTCTTTGCCACTGGGAGGCTCAGGACAAATGCCACCAAGGAGACGTGGGCTTTGTGCTCTTTTCACTTCTCAGCATGGACGATGGGCTCTGATGAACCCACCATCTTGCTTGGCATCATTTTTCTGGGATCAAGTATATGATAATGAAATTGGGTGAACACTGTTGAGTTTAAAGGCTCGGAGAATCAGTTAAGGCAGCTGTACCTCTGTCCACTGGCCAATGAAAACTCTGAAGCCTGGGTGCCTTTGTGTGCAATCACCTGCCTGGTCAAGTAGGGAGCAGGTCCAGACCAGGGCTTCTGACCTCCATGTGTCTGTTTTCTGTTACTGCTGTCACAGATTTTGGTGGCTTAAAACGGCACAGACCTGGGACACTTGGGTGGCTCAGTCGGTTAAGCCTCTGCCTTCAGTTCAGGTCATGATCTTAGGGTCTTGGGATTGAGACCTGCCTTGTGCTCCCTGCTCGGTGAAGAGTCTGCTTCTCCCTCTGCTGCTCCCTTGCTTGTGCTCTCCCTCTATCTCTCTAACAAATGAATAGAGTCTTAAAAAAAAAAGAAACAACACAAAACTATCATTTTATAACATTGTAGGCCAGGTGTCTGACACCTGGGGGCTCCAGGCGAGAATTGTTCCTTATTTTTTTTAGTTTCTGGAAGCTTCCCACAGTGCTGGACCATGGCCCCTCTTCCATCTCCAAAGCCCGCAGCATTCTGTATCTCCGGCCCCTCTTTCATAGTCACGTCTCCCTCTGACCACAGATGAGGAAGGTTCTCCACTTGCAAGTCCGGGATGATTCTTTTAATTTGATGCTTCTCAAAAATCTTACAAATACCCTGTAATCTCAGGTGTGCCCTTCATACCGACAGTGACTTTTTACTGAATGTCTTCCCTGGGCTAGGCTTATTCCTGCTGCTTTATGTGATCCTCATTCAACCTGCAAATACTTATGAGGGTTGACTGCATTATCAAGAAGTTTTCTCATAGCTGAAGGACCTAGAGCCAAGAAAGGGGGCATATCATGCCCAGAGCGCGAGCTAACTAGAGGCAGGTGACCACAAATTCCACCAGCTCAGTCCTGACTTCTTGCTTGGGTTCGTGTCCAGAGGTTCTATCTTGCAATTTTCTTTACTTTAAAGACAATTCCATTTTGCAGAGAGACCTGTAGCCCCAGCATCATTGGGGTCCTGGCATCTTTCAGCCCCTGGCGTCAAATCCCAATTCCCCCAGTTTTGCTGAAGAACACAGGCGACCATGCCTGTTTGCAGCCAGAAGCCCACCTTCCCAGCTGACCAGGCTGATCGTCTGCAGTCCGTGAGGCCCCAGACAGCACGGCTTGGTGACAGCCATGGGGCCGGAGCTGTGGGGGACACCGTGCCCCTCCAGGCTGTTGTCATAGCTTCTAGACGTCAGCACAGTGACAGGCAACAGAGTCAAACGGCAAATCATCCTCTGAGCTGGACGAACCTGCCCAGAAAATGGTCTCTTAATTGGGTTTGAAAGCTCTTGTGGAAGAAAAGCCAATTGCTCGCTGTGTGTGGGGTGACACTTAAAACAGTCAGAGGCGGAAAGGGCGGCTCTGGCCCCTGAGTCACTTGTCACCAGCATTTCCTCCTGCTTGCGTGGCAACCTTTGTCTGCTGCAGTGAAAGCTAAGATGTCATTATGCAGGCTCAGCCTGGAACAGACGCCTGCTCCCCCCTCCCTGGCAAAGCTGGTCTTCCCACAAAGGGCCGAAAAACTGCCTGGTTCCTGTTCTAGGCCTGAGCCTTTGGGCTGCTTGGGAGTCTCTGGAGCTCAGGAATTTCATTCCTTCCTTGGGCCATTGTATGTGTTCAATCACTTTTGGCTGCGTGAAGGAGGGGACTTATGTTTCAGCACCTGGACAGAGCCCAGAGACAAACCCCAGAGTGAATCAGCACAGCCATTCAAAGCCTTTCATTAGCAAGTGGATCAGGGGAGAGCAGAACTTTGGGGGTCAAGACCTCAGGCAGAGGGTGGAAGGTGGGGGGGGGGCTTCAGTCCTACGTGGGTGTTGGGGGCAGAACAAGGCAGATAGATAATTCAGCACAGCATGGAGAAGCTGTGTCTTTCAGGAAGCTTCTCATGCTTCACTTCCGATGAGAAGGAATGAGCCAGCGGATCCAGGACGCACACACTGCCGGGCTCAGGAGGAAGCCCAGAGCCCTGGAGCGGGAGGCCCAGTGCCTGCTCTCAGGGAACTCAGATTCCCTGTGAGGCCCATCTAGCCTTGCCAGCCCTGTTTCTTTAATCACGTTTGGAAACCTTTCTTCTAACACCACTTCTACAAAGATGGCCTGAAGAAACACAAAACCCACCTCACAGGCCAGATGAAGAGAGGATATCCTGTAGACTCGAGCCCATGCGTTTGAGCTTCAAAACTCTGAGTAAACCTAGATTATGTTCACACTTCACCCGTCTCCCAAAGGATATGCGTCAACTTAAAAGAATGAGTGAAAGCACCGAAATGATAAAATGGAAGAGGAAATCAGGATCCATGAAGGGAAAGGAAGAGAAAACGTTAACGGGGGAGGGTGACCTAATGATTTTCTCATATTTCTCTGCAAAAACCCCGTAAAATTGTACAGATCTGTCATACACGGCAAAAATCTACCTTCTTATATTTCTTCCTTTCTAATGTTAATACTGTTCAGCTCCTGGGCTTCTTCTAGGATTTACTTAAGATGTGGTGGTCATCACCAGTGGGAAAGAGGGGCAAGGCTATACATGTGGGGACCCCTCCCCTCACCTGGAAGGGCAGCTGGGGCTCACTTCTACCCCTGCCACTTGCTAGCTGCTCACCTGGACCAGGTTAGTTCCCTTCTTGCTGAGCATCCATTTCCCACCTGATGATGACAGACTTTAAAGACAGTTATTGTGCAAATGACATGAGAGAGCACGGCGGGTGCAGAAGCCAAGTCCTCTTTACCCACTCCCAGCCGCACATGTGCGAAGGTTGCAGCGTTCTTTTTTGTTGTTGTTGTCGTTGTTTTTAAAAATTTTATTTATTAAAAAAATTAATTTGTTTGACAGAGATAGACAGCGAGAGAGGTTAACAAGCAGGGGCAGTGGGAGAGGGAGAAGCAGACTTCCTGCCGAGCAAGGAGCCTGAGGTGGGGCTCGATCCCAGGACCCTGGGATCATGACCTGAGCCAAAGGCAGACATGAGCCTCCAAGTGCCCTGAAGACTGTAGCACTCCCTAATGCTTTGCTAGAGTTAAGGTGTTGACATTAGTTGTGTGAGTCTGCTGACTTCAAGCTTCTGAGTCTCCCAGCAAATGCACCTCATTTTACAAACAAATGCAGATGTTTCTGTCCAAGTGGTGATGAGCACAGAGCTGGGCAGCAGTGCTGGTTCTGCTCTCCTCCTCCAGCCTACACTGGGAGGACTCCCCTGGAGTCCACCAGGCATGCCTGGTGCCTTTGTATATTTCTCTGCAAAACCTCGAAAGCTTACAAATCTCTCATACTCAACAAAAATCTACATTCTTTTATTTTTTTTTTCTTTCTAATGTTAAACTGTTCAGCTCCTGGGTTTCTCCTAGGATTTACTTAAGATGTGGTGATCGTAAGCCATGGGAAAGGGAGACAAGGCTGTACATGTGGTGAACCCCGCCCCCTGCCTAGAAGGGCAACATGTGCTCCAAGTTAAGTGCCCAGAGGTGCTGACTGAGGGGTTAAGCAAAACAGACAAAGCAATGCCAAAGGCCTCTGCCTATGGCTCAGGTCATGATGCCAGGGTCCTGGGATCAAGCCCCATGTCCTGCTCCCTGCTCAGCGGGGAGCCTGCTTCTCCCTCTCCCTCTGCCTGCTGCTCCCCTGCCTGTGCTCCCTCTCTCTTTTTAGAGCGATTCTCTTAGAAGGAATCCTAACACTAAAATGGCAGTCCCAGGGGTTCCGATTTTTCCTATGTGAAGGGGAATCAGCTCTGTGGCTTCACATTCATCTTTTAAGAAAAAGAGGGACACTAGGGATGCCTGCATGTCTCAGTTGGTTAAGCGTCTGTCTTCGACTCACGTCAGGATCCCTGGGTCCTGGGATCAAGTCCCACATCGGACTCCCTACTCAGTGGGGTGTCTGCTTCTCCTTCTGACGCTCCCCACCCCTATGGTCCTCTCTTTCTCTCTCTCATTCTCTCTCAAATAAATAAATAAAAATCTTAAAAAAAAAAAAAAAGAAAGAAAAGAAAAAGAGGGATGCTAAAGACTCCCCACAGTTCTGATATTGATTCCTTCGCTGCCCCTCGAAGCTCATTTTGACCTTTTCTTCGATCCAGGGAAGCGCCAGTGAGGCCACGCTGATGGCCTTGCTGGCCGCTCGGACCAAGGTGGTGCGCCGTCTCCAGGCCGCCTCCCCGGGGCTGACGCAGGGCGCCATCATGGAGAAGCTAGTGGCCTACTCATCGGATCAGGTGAGGGGGTCAGTTGAGCATGTCGGTCCCAAAGTCCATTGAGCCTCTATGATCAGAATCTTTGTTTTGTGTCCAATCCGATCCAAACAAAACCATGCGACCTTCCCAACATTTCCACAGCAGCCGTGTTTGACATGGGTGTTTGGTGTTCTGTCAGTGTGGACAGGAGGTCATGCAGGTCCAAAGGGGGTTAACGCACCAGGGTCATGGGGGAGCGCCTGGAGGGCTTGGGATCCTGAGCCTCCTGTCGGCCATTGGGAGCCACAGTGAGATCCAGACCCCAGGACAGAGCCAGGTAGGAGACAGCAGTGGTGGGAGCCCCAAGGCAGAGAGGGGCGCCCTCGTAAGAAGGTAAGAACTGGCCTTCCTGGAGTCCTCGAGACACAGTGGATCCACCATCCCACAATGGTGCCTGTCATTGGCTTCCTTTCTCCAGACACCAGGCACTGAGTGTGGCCCCGAAGCAACCCAGGCCTCGTGGTGAGAGGAGCCCCCCAGATAGGAACCGGGTTTGCGCACTCTTTTTCAGGGTAGGCTTTGCAAGCTCTCACTGTTTGCTCACTAAACTGAAAAGCGAGATTCCACAGGACCCAAGACAACAGCAGGAGTGAGGTGCAGGGAAGTGGCGGGGGCCTGCCGCACAGGGAGCTCTCTGCAAAGCGGGGGGCTCACGGCCCCATGCATGGCGTGCACGCATGCAAGACTCTAACTGCGCTGCCTTCTTTCCAGGCGCACTCGTCGGTGGAAAGAGCCGGATTAATTGGAGGCGTGAAACTAAAAGTGATCCCTTCGGATGGCAAGTTTGCCATGCGCGCTTCCGCCCTGCAGGAGGTCCTGGAGAGAGACAAGGCCGAGGGCCTGATCCCTTTCTTTGTAAGTTAACCAGGCATGTCGGGTATGGCCCCCTGGGAGTCTCCAAGCCCCGCCTGGGCCTCTCGGGCAGAGCACTGAGTGCTTGTCCCAGGCTGTGTGGTACTTGTATGGCCAGCTGGCTGCTCCTTGAGGGAGGCTGGAGCAACACTCCATTTATTTCTCCCTCCACCTAATCCCAGAAAGACGGAAGCGGAGGGCTCAGCCCGGAGCATCCTAATAAGCCAAAAGGTCTTGTTTCTGCTCCTGTCAAAAGTGACATCCTGTGATCGCCCCTTGACACGCTGCCCGCCCGCCCGCCTCCCCGCTCCCCATGCCATGGTAGGATGCTCTGTCCTGAGGAGTGGAGGATGCACCCGTGCACCAAATTAAAAATAAAACCCAGAAGGCCTTGCCGCCTAGATCAGGATTCTGAGCAGACACTAAGACGCGTCGTCAGTAAGGGATGTGTTGCAAACAAGCAGTGACTCGTTATCGGTAAAATATCGAATTAGCCAAACAGCACCAGGTTTCTGCCCATCTGTGCACAGACAGGTATCTTCCAGGGAGGGAAGAGATACTTGGTATTACAACTTAGAGCAGCTGGACATGGGAGTTGTCATCCTGGATGTGGCCATGGCCTGGGGCTGATGTGTCACATCCATGACAAGTAAGAATGACCTTGGCACTAGCCTCATGGTGTTTAGCCTGGCTGAGCCACACGCCAGACGTACCCAGTGGTGCTGAAAATACGTTGATGCCCAGGCCCTGCCCCAGCAACTTTCACAACTTTCACCAGAATTTCTGGGGAGGGAGCCAGGCGTTAGAAGCTTTTCACAGCAAGAGTGCCTAGGTGGCTCTGTTGGTTACCTGCCTGACTCTCTTTCTTTTTTTAAATATTTTATTTATTTATTTGAGAGAGAGAGCACAAGCAGGGGGAACAGCAGAAGGAGAAGAAAAGGGAGAGGGAGAAGCAGTCTTCCCACCGAGCAAAGAGCCTGCTGTGGGGCTCCGTGTGGGGCTCCATGTGGGGCTCGATCCTAGGACCCTGAGATCATGACCTGAGCTGAAGGCAGACGCTCAACCATCTGAGCCACTCAGGTGCCCCATGAGCGTCTGACTCTTGATTTTGGCTAAGGTCATGATCTCAGGGTCCTGGGATCGAGCCTGGGTTGGGCTTTGCACTGGGTGAGGGGTCTGCTTCAGATTCTCTCTCCCTCTGCCCAGCCCCCTTCTAAAATAAAAAATAAACCTTAAAAAGAAATGGGAGCTCTACATGGGAGCTCTACATGGCAACTTCAAGACGCTCATATTCCTCCTGAACCCTTCTCGGTATCCAAGTGTTTCCCAGCTGTTAGAGCAATCTAGGTTTGGTAGACTTTTACGTCTACTTACAGATTTTTATAGACTTTTATATTACTCCTGTCCACTGTTTTTTTTTTTTTTTTAATTTAAGGTTTAATCTTTGAGACAAACTTTTTTCCCTCCAAAAAAATTGTTTCCTTCAGTTCAGATGAACTAGACCTCATTGAAAATCTAACTTGTGACTGGGGAGGGCATGGAGGGTATAATTTGATACAAAATTTGATCCTGATTTATGGAGTTGCCAGGGGAAGCAGGAGCATCACCAAATAATCACCCTGTAGAAGGATCAAGAAGATTCAGATGTAGCTCATGGGAGAAGCTGATGGCCAAGGCAGGTATCCGGTTGTGATCAAGGCTGGGCCAGCGTCACCTTAGTCACCCTGTCCTGCTTCATTTCCCTGTGCTGCATGACAGCCATATTTATTGGTACGTTTGTTTCTTGCCTCCTTCTTCCCACCAGACTGCAAGCTATGTGAAGGGAGCGTCTGTGTAATCAGCTCGTTATCCCAGCTCCTGGAACCTGCCCAACACTTAGCAGATGCTCAATAAGTATTTGTCAAATAAATAAAGATTTGGAAGGAAGACCATTCTAGTTAGAAAGAAAGGCTACCTTTAAAATTCCCATGTACAATTTCAGGAGGGTTGAAAGGGTTCTGTTTAAACGAGATAAATATTTTTAAACCCGTACTGTCAATCTTCTAAGACTCATTAGACTACCCCGCCTAGGGAAAAAGAAATATATTAAAACCCGCTTTTACAGATTTGAAGAATGAAAGCAATGGGATAGATCATATGAAATGATGGAAGGATTTCATTTCATAAAAACTTCAAAATTCATGGGACACCTGGGTGGCTGTGTCAGTTATGTGCCTGCCTTTGGCTCAGGTTGTGATCTCAGGGTCTTGGGGTCGAGTCCCACATCCGTCTCCTTGCTCAGCACGGAGTCTGCTACTCCCTCTGCCTACTGCTCCCCTGCTTGTGCTCTCGCCCTCTCTGTGTGTCAAATAAATAAATAAAATCTCTTAAAAACCCCCACAAAACTCATAAACAAAATAAAAAAGGAAAATGCTGGCAGGAAACAGAATATATAATATAAAGTAAATCTCAAAAAAAGGCTCACATCTCAATAAGCAAAAAGGCGACATCCCAGTGGGAAAACAGACAAAATACAAAAACAGTTAGTTCCATCCCAAGAAAGCAAGAACGCAAAATCAATTTCCATCTTCTAATAACCAAAGCTGTGAGGATCAGCTCTTGAGAGAGGCAAGGGATCATCTCAGCTATGGGTGTCGACATGCCCACGGGCTTCTTTTGTGTCTGGCGGGGTTTATTTCACATACTTTGAGGTTTTAGTAGTCAGTGGTGCAGGGACATTGTTTCCTTTCCTATCTACAGGTCTCTTCTCATACTCATACTTCTCATACTTGTGTCTCTTGGGGGCAGCCAGTCATTTTTGCTGGGTGGCTGTTGTTTTTTCATTTGTTTATAAATCCAACATGACATTTTTCTTGATTTTTCTTCATTTACCTAAGGGAAATTTTGATACATTTCAATGAGCATTTGCAATCTTACTATTTGTTTTCCATCTCGCCGGCCTCTCATATGGTTTTTCTAGGGTTTCTTGTCTTAGGCTACCAAATGTTTTATATTATTGTTCTATATGTTTATATGTTTTATATTATTCTGTTTTCTTCATTGTAGCTTACTAGCTTTATCTTATTATTATGCCTCCCCTCACCATTTGTGCGGTTATTGTCATACATTTTAATTCTACATATATTTAAATCCTGTGAGACGTCATTATTCTATACAACTTATATTTACTTTCATAAATCTCATATTTCTTTTTCCATTGATCTTTCTTTCCTGCATTTTCTTATTTTCATCTGGGATCATTTCTTTTTCTGTCTGAAAAACTATCGTGAGCAGTTCACACTTTGGTAAGTTGTTTCTGTTTTTGTTTTTCTGAAAATGTCTTTACTTTGCCTTTGCTTTCGAATGGTATTTTTGCTGGGTCTAGAGTTTCAGAGTGGGTGGGTTTTTTCTTTTGGCAGAGGAAATACATAAGCCCATGGAACATGGGTTGTCAGCGTCACAGTGGCTTTTAGGCACATAGTGTGGCAATGTAGCTTTTTCCCTCTGGCTGCTTGTACCATTTGCTTTTTGTCTTTTTGTCTAGGCAGTTTTACTTGGAGGCAAATCGACTGTTTCTTTGTGCTGATTCTCACTGGGTTTCACAGAAATTCCATCACAGAACTTCCAGAATCTATGATTTGTCATCTCTTTGGGGAAATCCTCAGTTTGGGGATGTTCCTTTTTTTAAAGATATATTTATTTATTTGAAAGAGGCCATGTGTGTGCACACATGCAAGCAAGGGGAGGGACAGCGGGAGAGAGAATCTCAAGCAGACTCCCACTAAGTGTGGCGCCTGATGACGGCCTCCATGTCGTGACTCTGAGATCGTGACCTGAGCCAAAAATCAAGAGTCAGACACTTAACTGACTGAGCCCCCCAGGTGCCCCACTTTGGTGAATGGGAGGGATGTAGGAGGTGGAGGTCATGAGGAGGAGGTCACAATGGGACCAGCACGAGGAAGATGGCTTTTTCCTGAGGGTAATTTGTGGTCAGGAAGGGAGTTTTAAATGGAAGAGGGACACAATCTGGTTTGCATTTTCCAACACCCTGCTGGCAACCAAGGGGCACGGGTGGGGCTGTGAAGCCTGGCGCACAGAGCTCAGTGGTTAAGCATGACTCTGGGGGTCTGTCCACTATAACACAGGCCAAAAACTGAGTGACAGTCTTCTTTGTGCACCAGTTCAACGTTACCCTATGAAAATAACAGGGCACACTTGAGTGCCATCACTGGGGCGGGGGCGGAGTGGTTTGTGGATGTCCTTTTCACCGCTTTCTTGTTGATCCTTCAACCGTGACCAGTGGTCATTAGCAATTAACCACCAACATTGGCAGGGATCGTGACTTACCGTAGAACATTCCTTACCTGAAAAAATGGAGTTCCATTGAAATCAGGCTTGACCCACAGGAGCGTCTTTGGGAGGTAAAAGCTATTCGTTGCATGTGGCGGAAAATCACGATTAATGTTAATAATCACTGGCAGATGGTGAGTGTGGCCGACGGGAGTGCGGGAGGCAAGACAAAAAGCAGAAAGTGAAACAGTCTGGCGATTAGTGGAGGATGATGATGGCAATGGGTATGGAAAGAAGGGACTGAGTTAAGAGGCATTCACGACAGAACTGATGGCCAACAAAACAGGAAGTGAGGGCAGAGCTCAGGAGCAATTCCTGAACTCTGATGGTCCTCCGTTCCCCGCCCCCCCACCCTGAGCTCGGAGATCCAGAAAGCCCAGAAACAGGAGCAGCAAGGCATGGGAGAGAGACAGTGCTGAGCTCATTCTTGCAGGAGATGAAGGTTTGCATGTCTCAATAGGGATGCCCCAGGACAGCTGAGTTCACCTGGGAGGGGAGGTCTGATCCAGACACAGGTGTGGGTCCTATCTGAGTTTGGGTGGTCCTGATATCGCTAGGAAGGCACAGGCAGCCCCCCACGGACTGGTTGGGAGTCTGGGGAAGAGACCCCAGGAGAGAACACCAACAGATGAAGTGTGTGGGGAGAGAGGAAGCGGAGGGGTGGTATAGGAGCCACACCAGAAAGCTGGGGCCACGCAGCCAGTAGGGACACGTTCTGAAGGCTGGATGCCTTGTGTGTTTTGCTAAGGGGAGGCAATTTGGGACTTCCGTAAGATTTTCTGGAGTGGCCAGGGGTGGGTGGAATTCGGATTCCACTGGGCTCCCGTTGCAATGAAGAAGGTAGGCATGGATTCATCTGTAGGTGGGATAGGGGAGGAGAGGGCAGTCATGCTGGCTGTGAAGAAATGAGCCCAAAGTGTGTCCACGGGCTCAGTAAAGACGCACAGGTGCAAGTGCTGCAGAGAAGACCCCCTCGCCATCAGGGGGAACAAACCACAGTTTGGTCTGGGAAGACTGGGCACCCAATGGACATGCCGCTATTGGAATGTTGCCCTAGAGGCCAAGATTGCAACAAATGTTTGAGGGCACTTGCAGCGTTCTGACAGAAGCCCACAGGCATGGGCCAGTCCCATGTGTCAGAGCCCAGGGAAGGCTGAGAGTTCATGCACATGTGTGCACTGGCCCTTGAACCTGTGAGGACGTGGTCTCTTTCCTCATGGGATGGTTCCTGGTGGGAAGACATGGGTTTCCCGGTCTTTGCACTATTCGGTGAGCACTGTGCACACACATGGGGCCGAGGGTGTGATTAGCACTCTGCAGGATCCGTGAAGGCTTTGGCTAAGGGATAATGCATAAGCTGTGTCCCAGAGGATACACAGGCAGCGCTCATGGGCTCAGAGACTTTCTGGTTGAAGAACAGAGTACGACAGAGGTACAGAGACAGGAGAGGTCACAGGAGGTCAAGGACATGCAATGTTTTTTTTTTTTTTTTTTTTTTTTACCTTACATGGGTCCCTCAGCCAGAGTCCTCTGAATCCAGAGAGAGAAGCCAGGCCATACCTAGGAGGGCAGCAGCTTGAACTTGGACATACTTTCTACCTGCTCAGTTGAAACTATGTATCTAGTGGTTATAGTTCTGCATAACACCTACATGCCTAATTCCGAGATGTGAACCCATAGCCTCCATTATCCTCATAAAGGAGTTGCAGGCATCTCAAAACTCCAGAAAGTAAAGGACCCCTTTGCCACAAGTTGGAACCAGGAAACATGAATCTCGGCCCCTCCCCTGACTTGTATGGGGTTGTTAACAGTCCCCCTCTCTTCCCTGCGGTGGCTTGCCGGCCCAAGAGCCGACCTAATAAGCTCAGGCCACAGACAGAGGGCAGTGCCTGAGAGGTGCTCATCAGAGCTGTGGCAAGGAAGGCAGGAGGGGCAGCTCTGCCTCCAGAAGGGGAGGAAGGGGACGTGAGTCTGGACAGCAGATGCGCCGCAGGCTCTCAGGGACAGGTCACTGGCACCTTCCCCCGCTCCCTCTCCCTGCACAAATGTGATTAGGGCCCTGCAGCGCCGCCCAAATCAGGTTAGTGTCGGCGAGTGGAGCCGGGGTGATCAGACCCTGCAGCGAGCAGGTGCTGGACTTGAAAGCGGCTTGTGAGAATTAGAACAAGCTGGTTGCAGCCATCTAGAATGCAGCTTACAGGGCCCGCTGCCCCACCAGCCGGGCACGTCCTTGCTGCCAGTCTGGTCCCACTGCCTGCCCACGCACTGGGTCAACCAGCAGGGCCGCCAGCCCGGCCCAGGGCCCTGGGTTCTTTCTTCAACTGGCAAGACAAGAGTTCATCACACTGGGGTTCACATGATGGTCTGCCCCCTGCCCCCGCCTGTCGTGTCTCCTTGACCTATCTGCAGGGTCTCACCCAGGTCAGCTGCAAAGTCTGGATCATAAACGTATCTCCAAGGGCTGTTGGGGCGGCTGAACAGAATCTGCGAAGCCCAGGCTAGGCACGGTCAGTGCTCAGAACACATCTCCACTGAGCTGCGCCCAGGATGACACAGGCAGGACTTTTGTTTTTACAGAAATGCTCCATGCTCGGTAGGCAAACATTGAGAGTGTATTTTTATGTTATGAGATCCAAAAAGCTCATCCTAAGAGACAAGTCTTTTAATATTTGGCAAACATCATTGTAGACACTCTCCCGTGCACACATCCATAGGTAGAAGATAATTTTAACAAGGGATATTTAATATACGTGTCGTCTTTAAAACATAAGTTGTTGCCTTTATTTCTATGAGAACTGGAGGAAAATCAGAGGGATTTGAAGAAATTGCTGAATAAAAGGTCATTCCCAAGAAGTTCTTAAAATGGACATAATAAATTAAAAGCCAATATTAAGATGGTTGAGTTATTCTGTAGGTTTTTTTATTTATATCCTTTTTATGCTATTCTTCTAATGAAATAGGCAAAGCATCAGGAAGAAATTGCAAATACCAGAGAGAAATTGCATACTCTCTTGGAGTCCTACTAAGTGAGTCATCTTGTCGGAGTGAAGCAACGTGGAGGTTGCTGAGGCTGACGATGGGGAGGCGTGCACAGCGGTGGGGGCCGGGGCGGAGAGCGTCGGGGACGCCGAGGTCTGGAGCATCTGGACCCGGTGGGACCTTGCAGACTGGGCATTTGTGCTGTACGTGGGAAAACGGGAGCCCAGCTAGCTGCTGGCGTGACAGGCTGCAGCCCAGGGGTTTAAGCGCTGTGTGACGGCAGTGTGCGTGTATTCATTTCTGTTTCCTGAATCTCTGTTTTCTGTATGGGTGACATCTTGGTGGCCTCACTGACCCTGGAGGGACCACTCCTCCCAGGACCAGACGATTCCTAGAGATGATAAAGGACCGTCTTTCCCCAAACCAGCCAATCCAGTGTCCACACCCCAAACCTCCTCCACCATGGGGCTCCTACACTCCAAGCAAATGGCTCCTGCCTTCCTCACCCCAGAGCCAGGGGCACTAGGGACAGTCCCCGTGCATCCCAAAGCCCATTGCAATTACTCCAACCAGCGAACCTTCATCCTGCTCGCCCTGCCTCACCTGCTGCTTCCCCTGGAAGCCCCAAGAAAGCCTCTGGGCCTGGCTGCCCCCTCTCCCTCCACCTCCTGACTCATCCTGATGCTTCTTCATGTGGCCCCCGTGTGGCACAGCAGGTCCCCTCCTCTCCCAGGGGCCATAAAACAAACTGTCTTTGTAATGGCAGCAAGTACCTAATCTGGTGACTTTGGTGTACCTGAATAACCGGAAAAAAACACACACACACACACACACACACACAACTAACTAAATAAATAAAAATGTAAAAAAATTAAAAATGGTAAAAATAATGGCAAAATATAGTAAAAAAAAATAGTAATCGAATAACCGGAAAAAACACACACACACACACACACACAACTAACTAAATAAATAAAAATGTAAAAAAATTAAAAATGGTAAAAATAATGGCAAAATATAGTAAAAAAAATAGTAATCGAATAAAATGTCAACAAAATAGTAAAAGATAATAAAAATAGTAAACAATAAAATAGAAAAAACTAAAAAGTAAAAAAAAAATAGTAAAAAAAACCCTAAAAAAGTAATTTCAAGCACTCTGCTTCTGTTCCCTGGGGACTCAACTTCCCTGGTCACACCCCATTGCTGCAGGGGTTCCTGCCAGAGTCTGGATCCTGGCCAGGATGACTCCCTGACACTGGGCAGGGGACAGCTCTGGTCCCTAGGCAGCTGCTTTCCGGCCCGGGTGACCGTGTGAGCAGAGAGCCAGGCTTGTCAGCTGAGCCCTCCACAGGGCAGGCACGATGTCGCCCTGGCGAGAGCTCTGACTTTGTCTGAGAGGCACCCTGGGGTCTCAGGGAAAACGCAGGTGGTCCTCCCTCCAGGCTCTCGAGTTTACTAGACGGCATGGGTCCCTGACCTCTTCCTCTTCATCTTTATTCTCAGGGCTCTGAGCGCTGCTGGGGTCCTCGTGGAGGAGGAAAGTTCTTGTCACGCTCTTGTCACGTTGAGGGAGAAATGTCATCACCCAAGGGCAGTGGCGTCATAACTCAGTTGGGCTTCTCAGTTTATAAACATAACACGCTTTTGGGTCACCTGGAGAGAGTCTGAATTCAGCAAATGGGTCTCAGCACCCATTCCAAGTGGGGCCAAGTGCACATTCCTAGCGACACGACGTGCAGCTTGGTTTCAGCAGCTTCGTGGGTCCAGGGAGGGGGCAGCCTCGTGTGTGGGTGCCTGTGTTATCACTGTGCTTCGAGCACCAGCGGGCCTGGTTGTGTGACCAAGTGTGCTCAACGCTGTCTGGAAACGTGCCTTTTAAACACTGTTTCCCGTGTCCCTAGGACTTTCTCATGAGTCTACTTGGAGCAGATCTCCATCTCCGGAGGACTGAAGTTCCCTTGGGAGCTGTGCTGAGGGCAGGGAAGGGCAGTAGATGAGAGCTGGGGAGCAGGACTCCTGGTCAAAGTCCTGGGGGCTCGGAGCTGCCCCCAAGGCTTTCCAGGAGTGACATGTCCTGGCGGGGGGCGGGGGATTCTGCTGTGAACTATGGATGCACACACAAAGGAGAGCTCCACACCTCCTTTGCACAGAAGCAAGGATATGGTGTGACTGTAGTTAGCATATATGCATCTGTCAGTAAATCCCAGCTGGGAGACGCCATCCAGGGGTCAAGGGCATCCTCCCTGCCCCGTCGGCACATGGGGAGTCAGTCTTGCGCATGGGCTATTTCCAACCTCACAGCCTGGTGCCCTGTGGGCAGATGGTTCTCCCGACCTGTCGTAAAGCTGCCATGCAGAGACGGCCAGGTTCAGGTCTCCGGCCAGTGGACGCTGATCAAGCACCAGCTCCAAGGCTCTGGGCCCGTCCGGGGGCAGCTGTAATGCTTGCTTACGTTACAACAGTGACCAAAACATGGTGGCCTAACAGGGGTCTGCTTTTTACTCCCTAGCTGGTGGCTACGTTGGGGACCACGTCCTGCTGCTCATTTGACAATCTCCTAGAAGTGGGTCCTATCTGTAAGTATCTGATCGGATGTTCTTCTGGAAAATGTTCTTGATATATGAAGACTTTAGTGGACCTTCTTCCTTGGGCTCTCCTTCTTCACACTACTAACAACAGGATTCAGGGTCATATTATAATATCATAATAGACTTAGATAGGATAAAGCATATTGTAATGGGATGTTCATATAATAGTAACTTCACATTCCACTGCTTTGCTAGATGCGTCCTCTATTTGCAATGGCATAAGTCTCATTAGCTTGAAATCCACAAACCCAGAAATGCGGCCTAATTGCACCACCGCTGAGCTTGCCCGAGCCAACACGCTATCGGTAAGAAGCAGCTCTTGCGTGCCGTGCAGCGTGGCCACAGTCCTCCAGGGCTCTGTCGTCCCCCCTACCCGCCCCGAGAGAACAAAGTCAGCTTGGGGAAGCCCCATGGGGCTTGTGTTTCTGTAGGACTTGATGGTTACCCATCTTTGAATGGAGCCCGGTGTGTCTTTGTCAGCCTTTCTGGAATGACTGAATGCAGTTAAGCAAATTACCCTACGTGATTAAGCAGATCCAAACCCAAGCCTTGGATTTCTCTGGAGAAGGACCAGCTTGCTGGACCTTTTGGGACCACACTCCCCTCCCTCCCTCACGGCACACGGTTAGGGTAGCCTTCTGGGGGGATGCAAAGTCAGAGAATCCCCAAGGGGAACGTGAGTAAGGACTGTGCTTCTGAAGTTGCCACCTCAGCCCACAGCTCTGACACCCACTGGGTCCGGGAAGGGTTTCTATGACAGAGACCTTCTCTTGGGCAGGGACATGGCTTCATGACCCCCTGCCCCTGTCCTTGGGGCATAGGGCACCCGCTGCCCCAGGACCACAGGGCTGGTCATCAGGGTGCTCTGGGGTCCCATGGAGGTTGTTCAGGCCCCAGACTGCACCCCTGTGGCTTGTGCTAGACAGCACACCACCCATGGGCAGCGGCGCCCCCCAACCCCGTGTGCGTCACCCCCATCTCTCCTAATGGGGATCCACCTGTGCCCATGCTCGGGCAGCAGGGTGGGGCTAAGCTTGGTCACAGCACACCCCGCAGGGGTCCAGCCCGGCCCCTTCAAGCTGCGGGCCCTCCTGTTCTAAGCTTCGTGTCCCTACCTTAAGGCAAAATAGTTGGATTTCAGTCCTTTCCTCGCAGGGTTCTTAAGAAGGTGAGTTCAGGCACAGAAATCGTGGAGTCCCAGGGTGGAGGCAGGCGTGCCAGGGACCTGCCGTGCCCAGGGGCTGTGGGCGTGGATGTGCCTATTCACACCTGTTTCCCTGCAGCACCTGTGGCCGGCGACTGATGGCGGTGAGAGAAGCTGGCTGAGGGCAGTGATACAGAGCCCGAGGCTGGGATGAGGGACACAGCAGGCAGCTCAGGCCGGCGGTTTGCCCACCGCAAACACTGGTGTGCCCAGCCAAGCCGCTGGGCGCCCCTTTGACTCCGATGTCAGGCTGGGAACTGGAAGTCCTTGACGGGGACTGGCTGATGTCACCTCCCGGGCTCTCAGATTTACAGGGCGGAGCTCATTGGCAGGGCAGAGCCCAGGTTGTCCAGCCAGCGGATGGGCCTGGGGAGGCAGTCGGTGTTCACAGAGCTCCAGGGAGTGGATGATCCAGCCCAGGCTGTCCCGCGTCCTGGAGCTCCCTCTGCTCCCCAGATCCCGGAGCCGTGGGAATAGTGAGCTCCGTGATGGTCACCAAATACACAACATTCACACAGGGCTGCTCTGGAATTCCGAGAGGACTCTGTTCTCCGTTATGGTTGGAATAAACTGTTAAAACGATACGGTCAGTTTTTCATCCACCATGATTTGACAAAGACGGTATATGCCAGAAGACCGTTTTCTCCAGACTGCTGCTTCAGGAAAGACACTTTTTTTCTTGGATCTTTTTAAAATGACTTGCCAGAGAGAGACTTGGTCTCACTTGGTCCACTTGGCTGAATCAGTGGAGGCTTCCAGCCGGTTTTCTTGGGGAGAGGATGAAATGCAGAAAGCAGGTAGCTGAAAGCAACAGGAGGGAGGCGCGACAGTGGGGAGTGGAGGACGGGGTCCCGGGGATTGCAGAAGGGGAGCAGGGTGCACAGGGCAGCCAAAGCCCCACCCAGGGGCACTGGGGTGGTGGGGGGTTGTCCCTCACGACGCAGGAAGAATAGAGGGACCCCAGTCCCTCAAAGACTGCCCTTACTTCCAACACCTTCCCAAACCACCCTCAGGTTCAATAATCTGCCAGAAAGACTTACAGAGCTCCTTGAAATCACCTAGGTGTGGTGTATTGTAGGGAGCAGAGTCATGGGGCAGAATGCAGGAAGGCACCAAACTCTCATCTTCTCCCTTGAGGTTGTGCACAGCTAGGTCCCCTCCCAATTATGGTGACAACACACAGAGAGTGGGAGCCTCCCGTCCCCTGCTACAGAAGCTCACCAAGCCTGTAGCCCAGAGTTCAACTGGAGTTGTCACATGTTCCTCACCTGGCTGACCCGTAGTCTCCAGCTCCTCAGGGGAGGTGCAGCTAATACCTTCCATCCATACCTCCTGCAGAAGTCCAAGCGAATATGGCCCAAAACTACCATCATATATCCTGTTAATGTACCTTCTGGGGGCCAAAGATCCAGACAGAAAAGGATTCCTATGAGGCAGAGCACTCCAAGGGCTTGAGGTCACCTCCCTGGAGCCAAGGGCAAAGGTCAGAGCTCTTCTGGAGTGAAGTTATGAACCCACAGCTCACCTTCCCCTGGTGCATCTCATTCCCTTCCCTCCTGAGCAGCCCCATCCCTGTCTTTCCTTCCCGTTGCCCCTCTCCGGGTTTCCCACACGTTCCGGGGTGGGTTGTGGTTTTTGCTCTTAGCAAGCATTCCTCTCACAAGGATGATGGCTGAGGGAGGAAAAGAGAGCCCCGTCTGCTGCTTCTGGAACCCGTTTCCCTTCCTCCTGCCTTCATGGCCCATGTCCTTCCTGACTCGTCTGCCTGTTCAGGCCCCAGGGTCCTGCACTGCCTCACCCCTGCCCTCGACAGTTCTAAAGCGGACAGAGACATCAGAGTGTCAAACTCCACGCATGTGCCTTGAACAGAAAAGGAAGTGCCCTGACCGGCGGTCCGAGGGCGGCCCCATGGCCCCATGGAGAGCACAGCCTGGATCTGCTGCTGCTGCCTGTCCTTGGAGAGCCCCTGAGGTTTCTGTGATGCACAGAACCCTCGGCCCTGAGCAGGAGAGCCCTCCAGCAGGAGAAACACGGGCTGTGGCCAGTGTGGGTGAGCTGCCGTCTCTAAGCAGAAATCCCACATCGTCAGGAGGCTCCGTGCTCTGCCTGGCCCTTGGCCGCCTCCGCCCTGAGATGCCCACACACACCCTACACGCCTCTGCCCACAAAACAGGCTTCGGGGTGCTCACACATCAACCACATTGTGACCTTCCGAGGCCATATCGAGTGTGCGGGAAAGGCATCTGGTCTGGATCTCTCCCATCAGAAGCTCAAAGAGAATCCAAGCTTCAAAACGCCTCTTAGAGCTTTCATCAGCAGGGCTCAGAACGACTCTCCACTCCTCACGGCATCGTGCAGGGTTAGCGAGCGTCACCCATGGAATGGTGAACCTTGCATCCGTCCGACGTCACACATGCACATTCTGAGGGCTGAGTGAACCCTCCAGGCGCTTCCCTGGCCCTGTTCGGGCAGGACAGGACACCTGCTCCCCATCAGAAGGCCCCCAACATTCCACAGTTATGGATTTCATGACGGGCTTTAAGTGCCCAGCACACAGAAGGGACCCAGCACAGCGCTCGCGTGTATGTGTCACCAGCCTCGGGGCTGGCGTCATGATAGGAGGCTACAGGTGTCATCTGCTCTCTCCCCGAGGTCCCAGGTGCTATGTTTGTGTCCGCTTGCCTGCGAGGGAGAATGAGCTTGAAGAGGCATACGGCCGTACAGCTGCAGGATGGCTGGAGGCAGGGGTCGAACCCAGAGAGTCTCAGTCGAGGGAGCTTATTTAATCAGACCCTCTTGCCTGCGAGGAAGACATGGTCCCTTCCTGCTAGAGGATTCTGGCAAGGCTGGAAAACACAAATCATGTTCACGAAGGAGCCTGGGATGATTGCAGGTAGCAGAGAACCAAGAAATATGCTTCGTGTTGAGATGGACACAGTGTGCGGGGTGCGGATAGAGGTCGCTGGGGCTGTGCACCCCGCCATTCCCCAAGGAGCTTGTGAACCCTCCCAATTATGGTGGGATGGGTTAGCCAGGAAGATTGGGAGGAAATTCCAGGTGGGTGAGATGGGAGAAGGCCGAGAAAGGGGTGTAACTGGAGTGAGTTTGTGTGAGGGGCCCCAAGGGATCGCCCACCCTGGCCCCTTCCCACATGAGCATCAACCTTCACGTCAAGCAGGGAAGCTGATCCCAGGTTCCTCATCTTCTACGCCATCCCTGAGCACCTGCTCTCTGCTAGCACCATCTGGGGACCTCTGTCCTCAGCTTCCTTGTCTTAGACCCCGGGGAGCCTATTAGGGCCCAGAACCGGGCCAGCAAATGCATTGATGGACTGTATACAGTAAGAGCCCTGGCTGGGCTGGGGTGGTCCTCAGGCCCCCATGGGCAGGGCATCCCCTGGGGAGCTCACCAGTCACCTCTGGCTTTCAGGTAATGAGGAGAACATGTGGCTGCACATCGATGCTGCCTACGCGGGCAGCTCCTTCATCTGCCCTGAGTTCCGGCATCTTCTGAATGGAGTAGAGGTGGGTGTGCTCTTTATCTTTAATAAGATCATTTAAAAATTATTTTTAAGATGTATTTATTTATTTATTGTAGTGGGGAAGGGCAGAGGCAGAGGGAGAGAGAATCCACAAGCAGACTCTGTGCTGAATGTGGGGCTGGATCTCACTGCCCTGGGATCACGATCCAAGCCAAAAACCAAGATTCAGCCGCATAACCCCCTGAGTCACCCAGGCACCCCTCTCTTTACTAGGGTCCCTCTTTGAAAGTGTCACGTTATCAGTGACTTCTCCTTACAAGGTTGTGACACACCATTCGTTTTAGCAACTTACTTCCAATCACATTCTGTGATTATCAGAAATCAGATTTCCTTATAAGGGGGGTTGAGAATCTGCCGAGTCATACGACTGACCTTCTGGAAATTATACCTGACATTGGGCACTCTTTCTCCCTCTGCACAAATTCTGGGCAGGCATCTCACAGTAGGATACATTTTAGCTTCTGCAACTGTGGGGAAATATTTAGGAAGAAAATAAAATCTTAATGCCTTTCAGCTCAAGAGGTCAGGGATAAAAGCAACCTGCAATTTTCTTCGATCTCGTTCAGGATGACAGTGTGGTCTGACCAGGCCCCTGAGCATGGTTTATTAGTTTAACAGATATTGAATGAGCAGCCAGAGATGCATTTAAATGCCCTACACCGCTTTCAGAATTTGGAAACCGTGGCCTGTGATGCCCACGGAAACACCTGCTGCTTTTGAGAAATAGTCATCGAAACCATTGACCCAATACTCTGCTTCTCCATGGGGCTGCCAGGGTAGATGCAGAGAGATGACATTATGGGGGGGCCCTGACGTGCCAGTTCAGGCTCAAGCAGGATGTTCCTCCAGCCAGGAACTCCACTGCAGACACAATAAAGGGTCCAGAGAGACAGATTTGCAGGGAGACCAAGGCAAGAAGACAATGAGAGGAGCCTCGGTTCTGGCTTTATGCTCATAGGCAAGGGTTTCATGAGACCCCGGCCACACCCCATGCAGGGACTAAGGGCGCGATCCTTGGCATGAAGCGACTGTTTGGACGCCAGCTTTACCCGGGGACTAGCCGTGTCCCTGTGGGTAGGTTAGTGGCGTCTGTACATTTTGGAAAGTGGATTTAGTAATGATCTTTCCTTGGAGGGGTTGCCGTAAGTACCCAGAGTTAATCATGCTTAAAGTGCTTAAAAACAACGTCAGGCCCACGGTGAGTCCCCCTGCCTGAGTTGGATCCTTTTATTATCTTTCACCACGGCTGCCGAGCCTGTCCCTGAGAACCTCTCTTCGCTCTCCTGTCTTGCTGCCAATTAATTTTCTAATTGCTCATTTGGATCCTCATCATGTCTCAACACCAGACAAGTGAGTGTAGTGTACAGAGCACGAATATTCGCATCTCGGGAAAGAACACCCGCCCTCCCCAGTTGCTGATGAATGAAACAGCATTCTGTCCGTGTCCCTGGATGTCTGAATCCTCCCTCACTCACTGATTACTTATGGATCCCCAAACATGCTCCAGACCTCAGCTCAAGGCTGGGGAGACGCTGCTAAGTGCGGCTTCCAAAGGCACCAGTCGGCAGGAGGCAGTGGGCTGTGGTGGCGTGTGAGAAGTTCAGCTGAGCTTCTCACTCATCTCTCACTCACTCACTCACTCACTGACACCCTGTGCCCTGCAGCTCATTGCCGGGAGCTGGGTTTGTGGGTGTTATGAAAAGTTAATCTCTATACCATCTGAATAAGTCCTATTACAGAAGTGATGCTCCTGACTGGGAAGGTTTGTCCCAGCACCTCAGGGATGGAGGGCAAAACCTTCAGCAGGGATCTGTGAGCCTGCCCCCAGTATCTGGTCTGTCCAAGCATCAGGTTAAGGATTGTTCAATCTTTTCCCACCACTGCTCTCCTCCTTCCTGTGATCCCAGGACCTGGGATCAGCTTTCACGAGGGGTGGGGTGACGAACCGTCATGCCCACCGCAGCGCCGGGCACTGGAGCACGATGGTATCAGCCCCAGACGGGATTTTCATGCCCGGCGCTGTCATTTCCGTGTCTCCCGCATTGTTCCTTGTGGGGCGAGGGCCTCGCTGCTCAGTGGGGAAGATAAGGCGGCTGCAATTTCCTGCCGTGTCCCTAGCCCGAAGATAAGAACTCCTCTCTCTGCCAGCAGGATGAGCACACAGCGCTTGGGTAATAAAGGAGGATTAAACAGACCAGCCCCCCCGCCCCGTCCCAGGGAGCTAATAAAATTCTCGGCAAACAAAGCTCTTCTTTCACATTTTGTCTCCGTTTATCGACAAATGAAACGCATTGTCATTTCCCGTCTCCTTCTCAAAGTCGCTTTTATTGAAACATGGAAGGAAATGAATCTGCTCCCCGAGAACGGGTTGACGCGCGAGGTCGCGGTCAGCCGAGCAGATGTCTCCCTGGTGGCGGGGGCTCCCATCCTGGGCTGCACCCGTGGGCCTCCAGCTGGCCTCCGCCCCAGCTCAGCATCCCAAGGATAAAGCTGGGCATGCATTTTGAAGAATGCGAGATAGCACGATTTAGGATAGCGCCGTGAAAATGCCCCAGTGCCCTCCTCAGATGGTCTCTGTTGTTGAAATCTGATTTTCTGCTTGGAAATAGGGCAGCCCCGAAAATCAATGAGCCAATGCCTGTTGTTGGCAGTTGCTACACATTGTCTTCCAGGAATTATCTTCCATTACTGATAGGCGTGCAATGAACTTGGATATTATCTTTAAAAATAAAGAAGGAAATATTTAGGTATGTGGGAAGATATGTTGATGACAGCATTAGCATTAGTAAAAGAACCAGCCAATTAAATAAAAATTGGGGAGATCCCAGTTTTAGGTATGACATTTTCACCCTCCCTTGGCTTAGGATGAAACGTGTGTTCTGAGAACTTTGCCAGTTCGTGAGTTTCGAGGAAGGGGCAGGCAGAAAGTATTTTGTAGGCCAGATCAATTTCCTACATGGTACCTATGGACTCAAATTAGGATTATTCCAAAGAGTCTAGTAGTTTGAAAGGTAGATACATGTTATATGACTCAGACTCTGCAAACTTGAGAGTGTACGACCTGAAATATGGATGACCTCTCATTTCACGAGGCAAGGTAGAACTGGGAATTTTCCCAATTAAAAATGAGTAGGGACTCATGTGGCTTCAGAGCACCCCCAGCCCCATGAGCTGTGTCACTATTGCTGCTGGGAACGGGTATCTCCTCATGGGGGGAACAGCAGCCCTCCTTGTTTTCTCTTGGGGTCGCCCTTGGGTTGGGTGTTGGGGCTCTGCCTGTTTTGAATTATCCAAGGTCCTCAAAATACAACCTCTTGCTTCAAACGTGATAGCCCTATACCAAGTCAGGATTAACACAGAAATAAAAGGGAGTGATAACGGGAAGGTTCAAGATTAGCGCATTCCAGTCCCTCATTTATAAATTCTCATAGACTCATCCCACTGAGGGCCCTTAGCCAGACAGTGGGGACACTAAGGCCAGAATCTGGGACTCAGCCTGTCCTCTTTTCATCGTAAAAAGAATGAAATTCTTCAGTTTCCTCTTCAGATGAACTTTCTGGACGTCTCCTGGGTGCCTGGCGTTGCATCCCAAGGACGGCCAGTGGCCCAGATGGCCTTCGTGCTCAACATCTGTGGGGTGACCCTCTGTAGGCTCCTCCAGCCCAACTCAGCAGGTCCCACTCCTCCCCAAAGCAGCGAGCCTGGTTACCGCTACCCCATGCTCGTTTTCACATTGCATCCTGACGACTGCTCTCTGGCAGATGATCCCCTCTTCACCACGAGTTGCTGGGAGTCAGGAGCCATCACTGTGGTCCCTGGGACCACCACCCGACTGGCTTACCACCTACAAATCTTAATAACCACACATCAGCAACAGTCCCGGCATAGCCTTCGAACCAGAGTATGTATTCCTTGTCAGGACCTGGGCCGAGGGGTTTGTGGCTGTGATGATACCACGATTTCTCCATAAAGCAGCCATTCCCATTCTGGCCCACACGGAGTAAGCTGTTGAGCTGAGATCAAACCCTCCTTGCTTTGTGCTTCAGCCCAGAATCAGTTCTGTTTTCAGCTCCGTGCATTCATGAGCTGTGATGTGTTTTTCCTCTTAAAAATGAGTACAGAGCGGTGCAGAGAGGCCAGGTGACCACCCAGGCCAGTTCTGGAGCCCAGACCTTCCCAGCTGCCCTTGCGTCCGCAAGCCCCATGGCCTCAGTGACTTCCCCTCCGCATGGCCTTACACTCGTGAAACAAAATGGTCAATCACTGGGTGTGGAGTCTTGTTTTGTAACTAGACATTCATAACCAAAACGTCTTCTTGTCATTACTATTCCTTGGCAGTTTGCAGATTCGTTTAACTTCAATCCTCACAAATGGCTGTTGGTGAATTTCGACTGCTCTGCAATGTGGTGAGTCTCCCCGTTGGCTAGATGCCCATGACCTTGTGCCCCCTGCGCTTGACAAGAGTGGCTTTCTGGGGGAGGAGCCCGGGAGCGGGGATGACATCACTGGAGGAAGGCGTACCTCCCTTGCGCCCTGCTTGCCTCCCTTCTGATCCATGGCCGTGATTCTTGCTAAATCTTGCCCTGGTGGAAAGCTGTTGACCAGATCACAGGATTGCAACACGGCAGCCATGTAACAAAGGCCCCTCAAGGAAGCTCGGTAGCTGGTTCTAGCTAGCGTTAATAAAAAGAACGCAAGGAAATCGCAGGGCATATTTCTAAGTCGGTGGCTTCTGTGTTTTCATTCTTAGATGCTGAACGACTCTAAGCCTCGGGGCTTAATAGCCTTTGCCCAGGCAGATTAAGAGTATTCCTGTTTCCCATGAAGTTCCTGAAAATTGTTAATAGCAGATCTGTAACCATGTTGGTTGTATATAGAGCAAGAAAAAGAATTCAGAAACTTCAGTGGATGATATTTCCATCGTGTAGATGATGTTCAAAGAAACAGAGGTCACTGGGAGTGGTGTGGGGAGAGTGGAAGCTGGTTCGGCTACGTTCATTACGGGAGGAAGAAGGTTCATCAACCTTTAGATTGCAGACGGGGTGCTTTGCACGAATTTTGTGCAAAATCATTCACGTGTAATTGAGTGAATGGTTTTCACTTTGGCGGGATGAAGAAAGCAGTTCTCACCCACCCCACCCAAGGTCTGTTCTTCCTGTTTACTGAGTGATCCGGGCTTTTTTTGACTATTTCACCCAAAGATAAAATCACATTTTCAGTGCTTTACTAAAAAAAAAAGTTCAAATCCATTCCTTTTTTTTTTTTTTTTTTTTGGTCAGCCTTTGACCCAAACTTTGATATGTGCTTTTAAAGCCCGTGTGGGTATGAGCATTGCAGACGTAGCTCAGTATAAAACACGAGTAAGGATCTCTACAAGCTATACAGTCTGTGCACGTCCGTGTTCCTTTGTATTCTCAGGGCTGCGTTTGTCTATTTTATTGAATGCGGAACAATTGAAGAATAGCATGTGCAGTGTGTCAGAAGCCCCTTTTTTTGAGCTTTAATTGGGACTGAAATGTAATTCTGATCTGCTGGTATATTTGGTCAGATTGTGGGTCCTGGACACAGAGCTGGCACAGAGCCAGAAGGGGCCGTGCTGCCTCTGTTTTGGGGAGGGGTGGTGGCCTCAGCGTGAGCAGACCGGGGAGCCCACGGTGTCCTTAGCGGCCAGCAAGGTGTCAGACCAAGAAAGTCACACAAACAGCCTGGAGGGTTGTCGGGGGTGAAGCGATGGGGACCAGGAGGGCTGCTGGGTGGTGCTGGCCAGAGGGGCTTGTGGTTCACCCAGACATTTCACTCCTTACCTGGGCAAAATAATCATTTCAGGTGTAGATGTTTAAGGGAGGTCTGGGGGGCTCAGTCGGTTAAGCGTCTTGACTCTTGATCTCAGCACAGGCCTTGATCTCAGGGTCAAGCATTTGGGGACATGATCTGTGATCAGACGTTAATCTGTGATAAGGATAAATACAAAAATGTGGCCTCCCGTCCTTGGGTCCAAAAAGCTAGTATATCAATTAAGAACGAGAGAGGACGGTTGTGTCCATGGCGTGGGGGAGAAGGGTCTGAGCCCGTCACGGGGTGGTGTGACCAAAGCTGCTGTGAGGTGACCTGTGGGAGAGACCCGCAGGGAGCGCAGGGGTGAGGCCATGTCACCAGGAGAAGGACAGAGGCGAGGCTTATTGTCTGCCAAATAAAATTACACGTTAAATGTCAGGGTGAACTCTGGTATTCGCAATTTTGCCCTAGAGAAGGGCAGTCAGTAGGTGGTCCATGGAGAAGACGGGAGTCAGTGCTTGAGAAACTCTCTGCCTCCCCACTGCAGATCTGAGAGCCTGAAGGCATGCCTCACGGTTCGAATTGTGAGAGAGGATGTGCTTTCTGGGTCCTGAGCGGCTGGGGTCCTGGAAAGAACAGTTGTCGAGGATTTCAAGGTGATTTCACGCATGTGGGGAAATCTGTCCTCTCCGGAGACCCCAGGGTTCATCCCACAATTTCATAAACACGGGACAGGATCTGATGTTGAAGGATTTGCATTTCAGCATAAAGACGGCTGCTGTCCGTTATGTCAGCCACCGCGCTAGGAACTCTGTGACACAGAAACTTATTTCCTCATGACTCTGGAGGCTGGACGCCAGTGCTGGTTTCTGCGGATGCCTCTTTGTGGTGTGCCGATGGCAGTGTCCCTTCTGGGTCCTCTTGTAAGGACACTGGTGACACACCAGTCACGTTGGATTAGGACCTGGGCATGTGACCTCATTTTGACTCATTTTGGTTCTTTTTTTTTTTTTTTTTTTTTTTTTTTTGGAGAATCCTAAAGCCCCACAGAATTGCAGGTATTCTGAAGAATCTTAGAATGACATGTTGCATAATTGGAATGTTGAATTTTTTTTTTATTTTTTTTTTATTTTTTTAAATTTTTTATTTTTTATAAACATATATTTTTTATATACATATATTTTTATCCCCAGGTCTGTGAATCACCAGGTTTACACACTTCACAGCACTCACCAAATCACATACCCTCCCCAATTTTGGTTCTTTAAAGACCCCGTGTTCACATGCGGCCACATTCAGGGAGTTAGGGCTCCAGCCTCTGAATTTTGGGGAGGGGGACACAGCTCAGTGCATAGTGGTGCTCGTGAGAAATTATGAGATAAAACCGTAAGGCTGACATTCAGGGATTTCAAACCCTACATAGGAACCTTAATTATGCCAGGTACGTCCTGGTCGGCTTATCTGATTCTTATCAAACTTGGGTTTTATTCTGATCTCACTATACCCAAGCACCCCTTGTGTGTGTGTGTGTGTGTGTGTGTGTGTGTGTGCTGTTGTTGTTGTTGTTGTTGCTGTTGTTTATTGTGTGTTTTTTGTTTTTTTGGTTTCTGTTATTGTTGCTGTGTTTTGTTGTGGTTTTGTTTCCTACAGAGAAGTTGCTTTCTCCTTTCGGCAGGGATGATAATTAGAATCGCCTTGCTTGCAGATGGCTCTTCCCATAGCCGTCCCCACCACGGGGGCTGCACAGTGGAGATGCTGGCAGAACAGTGTCCGAGTTGGGGGTCAGCCCCATCCAAATCAAGAGCAACGAGGAGGAGGAAAGGTCGTGACTTCATTGGAAAGCATTTGGTGTTGAGCACCCTGGAGCTGGGACCAGAGCGGTGTTGTCTCTGTGTCCTAGGGGTCTCAGCCTTGGGACAGAGTTTCCAGTAAATGACGTGGAGCCAAAGTAAAACAAGAAACTACACAAAATCAAGTACAGGCCATTGTAGATTGAGGTCCACTGGGGGAAGGGTTTGGGAAGAGAGAGGGCAGAGGTTCAGGTAAGAAGTTTGGGGGGCCTAGGAGCTGGAAGGTAGGGGGAAATATATGAGGGAGATGCCTCCATGGTCCCATTCATTCATCACCAGGTTATTGCAGAGAGAAAGGTCACAGAAAGTCTTTTTGGTGACATCGCCTTTGACAAAAGGCCATGTGAGGTGACTGACCAAGCAGTCAAAGTACCCAGGCTGGGATTGTTGGGGGGTGGCGCGAGGGGACCATCCATGCAAAGGCCCTGTGACAGCTGTGTGCACAACTGTGAACTCAGGTGCAAGCCACCAAAGACCATTTACGTGGTCCATGTGGATTTAAATTTGTTTTAAATCAGCTCTCCACATTTAAAATTACAACTTTTTCATGACTCACTAATTAATGTGAGCCCTTACAGCATCGTTTGTGTAGGTCAAAGGTGCGGGACTGAACAGTCCTGGGTGGGACACATGCCTTCCTGCCAGACTCAGCCCGGCTGGCCTCCACACTCAGTCCTGCCACCAGCCTGGCCTTGTGCACAGATGAACGCCAGGCTCTTGGAGCACACACACTTTAAGGATTATAGCTGTATGGCAGCTGAGCTGGTATGGGAATTGTCATCCCTATTTTACAGATGAGACAACCGGTTCTGCTTATGGGCTCACAGTTCTCCAGGTGAGAGCCACAAATGTTTAATGGCAATGTGGTCAAGTTTTAAAAACTAATGCTGAGTAGGGACACCTGGATGGCTCAGTCGGTTGAGCGTCTGACTGGTGATTTTGGCTGTCCTGACCTCACGGTTGGGGGATCAAGCCCTGCATTGGGCTCTGTGCTGGACACGGAGCCTGCTTAAGATTCTCCTTCTCCTCCTCTCTCTGCCCCTCCCCCCGAATCGTGTTCTCTGTCTCTCTCTCTAAAAAAACAAAAACAAAAAAAAAAACCAGAACAAAACAAAACAAAACCATAGTCCTGAGCAAAAAGAATCAGATAGAGAATTATGAATCTCACAGGATGCAAATTAAGGATCCATGCACTAGGGCATCTGGGTGGCTCAGTGGCTTAAGCGTCTATCTTCAGCCCAAGTCATAATTCCAGGGTCCTGAGATCAAGCTCCGCATCGGGCTCCCTTCCTCAGCTTCTCCCTCTGCCTGCCACTCCCCACTGCTTGTGCTCTCTATCAAATAAATAAATAAAATCTTACCCAAAAAACCAAAAAAGAATACACATGTGAAGATCTATATGCATTTTATAAACACGCAGGAAAGAGCATGAAGCACATTAGAATTGTTCTGGATGGAAGGAGAAGGAATTAGAGAATGAGAGCTGGTTTTGGGTGGGAATGAGGCAAAATCAGGTCCCGTTGTGTTTCCACTTTTGTTCCAGCTGTGAACTGGTTCCACTTTCTCTCTACTGAAAATAGTCCTGGATTTGAGCCCAGGCACCGACAGCAGCAGGCCACAGGGGAAGAGAGGGACTGCTGCCTCCCTCCCATTTGCCTGCCTGAGCTGTGGGTCCGCTGAGCACGCTTGCCCCAGCTACCAGGGGAGGGGGCCCTGTATATTTGTGGGTAACATAAGAGAAGGCAATATCTTGCAATATGGTGCCAGGCAGTGCATAGAGAATGAAAGTTGAGAGTCTACCCTGAGGCTCCTTTGTACTGTCCCAAATATCTATGGACTCCAGTATGAAGGTTTTGCTATTCTAAGAGCTTATTGCGGTAAAATGCAGTGTCAACACAATAGGAAACAGGTAATAAGACATTTCTAAGAACCAGGTTTCAGAAAGGATAGGCATCCCATTAGATCCCTAAGAGCTGAGAACAAACAATCCTAAATTCCAATTTTTTTATAGATATATCTAAACTTTTGCTAGTACAACAAGTATGATAAAAATTTGTGTGTGTCCATGTGTTTTAGTGCTCTCTCTGGCTGTTTGTATTCTTTAAAATCAGAAGAGTCTCTCTTTTGTGTAATGCAATTTTACCAATGGTTAGTCTATAATTTAAAGTAAACATATTGGTTATTTTCTCTAAATATTGAAATGGACAAGATAATTGGAGTCTCAAAAACTTGCAATCATTATAAGCATAGTAAATACATTTCATAATGATTTCATTATTCTGTTCATAAGTTTTTTATTATTCATTTGAATCTTGTAAATATGAGCCATTCTGCCCAGACCTTAGTATCTGCTTAACATCAGATTTTCTCCAAAGAAAGCCTCAGAGTGCACATATGCCAAGGGCATGTATTCCTCTCCCTTTAGAAAGAGGCTTGGTGTCTTTTTACAAATAAAATTTGAGTTTTATCACAAGTAGTTTTATAGATTTTGCACTCTTCTGTTACACTGGATTTCTTCCGAAGTTTAGTTTCTTGGGAAGATGGTCCATTACTCTGTTAAGGCAAGGTTGGATGCTAGAACTTGTTTTTTTGCTTTGTTTTTAAGATTTTATTTATTTATTTGTCAGAGAGAGAGAGAGAACATAGGCAGGTAGAGTTGAAGGCAGAAATAGAGGGAGAAGCAGGCTCCCCACTGAGCAAGGAGCCTGATGCAGGACTCAATCATAGGACCCTGAGATCATGACCCAAGCCGAAAGCAGCTGCCTAAACAACTGAGCCACCCAGGCATCCCTTGAACTTGTTTTATAAGCATTAATGCACAGTTTTCTGTGGATCTTTTTGGTTTTTTTGCACTTCGGACCCAGGGCCCTTTCCCATCCTGAAGGCTTTTCTCCTTTGCTGGCACCAGGACATAACAGGAGCCCTCATTCCGTGAGACTCACACACTCACACAGTGTTGTAGGGTTAGAGAAAGACAATGCAGATTTTCGTACAAGGCAGGAGTCCTCTCCTCTTAGAACTGTCTCTCAGGAATGTGTCTGAAGTCAGGGAGACACCGTCCTCACCATGAGGCCCATTCCGAGTGAGAGGGCTCTGCGGCCTCCACAGGCCACTTCCCTGTTTGCCCGTGAGCACATGTGTGTGTATGCCTGCACACATCTGTTTCAACAGCCTTCCTTCTACGACCCTGTCAACATCATGCCCGACATTGTTCACATGCAACAACCACAAACACATGTGAACAAAACTGACCCTAGAAGAAAGAGAATGGATAAATAAACCAAAAAATCATATAGCTTTTTTTTTTTTTTAAGGATTTAATCCATTTATTTGACAGAAAAAGACACAGTGAGAGAGGGAACACAAGCAGTGGGGAGGGGTAGAGGGAGAAGCAGACTCCCATTGAGCTGGGAGCACAATATCGGGGTTTGATCCCAGGACCCTGGGATCATGACCTGAGCCAAAGGCAGCACTTAACCAACTGAGCCACCCAGGTGCCCGAAATCTTACAGCTATTAAAGATGATTATATACAGCTCTTCTTAACATGGCTATATTTGATATAGTTATTAACAAAATTATTATCCATCAAAAGTTAATTTTCTCACTCAACAAGAGCTTCCAAATTCTCCCAGCAGCAAACGCTACCAAGCTGTTAAGCATGTCAGTTTAATCATGAGCAGACTTCACAGAGGGCAGCAAGGATCACGCACGCTCGCTCTCATGCCATGAAGTTCAGGTTCATTGGATTCCAAAACTGGATGAGAAGCTGGGAAAAAAAGCTATGGAGAAAGAAAAGAAAAGCGAGAAAAAAGCACAAAGTTTATTTGCTCACAGATTTAAATATGAGAATCTTGACATCAAATATTAGCATATAAAATTCCATGATGTTTAAAGGAAACAAAACTGTATATCATGACCCAAATGTATTTATTCCAGGGATGTGGGGTGGCTTAAAAATATTAGAAGGTTTTAAAATGTCATATGCTGTGTAAAAAGCCAAGAGGAAGAGAGTCATCATAGTAGGTGCAGAAAAAGCTTCAAGTGCAGTTCTTGATTCAATTCAATTTCAGCAAACAAAAATTTTAGTAAAATAGGAACGGAAGCGAACGTTTTATTCTGATGAAAGCTATCTACCAAAAAAAACTATAGTAAGCCCATTCTTAATGGTGACATAATGAAGGATGCCCTTTAAGATCAGGGAAGAATAAAGCTCCTCTAATTCATGTTCAGTTCAATACCTGCTCTCCCAGCCTGCGTAGAAAGAGACATAAGGAAGTAAAAGTATAAGGATTACAACAGAAGCCACAAAACTCCCATTATTCTCAGATGATGACTGCCTGCAGAAAAAAAAAATTAATCAAAGTATTAGAAAAACACAACAAAATTTCTAGACATACATCATGAAGGCTTTACATATACAATAAACAGCATGTATAATGGGGAGGGAGGGGCAGAAGGAAAGAGAGAGAGAATCCCCTAGCGGACTCCGTGCTGGGGTGAAACCCAATGCCAGATCATGACCTAAGCCAAAACCAAGAGGGACACGTAACTGACAGCCACCCAGGCATGTCAGCACGGGTAGTTTTTAAAAATTGTATGTAGTATGGTAAATACTGTGTCTTTACAATATTGTAATTTTGTAAAATTTATAATATTTGCACAATTTTGCAGTACTGTAAATTGTAAATAAAGAAATACCCTTTATAATAGCAGGATAAGACATAAGGTTAGGACAAAGGAAGGTACCAAAAGACCATAAGTTGTGAAGATTCTTGGGGAGGAAATACACAGGATTTGGAAGCCCATCCGACGTCCTCGCTGAATGAGGGGTGTGCTGTGCTCTGGAGAGGGAGGCTGAGCGTCAGAGCCCAGTAACACCCGAGTAAACATCTGGCTGGGTGTGTTTTTGGCACTCAGTGAAGCTGAGCCTAAGATTTACGGGGGCCCAGAAGAGCGAAGGGAAAAAGTCTGAGAACAGCGTGGCGGGGTCGTGCCCCATCCAACCTCCAGCATTGTGTCCAGGAGCAGCCAGCATAGCTCAAGCCGGACACGGCGGAGCACAGACCAGAGGGGACCGCTCAGAACCAGCCCGCGGGGACTGGGATTGTCTTCCCTGCTCCTTCTGCAGCTTCTCTGATCTAACGCAGGTGACCTGGTAGGAAAAGGAACAAAAATGGTTTTTCACCGGAAGGAAACAGCAGGGGAGCGTCACAAATGCAAGGTGACTCCGCATCCTTAGAAGTCAGAAATACGCATTAAAATCCCGCCGGGGACATTGTCGGTCCGGTCCGATGATGTCCCCTGCACTGGCTGGTGTCCCGGACGCGGAACCAGAGGAGCTCGAGGCCGCGCTGCCTCGGACACGGCCTCCCCATCCCCGTTCTGTGACCGGACATGAGTCCCAGGCGCTGTCCTCCAGGGCACCGGGGGGGTTGGGGGCGGGCAGTGCGGTCTGGCTCACGACGAGGGACAAGCAAGAGGAGAGTGGACAGCCTGTGGTCTGCGGGTGGGGCCGTCCAGCGAGGTGGCCAAGTGAACTAGATCTACACGGAAGCCTGGGTCAGAAGGGCAGGAGGACAGTTGGGAGACAAAAAGCAGGTCCGTGGAAAATACACAGACAATGACGCCGTTCATCTCGAAACAGCTTCTGTTCATGTTTAGAAACGTGCAGGGGATGCCTGAGTGGCTCCCTGGGTGAGGCCGCGGAGGCTTGATTTCGGCTCAGGTCACCACCTCAGGGACATCAGATGGAGTCCTTGGCGGGGGGCGGTCTGCGCCCAGCATGGAGTCTGCTTGAGGATCTAGTGTCTCCCTCTGCCCCTCCCCCCACCCACATGGGCACTCTGTCTGTGTCTCTAAAATAAAGAAATAAATCTCAAAAAAAGAGAAGAAAAGAAAAGACAGAAAGAAAGAGAAAGGAAGGAAGAAAGAAAGAAAAGCAAAATGATACCACAGATTACGTGGGACTTTGTATGGAAGATTATGTGTGGTAGAACTCTGCAGGGGTAGAACCATGTGCGCCACGTGGCCTCCTCCAAGCACCGGGAGGGGATAGAGCCACCCACTGAACTGTGAGGTGGACATATCATGATGTCCGCCCTCTTGTGGGGCTTGAACCCCGAACACGTTTGCATTACGAAGGCAGCGCTCCAAGGTCGTGGTGGGCCTGGGTGGAAAGGGCGATACGATCTTCTTGTGTGGAGGTCGGAGTTCTACCCTGTGCGTCATTCTGTTCCTCTCTAAGGCTGAGTGCAGAGCTTTCGCCAGTTCAGGGAGACCCGAGAAAGCTCTTAGGGGACATCCTCATAAGCTGCTGGGGGGGGAAGTTGCCTCGAATTCCTGCGTACACGTGCCTCAGGTCAGGTGCGATCCAATTTCTTGTCCAGGGTCAAAGTCACTCATGCCCCGGACGGCTCACTGTTGCTTACTGACAGAGTCTGTCTTTGACCTTTTGTAGAAACAGCACTTGAATGACTCTCCTGCGTAAATCTGGCCTCTTCCCTCCCTCCTCGCTGGTGAGCCACATCTTGCTTCAGTCTTTCGTCGCCCGGTTTTATCTTGTAGACTCTCATCATGTCGTATTTGCTTTCAAGCATACGTGACCATCAGACTGATATGTCTTCTCCAGTTTGCCCTTTGGACAGCCTGTTTGCCATCACACTGCTGCGAGATGGTGTCCGCGCCGGCCAGACCAGGCCGAGAGGCCATTATCGTAAAGCTCAGACCTCCCGTGCCAGCCCAGATACGAGATCCAACCCGAGCTCTCTGGGACCGTCACTGTGTCCGGAGTCTGAGGGCGTCTCATGTGGGACGACCTTCTCACCTTTAGCTTCTGTGCATCCCCCACACACTTGTGAGGCCGGTGCTAGGTCTGGACTGAGAGCAGGGATGCGTGCGCCCCTCCTAGCTTTCCTCTCCTGACATCCGTTCACCGGCTCTGCAGACACCAGTTGGGTGTCCCATACTGGGATTCCATTCCAACGCTCAGTATCTGGAATTATCGCAGACCCCACAGGTAGATGGGCTCCATTTCACAAGTCGTGGGTCCGAGGGGCCCGTACTTCTATCCAACTTCTTGTAAAGCTGGGGCCTCCCAGGAATCCCCTGCTCCTTCAGACTTGATAATCTGCTAGAATAGCTCATAGGACTCAGGAAGGCACCTCTCTTAGGTCTACTGATTTATTTTTTTAAGAAAATTTTATTTATGTATTTATTTATTTATTTATTTGAGAGAAAGAGAGAACATGAACGGGAGGAACAGAGTGAGGGGACAAGCAGACCGTCGCTGAGCAGGAAGCCTGATGACCAGCCAGCTCTCACGACCTTGAGATCATGACCTGAGCCGAAACCAAGAGTCAGACACTTAACTGACTGAGCCACCCAGGCACCTCATTTACTGATTTATTATAAAGAAAACAAGTGTGTGTGGAGGACACGGAGCTTTCCTGTCCTCCCCCAGGGAAGGGCTCAGTCCCTGCACATTGATGATTTCAGCAACGCCGTTCCTCACTGCATACTTATGATAGATTGAATTGCTGGCTATTGATCACGAACTCAGTCTCAGTCCTTGCCTGTCCCCATGGTTCCCCAGAGGTTGGGGGTAGGGCTCAGCGTCTCACCCTCAAATCGACTTGGTTTTCCGGGCCCCCAGCCCCATCCTGCAGCTCCCCAGGCGGCCCTAGTCACCGAGCCTCTCATTGGCCTACGGGAACCTTTCTTACCCCTCAGAGCTTCCAAGGGTTTTAGCGGCTGGGTGTCAGGAACCTACGATAAAAAACAATATTTGTTTTTTTATTAGCTGGCCCCCTCTGGTGCTTGGAGTCCTGGAGATTAATGTTTTATTGTAATGGAGTTGGGGATGGTGGGCACACAGGTGAGGGACATGCTGACGGGCTGGGCCTCAGGAAGGGTCTCGAAGCAGGTGTGTCTGCGCTGAGCCCACTGGAACAGGGACCAGGAGGGAAGGTCCATGGGGGCCCATTCAAGGGTCTTCCTCATTAAGCACCATCCTTTGTCCTCTTGAACCAGGGTGAAGAAGAGGACAGACCTGATAGGGGCCTTTAAGCTGGACCCCCTCTACCTGAAGCACAGCCATCAGGACTCAGGTAGGCCAGGAGCCTGGTTTTCTGCGACTTTCTGGGTTTGTTTTCAACAGAGCCGCGTTTCTCCTGGAAGCCAGAGAGGAAGATTCGCGTCTTTGGGGACCAACCTCTGGGAGCCGCTGCTTCCTGGGGTTGGGGGTTACTGAAGGGACCTCTGGCCGCCTCAATGCAGGAGCCGGGGAGGAGCCCATGGGGCTGGAGGTGGGCACCGCATTGCTGTCTCTACGGGTGTGGACCCCTCCTGTGTAGGACCTTTGAGAGCATGACTGCCCTACTGTCTCTCTAAGGGTGTGTCCACTCACACCAACACCACCAGGGGGACACGGGGTGCGCTGGGGGCTCGGGGCGTGAAGTGAAACCCTGATGATGCCTGGGCAGGATCAGCGCGTCCATGTGTCTCTCACCCGTTGGGTCTGTAGACCTGCCCTTTGTGCCCATCATCCCTGGTGGGACCCAAGCCATCTCCAGGCCTGTATCCTGGCTCTGGGCTTCCCGAAGACTGGGAAGGGACATGGCCAGGTGCTTGCGTCATGGTGAGGAGCAGAACATTCCCCAGCACAGACAGAGCAATTCCTAGAAAACACAGAATAGCTCCTTTTGTCTGGCTGCTGTCCTAGGTCACAGCCAAACGTCACATTGTCAGTTAGTACAGATCGAGCCACGAGGGGTGGTGAGGGAGTGGAAATATAGATTCCTCTGAGATGTTTTTTTCCATTTTAAAAGGTTTTATTTATTTATTTGAGAAAGAGAGAAAGCACGAGCATGGAGGAGGGGCAGAGGCAGAGGGAGAAGCAGGTTCCCCACTGAGCAGGGAGCCAGAGCTGGGACTTGATCCCAGGACCCTGGGATCATGACCTGAGCCCAAGGCAGACACATAACCCACGAAGCCACCCAGGTGCCCCTGAGATTCTTACCAAAGAAATAAAAATCAAATATTTAGGAGAATGATCCCAGACAGCAATAGAAAAAAATTTTTTTTTCCTTTTGAAAAGCATGCAATGAAAATTTTCCAAATGTGAATAATACTTACAGTTGTAATTACATGTGAATTTTCTTAATTTGCTCTATATTTTTACAGTTTTAAGAACATACTTAGAACTGTTTAGGAATTGTTCTCAGGTGGAGTGCAGACATGTATCCCCGTTGATGCTTGCAGACCCCACACTCTGCTCAGATTTGCTTAGGACCTAAAACTGCCCTAAAAAATACAAGTCTAGATTGTAGAAATGGAACTGGCATGAAACACTGAAATTCTGAAGTGATTGCCAGGCTCCCATATTACAAAAAAAAAAAAAAAAAAGTATCTCATGTTCAGATAATAAAAATCTTTGCAATCGCGACAGTTAAAATGCAAAATGTTGCCCTTAAACAATGAAGTGACTCTTGGAATGAGGTTGAACGAAGGACATCCGAGGACGGCTCACGGCGTACGGACACATATTTTATGTTGCTTCTATAGGAAGCCTGTTACTTCTTCTTCTTCTTTTTTTTTTTTTTTAGGAAGCCTGTTTCTTACTGGAGTATTTGCTGTGGCTGTTAAAGATGAAAAATATTAATTACTTGTGTTTTCCCCTAAAACAAAAACAAAAACAAAAAAACCCCAAAACCCACAAAGCTCTCTAAGTCAACAATGATGGTGGCCCATTTTGGGTTTCACAAGTAGATCACCAAGATCAGCTTTACGGTTTTATGGCCAGTGGATGTAAGGGCATTTTTATCCACACAGATTCAGCCCTAGTGCCGCTCGGCCTCCCATTCCCTGAAATGAACCGTGTTTAGAATATTCTACAGGGCATTTTTAAAAGATCCTTCCTATGTAATAAAGAAGACTCCTCAACCCTCTCAGGTTGTGGCACTCGGCTCGCTAGGCTGCCGCAGCCTGCTGCCCCGCTTGGAGGTCATTAGGACGCCACCTGCTCATCAGGGGGCCCTACACAAAAGCCTCCCGCTTGGTGAGGTCTTCCCAGATCTCTCCACTGGAGCCGAGCCCTCCCGTCCCTTCATGGCCCATGAGTCTCATCACGCGGCCCTCTCGCTCACTGGCTTCATGTCTGTTGTCCCACTGTGTCCCTGGAGCCTCAGACCCAGTCGTCCTGTGGCTGGAACTCCACTGGACCCTGGGGATGGTGGTCGGCAGCAGCAGTGGGAGCGGTCGCCGTCCCAATGCGTCCCTGCTTCTGCCTTGGTCTTTATACATTCATCTCCTTGGACACTTGTCAGCTGGGGCAGCCGGGCATGGGACATGGAACCGGGACCCAAATAAGCAGGATTTGTATTTTTTTATGTGATAGAAAATTCTGTCACACAGGTGGCCATGCACCTGTTGCATAGATTTTTCCAGATAAACTCTTTCACTAAAAAAGCTGTACCTTTGGAAACAAGAAGCATGAAGGGTGAGCCCAGAAGTCCCCAGAAGCCCACTGCCCAAGTGCATGGGCTGACATCCCGCGGCGGCGTCTCTTGCCAGTCCCGTGGACGCGTGGTTTGTTTCTGCTGCGTTTACCGCACGCCATTGACACAGGGAGGAGCTGCTCACACCCCATCCCTCCTATGTCGTTGCAAAGACTGACTAGGCATGTGATGCTTATTAAGAAGTCAGCTCCGTGAGGACAGCTGCGGTCGTAGGACACTGTTGGCACAGGGTCTTGCATTCCTCGTGTTCACAGCAGACCCATGTCAGGGCAGCTCCTAGCCGGACCCGGTCTTCAGCGGGTCCTTAAAGACACAGGGCCACCGAGAAGTAGGCTCCTTCTCTCACTCACCTTGGTGTTTAGCCACAGAAGCTTCTGCATCGGAAACCCACTTCGCGCTCTAGTGCTGCGTCGGGTGGAGTCGTCCCTGAAGAAGGAAATGTCCTCTGTCCTGCTCTGTCTGTGTGGCGGCCACTAGCCTCACGTGGTTCGTCAGCCCTCAAAACGTGGCTAGGCTGACCGAAGAACTCTGCGTTTGAGTTTATTTCGTTTTGATTCAGTGTAAACGGCCCCGCATGGCTCGTGGCTGTGGCGATGGTGCAGGGACGTGAACTAGACAGGAGGGTCACAGGTTTGCCTTCACCCAGGACGTCTTCACCCACGAGGTCATCTGCGTTTCTAACAGGCTGTTGCCGAGTGCTCATACATGCCACATAGGTGTTTGCTATTCTGTGCATCTACGCGCCCCTGCCGGGTGCCCCTGCTGTCGATGTTTGTTTGACAACTTTAGATCCCTTGGAAATGTAAGGTACACCGCTCCGCGGAGCGGGGAGGAGGCGTGTGCGAGGGCACGGTGACGGCATTTGGAGGATGGCTGTCCCACCTGCCCTCTGGGGCGGCGGCAGCCCTGCGATGGCCAGCCACCATGGCTCTTCCTTGGGGAAAGGGAGACACCAATGAGCCCCAGCATGCCTCGTCTGGACCTGCACTGGGGGATCGGATGTGCAAAACACAGGACTGCCGCTCAGGTTCATAATTCCCAGCTGATCGCTGACCTAAGACCACTGAGCAGCAACGCCCATCCGAGACTCTTTGCTGGAGTCCTGCCCCTGACTAGGTCCTTGGCTCTGGAGCTTTACGCACAAGGGGAGACTGATGACAAGCCAGACATCTGAAGCCATTTGAATTCAGGATGAAGGCATGAATCCAATGGTGACTCACCAGCATCTGCTCTGTGCCAAACTCTGGACTAAGGTCCAGGCATACAGACATGAACACGCATCACAGGTCTGATTCGTGTCTTATGATCTAATCATTCTGTAGACCACAAACCCACCTCCCTGTGCATGAACTAGCGTGCGATGAAGGCTCTACAGATCTGAGAGCCAAAGTACTACTGGGCAAGAGAAGAAAGCTTGGGTTTTGTGCTGACAGAAGCAGAGAGAGTGAAGGAATGGGAATCCACTCGTACCCCAGCATTTCCAATTTGTTCTGGGCACCCTGCCCTCTGGAAAGCCCCTTGGATCTGTCACCATGGAAAGTGCCACAGAGCACACACAGCCCAGCCCTCCGTGGTCTCACGTCTGGTGCAAGAGATGACGGATGAGACACAAGAAATGTATCTTGAAAATGAGAAGGATGGGGCATGTAATCAACCAAAGTGTCTAATGGCTTTTTTTGCTTGTTTGTTTCTCTTTTCCAGGGCTTATCACCGACTATAGGGTAAGTGGAAGATATCTCTTGCTGAGTCCAGGTCTCAGGTAATGGAAAATGCGAACCCAGTGTTGGGTGTTGTCATGGGCTGTCACTTCTGCTGTCCCCAGTTGTGCTCAGGATCAGAGTCATGCTAGAGGACACCCTCTCCCTGGGTCCTAACTAGCAAAACAAGCCAGGAGGTGGACAGCTCTGCTCAGCCCACCGGCTCCAGGTCTTGGGTTAGGAGGAAATGATCTTGCCTGCCCCTCCAGCAAGAGGTAGGAAACTCTGCATTCAGTCTCCCCATGAGGACGGCACCATCCTGACGGCCAGCCTCCTTTCTCAGCCAGGAGCTATGTGCTGCACTGAGCTTCTCACAGATGAGCAAGGCCCCCTTCCTCCCTCCCAGACCCCAAGGCTAGCGGGGAGACAGGGCACAGATGGCCACACACACCAGGACAACCGTTCTGCACACCACTGGGAGCTGCTGTTCTGGGACAGATCTCCATTGTGTTGCTTCCTTTCTAGTGGCTCTTTCTGACCTGAGGGAAAATGTCCCAAGTCCTCAGCTAGCCCTTGGTAGTCCAGCTTTTCCTTATGCCATTTCTAATGCCCTGTGATAACGAAGTCCCAGGCGTCGTGTGCTGCCATCTCACGAATTATATGTCATGTGTGGACAGTTTTCAGTGGGTCCACCTGCTGATCCTGAAGGACCTGCGTCTGGGCAGCAGCCGACCCTCACTGATGTTTGCCAGGCACAGGAGGTCCTCCTGGATAAATGTGCATCCTGTGCTACTGCAACCCCCAGCAGGAGGCAGGGGAAGGCACAGGGGCATTCTCAGCAGATGTTTCACGCGTAATGAATAAACAGATGAAATTTACAGAGGATCAGATTAGAAGGACGGGGGATTATTTTGGAGCCTAGAGTCTTCTAAAAACTGATGCACTTAAGTTAGTCCTTAGAAAAGCATCTCCACAAAGTAGGAGAGGTCACATGGGACAAATGCAGGGCATTCCCGCCAGGAAAGGACACACAGAGCCGGAGTGTGGGAGCCTGTGTCTGGGCCCTGGCCATGCAAAGGGCCTGGGGCACCAGTCTCACACTATGAGTGTTGTTCCTTTCATCCCCTTATCACAGGCACAAGTGTCACCTACCTCCCACCTGACCCTCTCCCTGTGCCACAGCCCTACAGGTCCCCTGACCAGGCTTACTACTATCTTAGCTGGAATGTAGGGACGTCTTTCCTTTTCGACATGCTCTGGAGCTCTTTTAAGGTTTCTTCCTTTAGAATGAATTCTGGACAAATGCCATGGAACCCAGGCGCTTCCTTGACAAGGGAGTGTTGGGCTCAGCAGACGAAGAGAGAGAATATCATAGAACATCATCATTTTGTTCAAAGACATTGGAAGCCCCAGTCTGAGGGGGTCACAGCCTCCAGGCTATGGAGGAGACCCTGGGATTCTGGGCCGTCTACCAGGATAGTTCGGGAAGTGTAGGATGCAAAGGGTAAGCAGCCCCTTGGCAGGGCTGTGGACAGTCAAAGGGACAGTCAAAGGAGAGGGACATGAGGACAGTCAGCACCAAGAGGAGGGAGCTGGGAACACCTTGCCAAGGGGTTTTACATCCTGTCTGCTCACGAACGCAGGCCGAAGATGGAAAGGTAATGCCATTTGCCTTCAACATACCTGGTCTTGGACAAAGTGAGCATCATTAAACCCATTTCACAGATACGCGTGCACTACGGGAAGGTCCAGTCTGTGCCCCCCTCCCCCCTGGAGCCCCGCATCCCCCAGGCCCATCTGGAAGCTCCACCCCACAAGGGAAGGTCCAGGGAACAGAGAGGAAGCCTGAGCTGCCTTTGGCATCTTCCTTGTAAACGCCAGAATGTGACTATTTGGAGAGTCACAATGAAGTGTCCCTGCTCTGTGGTCCCAGACGGCCCCATCACCCTGCCTCCCTTCTGGGTCCCTTCTTGCTGGCCTTAGTACATTTATAACCATCGGAGAGCCCCACAGCCGGAGGAGTGCTGACCTGCTGCGAACTGAGGACAAACTAAGGAGACCTCGTTTGAGGACCAGCACATTGGGGCTGCACTTTCTAGTGACCGTCTTGCAGGTCATTCTGTGGCAGCTGGCAGGCAGGCAGAGAATCTCTGTTGCTCTGGGAAGGGGTGCCGGGATATCACAGGGACCACACTGGGCAGGAGGTGTGGGTTTTGGCTTCCTACCTTCCTCCTTCCCGCAGATGGAGTGGCCAGCAAGGAACCCTCTTGTGGCCCTGCTAGGTGGTGAGCTCCATCCAGCGCACACCCCACAAACATTTGCTCTGTGAACACGGCGCCTCCCCAGTAACAGAGTCTTCCATCCTCATCTGTCTTGTTGCCTTGCAAAGACTCTAGCTGCAGACTCTGCTCACCCCATCGTCAGCTTTCCCATCCACAGTGGCACGTGGCGGCTGGCCAGGGCACCTCCAGGGAGTGAGCTGACTCGAGAGAAGCAGGTGCCTCCTGGGCCTGAGGAAAGCTCTCGGCACTTTGCTCCCTGATGCAATGTTTTCTGTTCTCTTTCAGCACTGGCAGTTGCCTCTGGGCCGGAGGTTTCGCTCTCTGAAGATGTGGTTTGTTTTTAGGATGTACGGAGTCAAGGGACTGCAGGCCTATATCCGCAAGGTGATGGTGCTTTCTTTATGTATCTGGGTCATATTGGGAAGCTTTGGAGACTGCAGAAACAAAGGAAGATGTCTGAAGAAGCAAATATCTGATAGTTAGTTTGGCCTACTGAGGTTAGGATCTTTAGAAGACAGTCAGTGCATGATTACGGACCTTCTGGACACTTTCATGAAGATGATGGCTGTCAGGTCCAGGGGATTGCAAAGGGAATGCTCCCCACGGCCGGTCCCCATGGTCGGTCCCCCAGCAGGGTCAGGCAACGGTGGCTGGGCAGTGGCGAGAGTTCAGGATGTCTGGTTCCCAGACAGCTAGCACAGGAGTCTTGGAGCTGCTGGGGATGGATGGCCTCTAGCCTGGGGGCGCTCTATGCACCCCCCGAGCAGCAGCGCACGCATGACCTTGGACCTTCCTGGGGAGAGTGGTGTCCCAGCAACCTCTGTCTGAATAAATGAACCACACGGCTGTGATGAGCACTACAAAGTGAGAACCGCTGGTCGACTTCAAGCCCCATCACCCTGCCTTTTATTTCTTTAGCAATCGAGGAAACTGAGGCCAGAGGATGAGCTGGGGACACCCTCCCCCCCTGCCAAGGACCACCCATTTAGCCGGCTACAGACGGCTACTGATTTCAGCTGATTTCTGCCGTGCTGGCCTCCTTCCTCAGCCATGGTGCTGTCCTGATGGACAGAGGTCCTTGGGCTTCATGGGGGCAGGGAACCTGTGGTATCTTCGGGGAAAGTGTATGGAGATTATGAGAACATGTTCTCAAATATGATGAGGATTCCGCTTCTGTGGGGAAGGAAGAGAAACGGTTTCTCTCTCCAGATGACTCCAGCTTTAAGCTCCGGGGCCACTGGGTGTGATTCGGCTGCGTCCTGTAAAAACACTCCATGCCTGCTCTGAGCAGACTCCCATCTGGCTTACAGAGAGGGAGGGATGGTCAAAGCCTGTCCCTAGGCAGGTGTCCCAGGTGTGGAAGTGGGGCGACACCTGCCAATGCTAGTCTTTGGTGCCCTCTAGTGGTCATAGATTTATGCTGTGCCTGGGAGCAGCACAAGTGCGGGAGGCTTCAGTCCCAAGGACACTGGACACTTGGGGCTGCTCTCGAGTCCCTGAGCACTGTCATGAGAGCACCAAGCCGGTCCCGGGAGGGGGGGCGGGTATGAGCAACAGGTGCACAGACCGTGGCAGGCTTGTTCTCTGTGCACAGACTGTTCGAAACCCCTTTGGGGATCCGTGAACACCTAGTTGTCAAATAAGGTGGTGAATTCAGTGAGAGGAAGGCATTAGTTGAATGTGGCGGGGACTGTCACTCTCATCCCTTGGTGACAACCAGCCAGAGCCCCACAGAAGCCAGAGATTCGGTGAATCACCCCCTTAGTTTCCTTATCTGCAGAGTGGGTACAACCGTGGTGTCACTTGCCGTGGGCTGTGTGGGGACAGCATGGTGACAGTGCTGGGGTCACTGTCTCTTAACTCACATGCTTAAATACCCATCACGATGTTCCTTCTGAAATTCTAACCAATTGTTTGGTGGGATTAAAAGTCCCCCAAACAGAAGAACGTATTAGTTGGTGTTTCTCTTTCCTTCCCTTTTTTGATAAAGATTATTTATTTATTTGATTGAGAGAATGACGAAGGGAGGGACAGAGAGAGAAGCAGGCTGCCTGCAGAGCAGGGAACCCGACTCGGGACTCCATCCCAGGGCGCTGGGATCATGACCCGAGTCAAAGGCAGACACTTCTCCAACTGAGCCCCCCAGGCGCCCAGTAGGTGTTTCTCTGAAGACACTAGTCCTTCTGTCAGGGTAGCGAGCTTCTTCCCAGCCTGTGTGGGGACGGCTGGCTGCTGGGTCACATTCACAATTGAGAAAAATGGCTAAGTGAGTGTACATGAATCAGTGGTGTGTCGTCTAGGAAGGTTTTCAGGTGGCTGAGTCCGGAGCCGAGTACTGTCCAGAAACTGAGACAGATGCTCTTCCCTTTCCAGCACGTCCGGCTGGCTCGCGAGTTTGAGTGTTTGGTGCGCCAGGATCCCCGCTTTGAAATCTGTGCAGAAGTCACTCTGGGGCTGGTCTGTTTTCGGCTAAAGGTATGTGTGTCTACTTCAGTCTTCATTCTCTTTGATGGTGACAGAGGAGAGATCACTCATCACCTCCATCTCCTAACTGGCATGCTAGGTCCCCAGCAACCAGAGACGTCAGCATGCGTTTTCCCATCTGGGGTTCACCCTCCTGGCCCTGACCCAGCCTGAGTGCCTGCAGAGCCCTGGGCACCTTCCTCCAGGAGCTGTCCGCCCCTCCTCAATCAGACTGAGACTTCTCGCTCGTGTAGACCCTTGGCCCTCGAATGCTCTCCACTTCCTCCACGCACGCATCTCTGTCCCTGGAATGCTCTGAGCACTAACCTGTGTGCGGGCTCTGTCCCAGCTCAGCTCCAGGCCCCAGCCCAGACCTGCCAATCTGGCATCTTACGGAGCCCCTCCAGGTTGCCAGGTGCACGCAGGGATTTGAGAAATGCTGGTCTGTGGCACTCTGCAGGCCTGCTGCCTGATGAAGAGGGTGCTCACTGCATTGGGGGAAGCTGGCCCAGAGGGCGAAGGGCACAGGCCATCTCTGCTGGGAATCACAACTACATTTCTGAGACGTCTCGGAAAGGCGCTGAACCGACAGGTGCCATACTATTCTATTTTGTACAAGGGAGACTGGCTGGGAGCCTCACCTGCCCAGGCTCTCAAGCTGGCTGTGCCTTCCGTTCCATTGGCTTCCTTGTTCACGTGCGTGGAGGCCATCAGGAGGAGGGAGGGGACCCCCGCTGCATGGTCAAGGTGCTGTCATCCGCTTACCATATCCTCCCCCTCGCTGGTCCTTGGAGCTTCAAGGTGGTAATGAGAACCAGTCGTGAGAAAGCCTGGGCTCTACAGAGAGAGTGGGAAGCTCATGTTCCTGTGCAGGGCTCAGTGAGGGGGTTGTGAGCTCTGTGCAGAGTGCACAGTGGTGGGGCCTGCCCATGTGCAGGGGACCCTTCTGTCGTGGTAGGGCATGGGGGAAGCCTCAGAGCATTGGCGTCCCAGCGGCTGCGTCCCCAGAGTGGCCACTGGCTGTAGGTCAGCTGACGTCAGTGTTTAGGGGGCATGCTTTGATGCCTTTGCCATGGAGAAGACGTTTTGTTTTGTTTTGACTGCCAGTGTTCTGGACGGACTTCTATTTTTTATTTTTCACAGTTTTATTGGGATGTAATCCACACACCACACACCTTGTCCATTCAAAGAACAGTTAGGAGATGAGAGGCGCTGACTACCCCCACAAAGCTGGAAATCTGTGTATAATTTCAACTCCCGTCAGACTGAACCTCCAACAGCCTACGGCTGACCAGCAGCCTTGCCCAAAGCACAGGGAGGGGGTCCCCTATTTTGTATGCTGTGTGGATTATACTCTGCGGCTTACCTTAAAGCGAGCCAGAGAAGAGAAAATGTTAGGACGAGAATCACAAGGAAGAGAAAATACATCGGCTGTGTCGCGCTGGATTTATTGAAAAAAATCCACGTGTAAGTGGACCTGTGCAGTTCCTACCGGTGTCTGCAAGGGTCAGCGGCACACGTGGTGAGTTTAACCTAAGTGTGGGGTCGGGCAGCCGTCACCTCCCCCAGAGCAGAGCCCCCAATGCCATCCTTGGGTGCCCCCAATCTGCTGTCGGGCTCTATGACCCCCAAACCCACCTGCGTGTGGTCCTGACCCCTTTTCTCCCGGGTGGCACAGCGCGTCGCCCCATTCCAGAAGCCACGGACGCTTCGCAGCCAGCAGAAGTGTCCCTCTGTGCATCTGTGTGTTCCTTCCATTCCACTGATCCGGTTTCTTCTCCAGGAAGCTTGTTGTTTGGGCACATGGTTCATGTTTCCATCCTCACGTCTATGGGCTCCTCCTTACCTGCCTGTGCTGTGCTGCCCCGGTGTGGATTTCAAGTCCTCTACTGCATCCGAAGATTCAGATACATAGTGTGATTCCCCTCCCCTCCCCGACCTCCCTCTTCTCTCCTTCCTGCCCTCCCCCTCCACTCCCCCTTCTTCCCCTCCCCCTCCTCTTCTTTCTTTCCCTCCCCCCTTCTTCTCCCCACTTCCTCTTCCTCCCCTCCCCCTCCTTCTGCTGGTCCGCCCCTCCCCCTCCCCTCCTTCCTCTCTTCCTCCGGCACCTCCTGACCCTCCCCACTCCTTCTTCTCTTAGGTCTTCTCCATGCTTGGTGTCTTACCATATTTAAGAGAAGACATACCTTGCCTAATCCATTTGAAAATGGGAAGCACATTTTCCTAAATAATGTGTTTTTCATTTCTGTTAAATTTCTTCTGTTAATTTCTGTTTTAATTTCTTCTGAGTCTTTAATTTCTGCTGAGTCTTCCTGGTAAAAATCCTGCTGCTTTGTCTCATATGTCCTTCCGTCTCTAGCCTCATCCTCCAATAGGACAGGCTTTGTCTAGACCCGGGCACATCAAGGGCTTCTGAACTGCCAGTTGTCCCAGTGCCTCTCCACGGGATGCCAGCAGGAGCCCCACCGAGGCCCGCAGCCAGCAGCTGGGAGGGTCTGCACGGGTCCACAGGCCAGTCCTCAGTGTCTGGCGGGTGTTGGAGCGGGACTGGACTCCTCCTCCCACTGTCCTTCCTGCTTCTCAGTTCTCAAGACAGAGTGAGAAGGCAAATGAGAGAGCCCTGGGAGGGCCACAGACCGGGGATGAGAGGCCCACTCCCTTCCCCCCTTTTACGTTTGATGATGGGGCTTAGGGCCCTGCAGGTGCTGCCTGGAAAGAGAAGAAAGTTGACAGGAGCTGGCGGGGAGGACGCAGGAATGGGAGAGGGGCTGCGGGGGCAGCGGCACCCAGCAGGGGAAGGGAACCCCCCCCCTGGCCTCAGTGTCCGCTGCCTGGCCCAGGAAGCAGGGGCTGCTCCTTCCTAGATGGGGACCACCCCCGCCCACCAATATCCCCTTAGCCCTCTAGTTCCTGGGCAGTTTTCCCAGACTCTACGTTGACTGTGCTCCGGTTCTGTGTTGCTGAGATTTCTTCTATATGTTTCGGTGGGACCCCTCACTGGTGCCGCTTGAAGCCTTAGTTCTACCGTTTAAGCTCATCAACATGTGGATGTAGCTGAAGCTCATCACATGCCTAGGAAACTCCATTTTTCTTGAAAAGGCTGGTCCGTGAAACAGTCACCTTTGGATAGTAATTCAACCCTGAAGAACCTGTCTTGTAGTGGAAGCTAGAGTCTTTCACGGCCACATCAGTCCCCTTGAGCTGAATTCCTTACCCTGGTAAAAGAAGGGCCAAGGGTGCAGTGGCCTCTCTCACGGATGCAGAGCGGTATTGCCAAAGGCTGGCCTTCCTTGGTGACCCATTGAAGTCCAAGTCCTCAGGGACCTCAGCATGGCCCCTCTGTCCATCTCTGCAGGGGTCCAACAAACTGAACGAGGACCTTCTGGAAAGGATCAACAGTGCCAAGAAAATCCACCTGGTCCCCTGTCACCTCAGAGACAAGTTCGTGCTGCGATTTGCCATCTGCTCCCGCTTTGTGGAGCTCACCCACGTGCAGCAGAGCTGGGAGCACATCAGACAGCTGACCACCGACCTGCTGAGAGCCCAGAGGGACTAGAAGCCCGAGCCGCAGGGAAGGTGCTGCCAGTAAGCCGTCCCCCAGCTCTGCCACTCCACGCTGCTGGCCCGGATTTCCTCTACCTCCTTTTCCAGAGGAAGGATCCGCACCCTGCTATGATCCTTTAGGAACTGAGATGTGTTTCTGCTCTGAATATTTTCTTTCTCTTTCTTTCTTTCTTCCTTCCTTCCCTCCTTCCTTCCAATATTTCATTTACTCATTTAAGAGAGCGAGAGAGAGATCAGGAGCAGGGGGCAGAGGGCGATTGAGAATCAGAGTCCTGGTTCAGTCTGGTTCAGATGGAATCAGAGGCCTGATCCTGACTCAGGACGGGATCCCAGGACTCCCCCCGATGCCATCATGACCTGAACCGAAAGCAGAAGCTCAACCAACTGAGCCACCCAGGCGCCCCACTTTGTTTGCTTTTATATGAGACTATCAATCCTCTTTCCAATTTCCCGTCAGATTTCTTCCATGTTGATGGACACTACTTACTAGTATCACAAACATTTATATTAAACTGGACAATGGCAGATAAATGAACATTAAACATTACAAAGGGAATTTGACGTGACTGATGATTTATGCTTCTCTTTTTCTCTCTCCCCTCGCTTCCCTGTTACCCATTTACTATGACCCATGGCGGATGTGGAACCTAAGTGTATTATGTAATTTATTTTATTGATTGCATAAATTTTTATCTTGTTTGCTCTAAATTTTCACTCTGAATATAGGAAGTAATGCTAAAAAAATCAAGAGTTAAAGATCACATTTCATATATGGCTCCCAGCTGTGAGGTCCAAGATGCAACTTCTCTGTCAAAGCCTGTGCAGAAATACCAGATCCTTTTCCTGGTATGACAAGGAGCTCTCTTAAAGGGGCCCAGCCTTCCCAGAGCCACTCCAGACGTCTAGCTTGAGCTCTCTGAAAGGTGCTGGAGAGAGAGCATAGTTTCACATATTTCCTTTGCTCTAAGATAAGAATGTCTACACCTGTGTGTGGGGCAGGGGGTTTGCATAAGTGCTGTAAGATTTATACAAAACAGGGGCACCTGGGTCGCTCAGAGGGTTAAGCCTCTGCCTTCGGCTCAGGTCGTGATCCCGGGTCCTGGGATCGAGCCCCGTATTGGGCTCTCTGCTCAGCAGGGAGCCTGCTTCCCTCTCTCTCTCTCTCTGCCTGCCTCTTTGCCTACTTGGGATCTATCTTTCTGTCAAATAAATAAATAAAATCTTTTAAAAAAAAGATTTATACAAAACAAAACCATCTCAGGCAAACACTCCTGGTTAATATTTTTATGGCCCTATGTTTCCACAAAGCTCACCACAATGTATCATATCAGGATCTTTATTCCCCTGTGTCCCTAACAACAGAGTATCTGTAGTTCTGAAAGGTGAGTGGAAACAAAGTCTCATTCCTGACAGAGGGCACCTGGGAGGCTTAGGTCATGATCTTGTCCTGGGATAAAACCCCGTTTTTGGCTCCCTGCTTAGCTGGGGAGTCTGCTTCTTCCTCTCCCTCTGCCTCTCCCCCTGCTTGTGTTCTCTCACTCTCATATACATAAATAAAATCTTTTTTTTTTTTTTTAAGGTCACAATGACTGTGAAGTCATACATGTTATCAATTCAAAAGATACAAATGGGGGGCGCCTTAGTGGCTCAGTTGGTTAAGTGTCTGACTCTGGATTTGGGGGCAGGTCCTGATCTCAGCATTGTGCATAGTCCTTCTCTGTGTTCTAATGACAGGTATATAAAATACTGATTCTTTAATTTTTTTTAAATACAGCTATATGTTCATATATATGCTTTTAGGCTCTGTGCTGGACGTGGAGCCTGCTTAAGATTCTCTCTCTCCCTTTCCCTGTGTCCCACCCCTACCGCTCCTGCCCCCTCTCTCTCTTAAAAAAGAAACAAAACAAACTGTAAATGGGATTAAATTTTTAAAAAATATAACAATGAATCATAACACATGTACTTTGGGGGGCCAGGTTAATTTGCAATGAAAACCTGAGTACAAGGGCTTTATTTGTGCTTGCTTGAGATTATCCTACCAAATCCACATGGTCATAACTCCAAGAGAGAGAAGGAACTACCCCCATTTCATGGAGGGTAGAATCTGGCACAGATGCTGGCTGGCATTGGTAACATGTGTCCAAGAGAAGCCAGGCCAGCCTCTCAATCTCGTGGCTCACAGTTCATATCCGTCTATGATGCACAGTTCCCTCCAGCTCACTGGAGAAATAACATATTCTTCTTCTGCATTCTAATGAGAAGTATACAAAATACTGATTCTTTAATTTTTTTGAATGTAGCCATATGTTGACATATATGTTTTCCCTGTAGAGATCAGAAGATGAAAAGAAGTCTATCTGAACACTGGAAAGAGGAGGCAATAGACATTATTCAGGCTCCGAGGACCCAAGCCTGCATGTGACCTCACCCTTCTTTCTGTGAAGTTCTCCAGAAGCTCGTGATTCTATCTGTTCACTCTCTTACCAATGAAAAAACGTGACTCACTACAATCCCGGTGCATGTAGCTTTTATTCATTATTCAACTGTGACTTTTGTTGATTAAGAAATCATAGGTTTTCACACTCTTTAAGTCGTCAGTGGTGGGAGATATTTTACTGAGATATTTTCCTAAGTGTATTATGGGATCTAGGATCATGGGACTTGAGATTATACCCGTGGTCTTTAAATTGTTCTGGCATGTGGCTCAATGCTTAATAAACTATTTGCAGTGACGTGGTGACTGTGCCTGGTAAGCATTTTTTTTTTTTTTTTTTTTTTTTTAGTTAGTACAACTAGTATTTATTTTATTTTATTTTATTTTATTTTTTTATTTTTTTATTTTTTATAAACATATATTTTTATCCCCAGGGGTACAGGTCTGTGAATCACCAGGTTTACACACTTCACAGCACTCACCAAATCACATGCCCTCCCCAATGTCCATAATCCCAACCCCTTCTCCCAAACCCCCTCCCCCCGGCAACCCTCAGTTTGTTTTGTGAGATTAAGAGTCACTTATGGTTTGTCTCCCTCCCAATCCCATCTTGTTTCATTTATTCTTCTTCTACCCACTTAAGCCTCCATGTTGCATCACCACTTCCTCATATCAGGGAGATCATATGATAGTTGTCTTTCTCTGCTTGACTTATTTCGCTAAGCATGACACGCTCTAGTTCCATCCATGTTGTCGCAAATGGCAAGATTTCATTTCTTTTGATGGCTGCATAGTATTCCATTGTGTATATATACCACATCTTCTTGATCCATTCATCTGTTGATGGACATCTAGGTTCTTTCCATAGTTTGGCTATTGTGGACATTGCTGCTATAAACATTCGGGTGCATGTGCCCCTTTGGATCACTACATTTGTATCTTTAGGGTAAATACCCAATAGTGCAATTGCTGGGTCATAGGGCAGTTCTATTTTCAACATTTTGAGGAACCTCCATGCTGTTTTCCAGAGTGGCTGCACCAGCTTGCATTCCCACCAACAGTGTAGGAGGGTTCCCCTTTCTCCGCATCCTCGCCAGCATCTGTCATTTCCTGACTTGTTGATTTTAGCCATTCTGACTGGTGTGAGGTGATATCTCATTGTGGTTTTGATTTGTATTTCCCTGATGCCGAGTGATATGGAGCACTTTTTCATGTGTCTGTTCGCCATCTGGATGTCTTCTTTGCAGAAATGTCTGTTCATGTCCTCTGCCCATTTCTTGATTGGATTATTTGTTCTTTGGGTGTTGAGTTTGCTAAGTTCTTTATAGATTCTGGACACTAGTCCTTTATCTGATATGTCGTTTGCAAATATCTTCTCCCATTCTGTCAGTTGTCTTTTGATTTTGTTAACTGTTTCCTTTGCTGTGCAAAAGCTTTTGATCTTGATGAAATCCCAGTAGTTCATTTTTTCCCTTGCTTCCCTTGCCTTTTGCGTTGTTCCTAGGAAGATGTTGCTGCGGCAGAGGTCGAAGAGGAAGAGGTTGCTGCCCGTGTTCTCCTCAAGGATTTTGATGGATTCCTTTCGTACATTGAGGTCCTTCATCCATTTTGAGTCTATTTTTGTGTGTGGTGTAAGGAAATGGTCCAATTTCATTTTTCTGCATGTGGCTGTCCAATTTTCCCAGCACCATTTATTGAAAAGGCTGTCTTTTTTCCATTGGACATTCTTTCCTGCTTTGTCGAAGATTAGTTGACCATAGATTTGAGGGTCTATTTCTGGGCTCTCTATTCTGTTCCATTGATCTATGTGTCTGTTTTTGTGCCAGTACCATGCTGTCTTGATGATGACAGCTTTGTAATAGAGCTTGAAGTCCGGAATTGTGATGCCACCAACGTTGGCTTTCTTTTTCAATATCCCTTTGGCTATTCGAGGTCTTTTCTGGTTCCATATAAATTTTAGCATTATTTGTTCCATTTCTTTGAAAAAGATGGATGGTACTTTGATAGGAATTGCATTAAATGTGTAGATTGCTTTAGGTAGCATAGACATTTTCACAATATTTATTCTTCCAATCCAGGAGCATGGAACATTTTTCCATTTCTTTGTGTCTTCCTCAATTTCTTTCATGAGTACTTTATAGTTTTCTGAGTATAGATTCTGTGTCTCTTTGGTTAGGTTTATTCCTAGGTATCTTATGGTTTTGGATGCAATTGTAAATGGGATTGACTCCTTAATATCTCTTTCTTCTGTCTTGCTGTTGGTGTAGAGAAATGCAACTGATTTCTGTGCATTGATTTTATATCCTGACACTTTACTGAATTCCTGTATAAGTTCTAGCAGTTTTGGAGTGGAGTCTTTTGGGTTTTCCACATATAGTATCATATCATCTGTGAAGAGTGATAATTTGACTTCTTCTTTGCCGATTTGGATGCCTTTAATTTCCTTTTGTTGTCTGATTGCTGAGGCTAGAACCTCTAGTACGATGTTGAATAGCAGTGGTGATAATGGACATCCCTGCCGTGTTCCTGACCTTAGCGGAAAAGCTTTCAGTTTTTCTCCATTGAGAATGATATTTGCGGTGGGTTTTTCATAGATGGCTTTGATGATATTGAGGTATGTGCCCTCTATCCCTACACTTTGAAGAGTTTTGATCAGGAAGGGATGTTGTACTTTGTCAAATGCTTTTTCAGCATCTATTGAGAGTATCATATGGTTCTTGTTCTTTCTTTTATTGATGTGTTGTATCACATTGACTGATTTGCGGATGTTGAACCAACCTTGCAGCCCTGGAATAAATCCCACTTGGTCGTGGTGAATAATCTTTTTAATGTACTGTTGAATCCTATTGGCTAGTATTTTGTTGAGTATTTTCGCATCTGTGTTCATCAAGGATATCGGTCTATAGCTCTCTTTTTTGGTGGGATCCTTGTCTGGTTTTGGGATCAAGGTGATGCTGGCTTCATAAAATGAGTTTGGAAGTTTTCCTTCCATTTCTATTTTTTGGAACAGTTTCAGGAGAATAGGAATTAGTTCTTCTTTAAATGTTTGGTAGAATTCCCCCGGGAAGCCGTCTGGCCCTGGGCTTTTGTTTGTTTGGAGATTTTTAATGACTGTTTCAATCTCCTTACTGGTTATGGGTCTGTTCAGGCTTTCTATTTCTTCCTGGTTCAGTTGTGGTAGTTTATATGTTTCTAGGAATGCATCCATTTCTTCTAGATTGTCAAATTTATTGCCATAGAGTTGCTCATAGTATGTTCTTATAATAGTTTGTATTTCTTTGGTGTTAGTTGTGATCTCTCCTCTTTCATTCATGATTTTATTTATTTGGGTACTTTCTCTTTTCTTTTTGATAAGTCGGGCCAGGGGTTTATCAATTTTATTAATTCTTTCAAAGAACCAGCTCCTAGTTTCGTTGATTTGTTCTATTGTTTTTTTGGTTTCTATTTCATTGATTTCTGCTCTGATCTTTATGATTTCTCTTCTCCTGCTGGGCTTAGGGTTTCTTTCTTGTTCTTTCTCCAGCTCCTTTAGGTGTAGGGTTAGGTTGTGTACCTGAGACCTTTCTTGTTTCTTGAGAAAGGCTTGTACCGCTATATATTTTCCTCTCAGGACTGCCTTTGTTGTGTCCCACAGATTTTGAACCGTTGTATTTTCATTATCATTTGTTTCCATGATTTTTTTCAATTCTTCTTTAATTTCCCGGTTGACCCATTCATTCTTTAGAAGGATACTGTTTAGTCTCCATGTATTTGGGTTCTTTCCAAACTTCCTTTTGTGGTTGAGTTCTAGCTTTAGAGCATTGTGGTCTGAAAATATGCAGGGAATGATCCCAATCTTTTGATACCGGTTGAGTCCTGATTTAGGACCGAGGATGTGATCTATTCTGGAGAATGTTCCATGTGCACTAGAGAAGAATGTGTATTCTGTTGCTTTGGGATGAAATGCTCTGAATATATCTGTGATGTCCATCTGGTCCAGTGTGTCGTTTAAGGCCTTTATTTCCTTGCTGATCTTTTGCTTGGATGACCTGTCTATTTCAGTGAGGGGAGTGTTAAAGTCCCCTACTATTATTGTATTATTGTTGATTGGTAAGCATTTTTTGACTCTGCATTGTACCCAATTCATTGTGGTAATGTGCACTTAACCTTTCAAAATGGCTGAAGATATGGATGGCATCCTTGGATATTTTAAAAAATATTTTTATTTATTTATTTGAGAGAGTAAGAAAGGGAGAACAAGTCAGGGGAGCAGCAGAGGGAGAAGAGCACAGAGTCTGATGTGGGACTCCATCTGGGACCCTGAGATCATGACCTGAGCTCATGGCAGACACTTAATCAACTTAGCCACCCATTCTTGGGTATTTTTAAATGGCATTCTTTGCACCAAAAAAATGTTAATGTTAATGTCAGGGGCTGTTCTCGATGCATTAGGAACATACAGGTTTTACTTAGAGATGATTCCAACTCTTGAAGAAATAAATTCAGAGCCAGGACTCACAACCGCAGACCAAATTCTACTGGCGTGTGGGGAAAGGTTACTTTCTAGGGCCTTGATTTCTTTGTCCAAGGACAAATGATCAGTCCGTCTGCCCCATGGTCTCATAAACGATAAACATCCAGAATGCTCTTGTAAACGTAAACACCCATAAGATGCAGTATTTACTTGAATAGCCTATCTTTGTTTGAAACCATTTTTGCTGGTACAAACACTTGAATTTTAATCCCATGATGAGTTCTTGTCCTTTAGAGATGATTTAATTATTGAAAGCAAAGCACTCTCAGAAAAGGCCCTGTCACTATTGATAAGTCTATTTGCATTTCAAAAGTCTCTGATACCTAAATGTAATGAAATGATCTGCTTTTCAGGAATCTGGAAATCTGTCAGAGGCTATGTAGTTCCCCAAATTACACACAAGGTCATTCGTTCTGTACCCATTGGTGAACCAGACCTGCCATCCATTGAGGTGTGAGGACATGGGATGGGCCACTAGGGCCACTGGGACCTCACGTTAAGAGCTATAGGGTGTTGAGCACTAGATCACTGAGTTGAGGTGGAAGTGATTCTGTTCTGCAATGAGATGGTTTTCACCTGAGTATGCTCTTGAGCAAGATTGTTGCAGGGTCTCCAGAATGAGCCACAAAAGTCACCGATGCAGCTCCCGGCTTCTGTGGAAGCCTACACTGAGAAGATGGCAGAGGCTTGAGTCCCAGGCAAGAGCTTGGGTGGCAGGCAACAATAGGAGCGGTGCAGGGAGCCATGCACAGATAGGAGGCAGGAAGCCAGTCGAGTGGCCGAGGCTCCTCTCTCAGAGCTCGGCTGGGTCTTTCTGGTGGAGATTCTCAGACATCCACATCAATGTAGACCCAACAGAGATGAAAGCTTGTCTGACTTCTGGCTCATTTCTCGGCAAATCATCACAGTTCACCCCACCTCCTGACCTCTCCAGATATCTAGGGAACGGAGCCATCAGGCCAAACTGCTGAGCGTGGATACAGCAAGAAGCACTGTCTCCCTGTGTATTAAACACACACACTCAGAGCATGTGATCCATGCCAGGCACCTTTCTCAATATTTTTGAAATATTAACTTTATTCCTATTTTTAAATTCTCAGTTATCACTTCTATGTTACAGATGAGAAAATGGGGCTTGTCAAGGTTTTTCAAGAGGTTTAGTGGCTTGTCCCAGTTTCTCGCTGCTAATTGGTGGCCAAGCTAGGACTAGAACTCAGCCAGCCTGGTTCTAGGATCCACACTCCTGCCCACTCAACTGAGCGGCCAAATCTCCTCTCTGGTCTTCAGGGTGAACCATTTCTCGGAGGAAGAGGCAGCGAAGCCGTTTATTTTCTTCTGGGAAGAGTCCATTTTCACCTCCCAGGTTGAGTCTTGGCTCCTGCCTGACCCCAACCTGACAATCCCCAAAGAGCCCCTAGTTGATAAAGGTCTGGGTTACTCAGCCTAATCTCTGATCTGCATAGCATCTGGATGTAAATATACATCTGGTTTGGGGTCACGACATGTCATAGACCGCTGCTGGCACCAAGAGTCACCCCATTTTGAGCAAAAGCACCTCCTGTCACCCACACATTTCCAGGGGTTTCGAAGTCGATGCAAAGCTTGTTGCCTTCAATAATGGCGCCTCTTGCTTAGTGTTGGAAAAATCCCTGATGGCACGACATAACCAGATCCTCATACCCAAACTGTATTTAGTCATAACACTTCTGACACCAAATGAGATTTTTTCCTCCTGGCACCAAATAGCGGTATCTCTGCCAACGCTACTTCTCCAACTCTCTGACACCATCTAACTAAAGTTACAGTCCGAGCCCATAGTTAAGGGCTCAGAACCATAAGTCACCCTCCACCTGATGCCAGTCCCAATCCCGGGCCTCCTGTACTTCTGACGGGTCGACTGTAAAGCAGGGGTTCCCATGGCCCCCTCCTTAGGTTCAGTGCCTTGCTAGAACAGCTCACAGACTCAAGACGCCGTTTCAATCATGTTTACCCCTTTATTATAAAGGACAAGGCTCAGGGAAAGCCAACCAGAAGACCTGCACAGGGCAAGGTATGGGGAAGGTGGATGGAGCTTCCACACCCTCTGAGAGCACTGCTACCTCTCCTAGAACCTGCATGTGTTCCCCAGCTTGGAAACCCTCCCAGCTCTGTCATTTGGGGGTTTTTATGGTGGATCCATGACATGGGCATGGTTGATTAATTCACTGACCAGGGGTGATGAACTCAATCTCTCCCAGAAGTCTGGAGGCAGGGCTGGACATTACAAACCTCTAATCACGCCTGGGTCTCCTCAGTGTCCAGCCCCCATCTGATTCTATCTAGGGGCCAACCAAGAGTCACCCCATTTTGAGCAAAAGCACCTCCTGTCACCCACACATTTCCAGGGGTTTTGGAGTTCCGTTTCAGGTATCAGAGACAAAACTCAAGAATGTGTTGTTCTTATTGCATCACACTAAGAAAATCTCCTGGAATCCTGTCTCTTCTCCAAAATGTGACAAACAGCAAAACTTTCTGGGACTGAAGACGTTCACATAGGGTGGCTTCATGCCCATGTTGAAAGGAGTATGTGGAAATGCCCAAGACAGAACAGAGAAGTGGGAGGTCACTGAGCATCCCTTGCTCATAATAAGGGGAGAAGACCCAGAGGGAAGGCAGGTTTAAAGTGTCCACCGACTTCGTCCCTGTGCCCCTAACTTGCAAGGCCCTTAGGCTCAGTACATTAGAAACTGCTGATATTTTATCCAGAAAGTCTGTGTTTGAGAGTAGGCATGAAAATTGCCTGGCAACCTTTTGCTCTAATGATTATTGCTTTTCTGAATTGTGTAAATCCCCAAGGATCAAATACTAGCAACTGTTTTACTTTTTCTTTTTTACTGCACTCAATACCAGAAACTTTTTCCTCAGCACCTCTGTGCTGCCTCCTATTACCTCTACTTGTCATAAATAATAGAAACAAATTACTAAGAAAGTACTGTGAGAACAGGTCGCTTGCCTCAGCTGGGTCAGTCTGGAACTACTATTTTAGAGAAACTTGTGTGTTTCTTCTCTAAGCAGAGAGGTGACACAGATGGTCGAGGGAAGAGAGAAGAGGAGGAAACAGAGTGGGGTTACTTATAGGAGACCATGGGGGTCCAAGGGCGTCCAAATGCAGACCCCAAACCTCACCATTTATGGTGATACCCCCCGCCCCCGCGCCATCAGAGGGAAACTGAGTCATGTGAGGAGGTTTATAAAAGGAAGGCTATCCAGGGGGAAAGGCTCAGAGAGAGGACTAGGTGCGTTCAAATGTACACCCCTTTTGCAATGAAGAGGCTTTGTGCCTCCAGAAAGTGACATGGAGGCAGGTTATGTTTCAATACAGAGAACTCAAAGGATGGCTGTGAGTGCACAAGATCTGCTTTTTCAGAGGGAGTGAGTTCTCCACCCCTGCGGGTGTTCAAGTGGTAAAGGAAACTCCTCGAGGGAATGGAAAACCTGCCACCTTTGAGCCCTCTCCTGCATCTGCGATTCAAGGGTCTGTGAAGACCAGAGAAGTTGGGCTGATGGATCAAATAGCAAGGGTAAGGAGCACAGAAACTGGAACCACCGCCCCAGAACAGTTTCTTCTTCAGTGACAAGCAACTCGTGCTGAGCACAAGGCTTACCTGACCGTAATAACGCGCGGGACTTGGGCGGAGCTTACTGGCGCCGTTCTCATCCAAAGGCTCTTCAGCGATCGACTCGGTTTGGCCCCTCAAGATCCCCGGATGTAGCTCTTGTGCCGTGGGGCTGAGATTTGAACCCTGTAAAGCTGACTCCATGGGCCATGCTCCTGATTACTCCCCCAGCCCGCCCCTAGACCATCAGAAGGCAGTCTATTGCTTTCCTAGGGTTGTGGGAACAAAGCATCATAAACTAGGAGACTTAAAACAACAGAAAATAATTCTTTCAAAGTGATGGAGACCAGAATCCTGAAATGAGGGTGTCCGCAGGGCCACGCTGCTTCCGCAGCCTCCGAGGAGGGTCCCTCCTCCCCGCTCCAGCTCTGGAGGCCGTAGATGCTCCCTGGTTTAGGAGTGCATGTTACTCCAATCTCCACCTCCCCTCTGTACTTCTCTCTTCGTTATAAATCATCAGGCGCACTGGATTAAGGTCCAGCCTGGGCCAGTATGACCTCTTAACTCGAGTGCGTCGGCAAAGACCCTGCATCCAAAAACCATCACATTCCCGGATACCAGAGGTTAGGACTTCGGTGTATCTTTTGGGAACACAATCCAACCCAGAGCCTATATGGGATCAGACAGGAAGCAGCTAGACGTGCTGACTCAGGTTGGCTGTGATGTTCCAGAGAAAAGGACCAAAGCTCATTGTTCTCAGTGCTCTGCCTACCCCATTTCCGTTAACCGCGGGGAGGCCACGTCAGGCTCCTCCCCAGGGCTCTTGTGATTCCTTCAGTGCAGCCAGTGAAAGCCTTTTCTGGGATTGTGTCTGCAATCAGTCCAGATCTATGCAGGTCTTCCTGCCCCATAGAAGGAAGGGTCACCCTTATCAAGGGTCACTGCCTTGTCCCCGAGCTATGGAACCCCTAGTATTGAAGTCTGTGAGAATCCAGCCACACACAGGAACCCGGCCATGAAGGAACTGGGCTCAGGTATGGCTGTTTCACCTGACTCCTGTCCTGTCTATGTCCTCAAACCATCCACCTCCCTACCAGCAATCCCACACATTGACAAACGCATCTCTTTTAAACTTCAAGAGAGTAATTTTCCTGGCACGCAGGAATGCACATTATTTGGGGCCATAGTCTCTCTGTGCTCAAAAATAAATGAGATCACTGAAGTGTGCGCCGGCATTTCCTTGAGACCATGTTTATAATATTCATGAATATGGAAATATGCAGCCATCTCCCAGAATCCCTTGCACGAAGAACCGGCACTCTGTTTGCTATAGGTGAAAAATGCTTCTCTTGCAGGTTCAAAAAAATTCTACCCAGAAGAAAGAACATGGTCTACGGTCTTGGAAGGAAAGTTTAGCTGCCTAGCTCAGGTAACAAACTCTTCCAATTCCAATAATTGTGTTCACGGAGCAGTAAATACGGGACAGCATCACAGATTCTGTTGAACGTCTGCATTGTGCCAGCTGCTGCTCTGATGATTTATGGTGTCGCGTGTTAATTTAATCCTTAGCATAGCTTCTGAGTTAGAGAAGTTTATTCCCCTTTCACAGATGAGGAGTTCACTTCGGGAGAGCATGGAAGTGACTTATACTTCTGCCAGCTATGCAGGAAGATGGAGACTGCAGGATTGGGAAATGCTTTCATATCAAAGGCACAAAAGTGAAATGGCAATGCCCATGTCACCTGCTGAAAAACAGCTGCGGACACTATACATGTAGTTCATTATTTGAACAAAAAACTCTTAGGTGGGTAAGACAGCGGTTTCTGTGAGTTCTCCAAATGCTATCATTAAAATATTAGTGATGAAAGTCACCAAAAATTGCCAGTTACCCTAATAATATTTATTTAAACTTACTGCCAATTACCCTAAGAGCATACGCTGAAGTCTAAATATGCAAGCAGAAAAACAGCTAGTAAACATGCAACTAAGTCAGCCCGGAGATAACAGTTTTCATTTTCATTTTCTTTTATTTTTATTCTCCATATTTTGAGTAATTATGATAATTAGAAAATGAGCTAATAAATCACGAACCTTTAGAATAAAAAGTCTGTTATTCTTACTTCAGCTAAGAAATGAATTGTGAGTGTTTTCTCTTGTGATTGTCTATTTTAAAAAATATATTGTCCAATCCCTTTTGTTTTGTGCCCATTTAAAGAAGAAAGGTCTTTGGAATTTTTTTTTTGGGGGGGGTCTCAATTTTCTTCAGATCTTGCATTTAAATGTCACGTGCCATCATTTTCTCCCTTCCCTGTGCCCATATTCTCAGGGTGGGATAACTCAAGATTGGGGAGACAAGGAGAGGAAGAGGAAGGCTCCTGGGGTTTCCTGGGAAAAGGTTTCTTCCTTTTTTGGGAAAGAGAAGTATTCAGGGGTGAAAGGTCTTTCCTAGTTTGGCCCCATTTCCCCACTATAAATGGGGCTGTGTGAAGCTGGGTTCCTTGACTGTGGGGGTCTTCTCAGAACAGTGAGGTGACAAGCCTGGAGGGGGAAGTCACCGTAGGTGGTGGAGTGGGAGAAAGACGGCAAAATGGAAATACGTACCCTCGGGACATACTTAGGGCCCGGAACTGTCTCCAGAGTTATGAGGTGACACGATGACACTAGTGACAGGGCAGGTGGCTGCCAGTGGTTATTCTGTTGCTCGGTCTGAAACGCAATTCGCTAAACTCATCTGCGCATGCTACTGCCCTCTGAAGCCTCGCTCCAAAACAAAGTCCAAGGCAATGATGAAGCGTTTTCCAAAGGCTTCCTTCCAGGAAAGTGTCCCTAAAGAGTGCAGGGCGGGGGCGGGGAGTGCTGGCTGAGGGACAGGTCGGAGTTGCCAGACTCAGGGAGAGCCTGATTCCCTTATTCCGTCTGAAAAACGCATGTCGATTTGCACCTGCCTCTACTGGGTCCTCTCAGCCAGTGGGTAACCTTCGCCCAGAACGACCTGCTAACATGGAGAGGGCAACGGCCACGGGCCCGCGGGAACCCGACCTCCACTTGCTCCGAGGAGGGCTACTGCCCCCCCACCCCCTCCCCGGTCAACGAGACCTGACCGCTCCTCACCGGCCTGGGCCCGGCCTGTGGCTGCACGGCGGTCCCCGAGCTGCCCGGCGGTGCGCGGACCAGGCGCCTTCTGCGGGGGTCCTGCGCACTGCGCTCCACCCACCGCGCCTCCGAGTCTGCAGGTCAGAGGCCGGAGAACAGGAGGCGCAGGTGCAACGAAACGATGCGCATCCCTTTCTGCGAACCGGCCGCTGCCAGCCCGCTTAGGTACCTCACCTGGCAGCGCCCGCCGGGAGCGCCCGACCCCGCCCCACCTCGCCCCGCCCCGCCTCCGCGCCAGTCCCCGCCCCCGCCCCGCCCACCACTACCCGCCCCCGTTCCCTCCGCCCCGCCCACCGCTCGCGCCCTCGTCGCCCCCCGCCACGCCCACCGCTCCGCGGCCCCGTCCCCCACGCCACGCCCCCCGCATCCTCCCGCGCACGCCCCCACCCTCACCAACACTCCCGCGCGCTCTTGCCGTGACCCCCTTCTCCAACAACGTCGCCAGCCCCAGCCAGATCCCCGCGCGGCCGGCCGCATCCCAGACGCTCCTAGTCACCGCCCCACGCACACACGCGCGGCGCGGGCACGAGCACGTAAGCAGCGCGCAGGCGCACACCGGGCCCCGCGCTTTTCGGAGGCTCCAGGTGGGCTAGGAGGCTCGGAAGTCCCGCCGGGGCCGGGGCCGTGGCGGAGTAGGGGTCCGGGTCGGTATAGGGGCAGGGGCCAGGGGCCGGGCGAGGGATGAGGGGCGAGGGGGGGCGGGGCGTGTGGAGGAGCCTGGCCCCGGGCGGGAGCGGGGGTCGCGGAGGGCCGAGGGGTAAGGGGCGGACCGGGGGCGGGCCGGGCCCGGGCTCGGGCGGAGTCTGCGCGGGGGTCCAGAAGGCCCATCAGGGATCTCCGGATGGCGGCTTGGGAGACAGGAGGCGGGGCCGTCCCGCCTGGACCGTGGGCGCGCTGCCCCTGTGGCGGGCGCTGCGGGGGCGCCTGCTTCCTTGGGGGGTGGGGGGGGTCCTTGCAAGGACCGGAGACGCCGAACAGTTGTTCTAGTATTTTCTAAGTGCCGAGAGCTGTGCTGAGGGCCTCGCAGAACCGGCAGCCCCCGGGAGCTGGCTTGTGCTGTGGTCCTGACAGGACTTGAGTAGTGCTCCGGGTCCTGGCTGGTGGGCGGCGGAGCCAGAGGACGGGTCCTGCTTCTGGGAGTTAGCAGCCTCTACAAAGGGCCGGCCCCGGGGTCTGGCAGGATTTGAGTAGTTTTTATTCCAGGGCATACCCTGTTCTGGATACCGGGAGAGTACAGATGTTCTAGAAAACAGGTCCTGCTGGCAGCAGCCCGCTGGCTAGCTGAGAATCCCACATTCTCACTATAAGCAGAAATTTACCAGAATCATGATAAAAAAGATTGGAGCGCAGTTCGTGTGTGTTAACGAACCGCAAGTTTTTGGTGGAAGCAATGCCGTGAGAAAGTGACTGATGGTGATGGAGACAGTGGCTGTGTCCTTGGCCAGGGCTGGCCACACAGGTGTTTGGCTGTCCCTGTCCACATAGGGGGTAAATGATGGAGTCGGCAGGAAGTAGACTTGGGAGGTGAATTTCCAAGAAAAGGGTGAAGGTGGAAAGGAGAGGACGGCGTCCTGGGAACAGGGATAGGGCAGTGTGCTGCTGGAGGAATCCCGGGATTGCAGGTGAGGAAGGGAGAGGAAGCCAGGCAGGGGAAGAGGGTGTTCCTCCTGATGAGAAAAGTGATGAATGTTTTCCAAGTCACCTCTCGGTTCCTCCCTTCCAGCACTGTCTAAAAGAGTCTTAAAAGCTAAAATGGTTCTACTTTTGACTAGTTTAATTTAGCTTTATGCCCTGAAGCAAATTAAGAATTTAATTTGAATTAAGAATAAGCCCAAGAATCTCATTGGGCCTTTCATTTTTGTAGGGCCTTATGGGAGACACAGCTGTATTACTTGTGTGCTGGAAGAACCTGTGGATTTTTAGGCCATATTTATAGGCAATTCGGGAGGTAGATTTTAAAATGCATGAGTTCTTGGATTTTACAGCACTCCTTTATGGCAGCACTCCTAGGAAACTTAAAAGTTTTCTTACACATTTTTCTTGTGGCTGGACAGGTAACTTCCACACATCTAGCAATATGATTATAGTCACCAATAATTATGGTAAAATAATTCAACTGAATGTAAGGAGGCTTACAAAAATAACTTGAGAGAAGAACCCTAAAGTAAAAGCACTTTACTGTTACACCATTGAGACCTAAAGTGTTTGTACTTGAGCAGACTTTTTCTCATATTTCATTTACAAGGTCAGTTTCACTTTTTTTTTTTTTTGAAGATTTTATTTATTTATTTGACAGATCACAAGTAGGCAGAGAGGCAGGCAGAGAGAGAGGGAGAAGCAGGCTCCCCGCCGAGCAGAGAGCCTGATATGGGGCTCCATCCCAGGACCCTGAGATCATGACCTGAGCCGAAGGCAGAGGCCTAACCCACTGAGCCACCCAGGCGCCCCGGGAATTCTTTTTTAATTCTCTGAGGCCACCCCATCCTGTCCCTCAGGGTGGCTGCAGCAGTTTGCGCCCCCAGCAACACCGCATGAGGGTTCCTTTCCCCACATCATGCCAGCACCTTTGTCTCTTGTGATGCTGGCACTCGCCCTTCTGATAGGCAGGACATGGTTCCTTGAGGTTTTGCTCTGTGTTTCCCTCTGATGAGTGATCCTTCTTCTGGACCTGCAGGCCACATGTATATCTTTGGGAAAATGTGTATTCAAGTCCTTTGCCCATTTTTTTTGGCCCATTTTTTAAAAAAGATTTTAAGTCGTCTTTACACCCATCATGGGGCTTGAACTCATAGCCCTGAGATCAAGAGTCACATCCTCTTCCAAATGAGCCAGCTGGGCACCCTGAATTGAATTGTTTATTTGCCATGGGGTTGTATGAGTTCTTTCTATATGTTGGATATTAACCCCTTATCAGATAGATGCTTTTCAAGTATCTTCTATTGAGTATAGTGCTTTTTATTTTATTGATAGTATGGTGGTTCTTTTTTTTTTTTTTTTAAATTTTAAGATGTATTTATATATTTGACAGAAAGAGACACTGAGAGACTGCACAAGCAGGGGGAGTGAGAGAGGGAGAAGCTCCTGCTCAAGCAAGGAGCCCGATGCAGGGCTCGATTTCAGGACCCTGGGATCATGACCTGAGCCAAAGGCAGATGCTTAACCCACTGAGGCACCCAGGCGCCCCCTAAATTCTTTTTTAAAAATTTTTATTTATTTGTTTGAGAGAGAGATAGCAAAAGAGAGCATGAGTGGGGGATGGGGAGAGGGAGAAAGAGACTCCCCACTGAGTGGGGAGCCTGATGTGGGACTCAATTCCAAGACCCTGAGATCATGACCTAATCTGAAGGCAGAGTCTTAATCCACTGAGCCACCCAGGTGCCCCAGTTTCACTTTTTAATACTTAAGGTGAAACTGGAAAATTGTGAGAGATTCTGGGGCATCCTGTTTTTGGTGCTCATTGATGAAGTCCTTAAAAACATTTGGTAGGTGGTGGTGGTTGATGGTTATGAACCAGGCTGCTGTGCCCTTTGGTGGCAGCATCGCGGAGCGGCTCGTGCGCTGTGACTTGCACACTCCCTGGGTGAATGTGCCCGAGTGTGCACCCCAGCCCTGCTGCCTGCCGGCTCTGTGATCTCCAGTGAGCTCCCAGCCTTAATTTGTACATTTGTGTAACAGGCATGAGAATGGTACCTTTCACAATATTTGCATACTCATTATTTGACTCAATTCTTGTGATGATTTCTCTCACTTTACAGATCAAACTGAAGGTACTGTGAAAGAGGCTTGACAGAGATCATTTATCTGGTTTATCTTAGAGACAGAGCTAAACCCCCAGGCTTGGTGTGTCCTGCATTGTCTAGTTCCATTACTCTCAAGTGTTGCCTTTGTTTTGCTGATTAATTTGAAGCCCTTTCCCTCTAAGCCTTAGGAATATTTTCCCCATTTGCAGGGAAAGTGATATAACTAAAACCATTTAACCCATAACAAAGCGTTATTAAGTCTCTATCTTGAATGCCTGAAACACGTGTTTACCTAGCTATTTCTCTTATAAGTGTTCTATCCTTACACGTGAGAGGTCCAGCATACCTTCCTTCAGATGAGCAGGGATTTAAGAAATATGCTTACAATATTATGTCTTTGTTTCCTTCTTCGTACTGACTGTTTTTTATTTCTGTCATTTGTTAAAAGAACCTCCAGCATGCAGGCCTCCAGCTCCAGGTCTGTGCACCTGAGTGAGTGGCAGAAGAATTACTTTGCAATTACATCTGGCACATGTACCCCAGAACAGAAGGCAGATGCATACCGAGCGCAGATATTACGCATTCAGTATGCATGGGCAAACGCCGAGCTCTCCCAGGTCTGCGCCACCAAACTGTTCAGAAAATATGCAGAGAAATATTCTGCAGTTATCGATTGTGACAATGTTGAGACTGGCTTGAATAACTATGCAGAACACATTTTAGCTTTAGCAAGATCCCCCCAGACTGACAGTGACAAATGGCAGTCGGGGCTGTCAGTAAATAGTGTTTTCCAGTTGAGTGACGTACAGGAGATGCTGCGTGCTGGCAGAAAATCCAGAGACTCTCTGTCAGCCACGGCCGGTGCGTCCGGAGTCATCCGTAATGAGGGCATTGTCCTCGGTCCTCCTCAACTGACTGACTGTGGCGCTTCTGGGGAGAGTGGCCCGTTAACTAACGCAGCTCCTGATACAAGTGGGACCCAAGGCATCCCAGATAGCAGTCCTTCAACGTGCCCTCAGAATGCCCAGCCACCTGTGCTAACGAACAGCAGTAAGGCCTGTCCTACATCCTTAACACCGTTTGGTGACTTAGCCACTGCAAAAATCCATGCCACACCATTATTTGGAAATGTCAACAAGGAAAATAAGAACTCTCCAAAAGCCAATGTAGGACTAAATATGTTTTCATCTAATCAGTCTTGTTTGCCTTCTGGCTGTGAAAATCCACGAGAGAGAAAAGCTTTGTATGGTCCTGGCACCATTGATGCCCTTTCCACTCCCATAGTGAATAAGGCTGTTAGTAAAACAGAAGATAATGCCCGAAGAGAAGAGAGTAGCCTGCCTACTTTTAAAACTGCAAAAGAACAATTATGGGTAGATCAGCAAAAGAAGTACCAACCCCAGCGTGCACCTGGGTCTTCATACAGTGGTATAAAGAAGTCTCTGGGAGCTAGTAGGTCCCGAGGAATATTTGGGAAGTTTGTTCCTCCTATACCTAAGCAAGATGGGGGAGATCAGAATGGGGGGATGCAGTATAAGGCTTATGGTGCGGGACCTGCAGAGCCGGCAAGTCCAATTGATGAGCGTCTGAAGAACTTGGAGCCAAAGATGATTGAGCTTATCATGAATGAGATCATGGATCACGGACCACCTGTAAGCTGGGAAGATATTGCCGGAGTAGAATTTGCCAAAGCCACAATAAAGGAGATCGTTGTGTGGCCCATGATGAGGCCGGACATTTTTACGGGTTTACGAGGACCCCCTAAAGGAATTCTGCTCTTCGGGCCACCTGGGACTGGTAAAACTCTAATCGGCAAGTGCATTGCTAGTCAGTCCGGGGCAACGTTCTTCAGTATCTCTGCTTCTTCTTTGACTTCTAAGTGGGTAGGTGAGGGGGAGAAAATGGTCCGTGCGTTGTTTGCCGTGGCAAGGTGTCAGCAGCCAGCTGTGATATTCATTGATGAGATTGATTCCCTGTTATCTCAACGAGGAGATGGTGAGCATGAATCTTCCAGAAGGATAAAAACGGAATTTCTTGTGCAGTTAGATGGGGCAACCACTTCTTCTGAAGACCGCATCCTGGTGGTGGGAGCAACCAATCGGCCACAAGAAATTGATGAGGCTGCCCGGAGAAGGTTGGTGAAAAGGCTTTATATTCCACTCCCAGAAGCTGCGGCTAGGAAACAGATTGTGATTAACCTCATGTCCAAGGAGCAGTGCTGCCTCAGCGAGGAGGAAATCGCCCTGGTTGTAAGGCAGACAGATGGGTTCTCAGGAGCTGACATGACCCAGCTTTGCAGAGAGGCATCCCTCGGGCCTATTCGCAGTTTACAGACTGTTGACATTGCCACAATAACACCCGATCAGGTCCGACCAATAGCTTACGTTGATTTTGAGAACGCCCTCAGAACCGTGCGGCCTAGCGTGTCTCCTAAAGATTTAGAGCTTTATGAGAACTGGAACAGAACTTTTGGTTGTGGGAAGTAAAGGGGACAAATGGGGCACTTGACGTTGGCATCTTTGTAACACAACCTTTCCCACTTGTTAGCATGAGAAACTGGGAATTTATTCATTGTACTTTGGTGTATATTCTGAATTCTGAACCTCAAATAAAATAGAGTAACAGTAGCTGAGATTTTACAAGTGATTGACTTAGGCTATGTTAATAGAAGCTTGAGTTTTCTTCCAGGTATTACCTCATTGTGAACCTGTTTGCACAAAAGGCAAATCAATGTTCTTCTTTGGTCTCAAAGTGGTATTTTTGGAAGGCATAATGTGATAGCTCAAATTGAAACCAGAAAGTCTCATTTTTGTCTGAGGTGGCATCTGATCGGTATGCATCTTCTTCTGAAGACCGTGTAACTCTTTGCATTGGCTCATATTGTGGTTTGCGTTGGAATCAGCTTCGCTTACTGCTGTTGAATGGATTTATGATCTCCCCATATGCCTGAATGCAAGTCCAGTGGTTGGTGCTGGTTTGTAACTGCCTCCAGCTCTCTTCTATTACTTCTGTGTTCAGAAGTAGCCCGGTGTAGTCTGATACCAGACACACATCCACCGAATTGAAAGATGAAGAATGCTGCGTTTTTCCAAGGGGTAGATAATGTTTAAAATTAATACTTCATTTGACAGTACTTTATAGCCTGTAGTATTGGTCTCTCAAAATAATGTTTCCTGACTTTTATAATGGACAGTTTTGTTTTCTAAAGTAACAGGTGTTCACTGTAGAAGTATTGGGGAAGAGAGATGAACAGCAAGAAGAGAGTAAAAACTGCTGTCGCCCCAGCAGTTTGGGGAACCTGTCATTTCTTCCAGGCCTTTCACACAGCAGAGGGATTGTACTGTGTTCTCCCTTGTAGCCTGCTTTTTTCTCTGTGTCACTGTCACTTCCTGTGGAAACATGCAGTGTCACAACATCTTCCCTCAGGGTCCCATCATGTGGATGGACCGTAATTTAGCTAGTCCTCTGTTGGGGGCATTTAGGAAAGCACATTCAGTGGTTTCCCTTTCGTTCGCCATACACAAAAACGTTGATTGCCTTCGTCATCTTAACGTTTCTTAAGCTTCTCGTATTAGAGATGATGCCTAATTTTAACACACCTTTGGCATGTGTTCTGAACTGTCTGCTGGAAAAGCCGTGCGTTTATAGAGTTCCCAGCTGCGCTGAGCCACAGTCCCTGTTTCCTGTGTCCCTGGGGTCGTCACGCAGTTTGGTTAGCATTCCTCTTCCGTTCATTCATTCAGACAGTATTGGATGCTGGGTGGTTCCAGGTGCTGAGCACAGAACAGACAGAAATCCTGGGTCTTACGTAGGTGACATTCGGGTTCTCAGGTTTTCTCTTGACAGCGCTATTGAAGAGAGGGCATGTGACACTTTTAGTAGGTGAGTTGAGACCGTTTTAACTTTTATTCTTGGCCCACCTTCTACTTTTGTGCTCCTTGAACCGCTATGTTTTGAGACTGTTAGTTCTTCCCTTGGAAACATGTCATTGTTTTTTATTAGAATTTGGATGTGAACTTGTTTCTAGTTTTTTTTTTTTTTTTTTAAGATTTTATTTATTTATCTGACAGAGATCACAAGTAGGCAGAGAGAGGAGGGGAAGAAGGCTCCCCGCTGAGCAGGAGCCCTATGCTGGGCTCTATCCCAGGACCCTGGGATCATGACCTGAGCTGAAGGCAGAGGCTTAACCCACTGAGCCACCCAGGCGCCCCTTGTTTCTAGTTTTTAATTAAATCTTTCAAAATCATGAAGCATTTCATACATTATGTTGTCCTGTTTCATTTCTGCATAAACAGCACTACAAGTAACCTTGGATTCTTGAGTAATTCTACGGTTCTCTTCCGTGATAGTTGCTGGTTGTCTTTCGGGTCACCTCTCCCCACCTTGGGTGTTACAGTTACGGACAGGCAGCAGTTCTCCAGGAACTGTTCGTGTCTTACTTCACTCTGTAGCTTGCTCTCGGCATTCGCCATCAGTGTTTCTCTCAGCAGCCGCTCCTGCCACTCCTGCCCCTCAGCTCTGTTGGTCACGGGCCACGGGGCCACATCCCCCTTGTGGGATTTAGCTTCTCGTATGTCCGAGAGGAAACACCTGGTGGCTCTGCTCCCCATGCATCAGGCAGGGCCCGTGTCTCTCAGGCAGGGCCCGTGTCTCTCAGGCTGTGGACTGGCTTCTCTGGAGTTACGGTCTGCATGGCTCATGCGGGAATCTCGTCTTGAAAGGTAGGATGTGGCAGGTATTTTGAACCTGGAAAGAAAGCTTGAGCTGGGGAGTCACTTTGTGGTTGTTCCTGCCTTTTGCCACATGGAAGCATTCTTTCCCTCAGCCTTCTGTGACTCGGAGTATGTTTCCATGGCGTGCGGGTGGGAAACGTCCAGAAACTTAGATATCTCAGATATCTTTCTGTCTCCACATTCTGATTAGATAAGAATCTGGCATTAAAGTCCTTCCTCCTGAGGGTGTTCTTGGGGCTGCACTGTCCCCACCATCGTGTCTCTAGAGAAGTGGGCTCTGGTCTGCTTGGTCGTATCTTCAGGGGATCTCTTTACTTCATGGACACGCAGCTTGTACCAACGCATGGACTCGCTTGTGTATCCATGCCTAGAAGTATTGGTAGGGATACAGTAGAGCCTTTAATTAATCAGTCCTTTTAAAATGTTTGTATCATACAGATAATTTGATCTGATGTTCCAGCCTGTGGTCTCCCGTTTTGAAATTCTTTTTTTTTTTTTTTAAGATTTTATTTATTTATTTGTCAGAGTGAGCACAGGCAGACAGAGTGCAGGCAGAGGCAGATGGAGAAGCAGGCTCCTGCTGAGCAAGGAGCCAGATGTGGGACTCGATCCCAAGACACTGGGATCATGACCTGAGCTGAAGGCAGTGGCTTAACCAACTGAGCCCCGCAGGGGTTCCCACATTTTGAAATTCTAATTCATGTTCTCAATTCTAAACTTTGGAAAGTCCTCCACACTGACCCCTGATGGCTGGCCGTACTGGTGAAGCGCCTAGACTCTAGGACCCGGCTCCGCAGGTCGCAGATGGGTTCAGCCTCACTTCCAACATGAGAATGTGCCTACCTTGCTTGGGAGGGCAGGTGAGATGCAGCTGTAAAAAGCCTGTTTTGTGATGGCTCAGACATGGTGCATCCTTCTGTCTGTCTGTCTGCCGTGACTGCTTTCATTGCTTGGAAGGATCGTTTTTTTCCAGCTGCTTTAGGTGGCTGTCAACTGTATTTTCTGCTTAATAGTCGTGATATTTGTCTTTGATTACAGATCTTGTCATCTAAACTTAGGCAGTAAATCTAATTAAAAGAAAGAAATAACATTGGGGAGGGTATGTGCTTTGGTGAGTGCAGTGAAGTGTATAAACCTGGTGATTCACAGAGCTGTACCCCTGGGGATAAAAATATATGTTTATAAAAAAATAAAAAATTAATAAAAAAAAAAGAAAGAAATATCTTTTAGTTTTGTTTCCCTTCAAGACGTAAGAAGTTTTTGATAGATCCCAGATTACGATTTTCTACTTACTCCTCTTTAAGTCTTATATATTGGCTCCAGAATTTTTAAGGGACATTTATTGGTCCTCAGTGTTTTTTAAGGGACATTTTAAAACCCATCTCCAGAGATCTGATTGGAAGAAGGATTCTGTTCCAGTCCATGGTAAAAGGGCAGGTCAGATAAGGATACTTTTTTTTTTTTGAAGTTTTTATTTAAGTTTTAAACTTCTAGTCAGTTACCATACAGGGTAGTATTAGTCTCAGGTGTACAGTACAGTGATTCAGCACTTTCCTACATCACAGCAGGTGCCCTCCTTCAACCCCACCACCTTTACCCACCCCCCACCCCCCACCCCCCTCCCATCTGGTGACCAGCAGTGTGTTCTCTAGAGTTCAGAGTCTGTTTTGTGGCTTATTTCTCTTGAAGATACATTTTTTAGCTCCACGGATTCCTGGCTCTTGATCTCAAATCCGGATTGGTGGTGAGCAGGCCAGGGGGACAGCTGTTTAAAGTTTGCTGCAGCCACCTGGCCGAAGGAGGGTATCTTACGTGAATAGATGAATCACCATGTACAACTCTTGTCCTTAAATAAAACTTATCAGGGGGCTTTATAAACCAGCACTGATGAGTGGACAGTTTGTAGTACCACCTCAGGTGACCGCTTTCTTAGCTCTAAAAGTCAGGATGTTGTATTAGATAATCCTGAAGACACACCTCGATTTGCTATTCTGTTATCAGTTACCAAGTAGTCATCGATTTGAAAAGGTCTTACAGGGTACCAGGTGCTGGCACTGTGCTAGATACAAAAAAAATAGGTAGTTCTGTATATATTACCTGTCTTGGTGTTACTAATTTGGCACATGATAGAAACGGGGAAGGAGCGCCTGGGTGGCACCATCAGTCAAGTGTCCAACTCTTGGTTCTGGCTCAGGACGTGATTTCAGGACTGTGAGGTTGAGCCTCGTTTTGGGCTCTGCGCTCAGCTCGCAGTCTGCTTGAGATCCTCTTTCCCTCTCCCTCTGTCCCTCCCGCTTGCGCTCTTCCTCTCAAAATAAATCTTTAAAAAGAAAGAAAGGGAAAGGAAAAGAAAGAAAAAAAAGAAAAGAAACAGACACTAGGAAGATATGAAGGGAGAGCTTTGGTGAGAAGTTAAGTCAGCATAAGGTACCACTGAATATATAAATCATGTAAAAAATGGGGGGAAATTTTAAAAATTAGGAATTCCACGTAGGGTGGCATTTGAACTCCCCCGGACCCTGGGAGCTTGGGAATCTCAGCCACAACAGGGAACCTGTGACTGAGGGGGCCTGTACAGCTCAAGAAGGTCCTAGAGCTCTCCTCATTCATTCTTCCCAGAAAGTTAGAGACTCGGGCTAAAAATTGGAGTCTCCTCTTCCTGGGACATGGTCAGAGCAGCCGCCCCATACAGCAGAAGCTCCCCTCCACCCACAGCCCTGGACAGGTGACAAGTGTGCAGTCCCAGAGAGGGACTCATTCTCCTGGGGTCCCATCCTTTGGGATGAGAGTTGCTGCTTATGTATCTTAAGATGTGCTACCCACTTGCTCCTAGGGGAAAAACAAAAAACTATACCAGCTTCTTTTTCTCCCAGAGCTTAAAAAAGAAAGGTCTAACATGGAACTTCCCATTTACAATAGTGGGCTAAGCCATGCATTCACCTTTTCCACATGTGCTGAATCTTCAAATACTGACTCCATTGCAGTGGTACGGGGGAGGGGAAACACGATTTTCAAACAAGACATTGGTGTTTCTAGAAGTTATAGGACAAGTGGCGTTGGGTTGCAGACCCCTGAGCTGAGACCAGCAATCCAACAAGGGCATGGGAGGCTAGCGGAGGCTGGTTTCCTCGTGTGTAGGTGGTTCCGGAGCTCAGATGGCAAAGCCAGCTGTGGGCCGGGCCGGGGGTTGTTGGACAGGGCAAGGATGTGGAGACCAGTGCAGAGCCATACTGTGTTCACATGGAGCCGTGGGCAAGACAAGTTCCCTGAATCAGAGAGTGATCCGTGGCTTGCCTCTGTGGGCTCTGTGGCCTGAGTCGTGGGGCAGAGTGGCAGGTCATTTCCAGTGGCCATGTTAGGCGAAAGCACGGGTGAGAACTCCCAGCCTACTCACCCCATCCCACTGTGAGACTTGTTGCCTCTTGATCAGTCTGTGGGTGTTGGGCTTCTTCCCTACAGACCCAGAAGCAATGCCCCTCCCCCCCGCTGACCCGCGCACACAATAACACACACATACACACACACTGCAGGCTCACGCAGGAGACCACACACACACCAGGCTGCCACATCCCTTCCTGATGGGCCCCCCTGCGCAGTGTACCAGGATTGCTAGAGAAGCGTCCCCCACTCACCATGCTGGGCAAATTTCAAGTATGAGTTAGTTTCTGCTTCACTCCCCTGTAAAAAAAAAATCCTACAACAGATTCCCACTGAAAGCAAAGATCCAAATTCCTGGCTAGAGCTAAACGGCCTCCATCTTTACTCTTACTTTGCTTCATTGCACTAGTTCTTGAAGATGCAGCAAACTTTTTCCCTGTACAGGACGTGTGGTGGGCAGAATTCTGATGACGTCCCCACAAGCTTCCTGTCCTCCAGTTTTCAATCAAACATGAATCTAGGTGCTTCTGGAAGGGACTTGATAGCTTCAGGATAGCTGTGGACCGAGATGGTGAGGTTATCCTGGATTAGGACATGAGCATCAGACTGTAAGAGTGGAGAAGGTTCTCTGCGTGGTTAGAGAAGAAGCAGCAGAAGTTCACTGTAGTGGACATGGAAGTCGGAAATGCCAGGCATGGGAAAGACTTGACAGGGGTCACCGTGCTCAGAGGCAGGGTCCAAGAGCCAGCAGAGAAGCAGAGAGCCTGGCCTTAGAACCACAAAGAGCTGAATTCTGCCAATGGCCTGAGGCTGGACCCTAGTTTCCCCAAAGAGAGCCCCAGGGAGAGCCCAGATAAGCTGACATCTTGATTTCGGCCTCAAGGGGTTCGGGCAGAAAACCTATCAGGACCCACCAGACAGGCACCCACCAAACAGTGAGCCAGTAAGTGTGAGTGTTTCTCTCTGAGTTTGTGGTGCTAGGGCTGTACTATGGCTGCCATTGGACACACGGGCAGGGACGGAGGGCCTTTCTACTCTCTGTTCCCTGAGTCTCGAGATCGGTTCCCCATCTCCTCCGATGAGCTGCCTCATGTCCAATTGCCTCATGTCCAAGGCCCTCCCTGACCACTGAGTAGGGTGCGTCCACCCATCTTTGTCCCACCACCCTGGTTTTAATTGGTGACTATTGCTATTACTGCCTTTCTGTCCCTGACACCTCCCTGCCTTCCTGTCACGCCCACGAGCGAGTTCCTCACAGCCAGGCACTTTCGTTCACATCGGAACCACGCAAGATTCACCAGGCTGAAAACTCAATGGCTGGAGAGCTGCCCAGAGAAGAACAACTCATCTCAGAGAAACCTTTAAGTCCCAGCGACTGAGCACAATCCTGAAAACTGATCCTAGAAGACACAGCGGCCACGAGATAAAAATCAGCAGCGATTGTAGGAGTTATTACACTGTGGCAGCAATCTCGGCATAAACACAGTGGCATAAAACAGTCTACGTGAATGGTCTCCCAGTGTCTGTGGGCCAGGCGTGACCAGGCTTCTGTGTCAGGGGCTCCCACAGCTGCTCTGGGGGTGTTGGCTGGAGATGAGTCTCAGCTGAGGTTTGACCGGGGAAGGGGCCACCTCCAGGCTCACAGGGCTGCTCGCAGCAGGCAGGACCTCAGACCGCAGTGTCTGCTGTCCACCACTGCTTGTCATGGAAGGCCTTCCTGAGCAGCCTCTTGCTCCCCGAAAGCCAACAAGGGAGAATCTGCCAGCAAGACAGGTATCAGAAGTGTCCACTGCATGGTGACACAGGAGCCCCCCTGTATCCTGTTGGGTAACAAGCACCACGGCTATGAAATTCAGACTCAGGGAGCAGGAAAGGGTCCTAACTGTCAAAATAAAAATCTCAGTGGAGGGACTAAAATATAATTGGAAATGGTCGAAACCAACTGTTGATATGGAAGAATGACTTGCAGGTTGATTTTAGACCACGAAGCAGAAGGACGAAAAGAAGGAAGGGGCACGTTCAGTGGTAGGAAGGATAGATTCCAGGAATTTTATTGGTGTGACGGGAGTCTACAGAAAAGGAACAGGAGAGAGGAGACAATAGCCACATTAATAAGAGCGGATGATTTCCTGAGTAAATAGCTGAGAATTCACAAAAAAACAAAAAGTCCATTGAGCGCCCAGCAGGAATTGAGGATAGGGAGGAAATACTGAGAAACCTCCCGATGTGTTAAGGCTCTCCAGAGAAACAGGCCAAGAGCATACACAGTCCGAGTGCACTAGGGAAGATTATTATGGGAACTGGCTCCTGGTCGGGGAGGCTGAGACATCCTGTGACAGATGGCCAGTCTAAACATTCGTCCATGGAGAATTTTCAGTCTGCCTGTGGGGTTGTATGCTGGGGTCTGAACGAGTCGGTTGCCTGTTTGTTTATATACTGATTGGGGGGACAGCTCCAGGCACCGCTGGTCACTGACATGTGAACTGCCCGATAATTCATACATACAGTGTGTAAGTACAGGAATGAGAAAAGGCTAGGAGAGTCGGTAGCAATTAAAGAGGGCTCATCCTCAGGGCGCCTGGGTGGCTCAGTGGGTTAAGCCTCTGCCTTCGGCTCAGGTCATGGTCTCAGAGTCCTGGGATCGAGTCCCGCATCGGGCTCTCTGCTCAGCAGGGAGCCTGCTTCCTCTCTTTCTCTCTGCCTGCCTCTCTGCCTGCTTGTGATCTCTCTCTCTCTGTCAAATAAATAAATGGAATCTTAAAAAAAAAAAAAGGCTCACCCTCTGGGCGTGGGAGTTGGGGGGTGAGGGGTCTCCAGGTCTCACTTGACACACACAACACAGCTGTTCTAATTGTTTTACTCTTTCCATATTTTAAAAAACTCAGTGAAATCATATTTTTAAAGTACCAAACATAGCTTTGTCGAATAACTAAAGCTTTAAAAAATTTTTTCCCAGCAGCCATCAGGTTTGTTCGTAAGTACTAGAGAGACAAGGGAAGAGTCCTGGGACCCCTGATTGTTAATTACTCTTAGAAAATGTTTCACATTGACTCTTAATCTCACAAAACAAACTGAGGGTTGCTGGGGGGAGGGGGTTTGGGAGAAGGGGGTGGTATTATGGACATTGGGGAGGGTATGTGCTTTGGTGAGTGCTGTGAAGTGTGTAAACCTGGTGATTCACAGACCTGTACCCCTGGGGATAAAAATATATGTTTATAAAAAATAAAAAATTATATTAAAAAAAATAAAAATAAAATAAAATAAAATAAAATTAAAAAAAATAAAAAAGAAAATGTTTCACATTGCATGTGGAAAACAGGGCTGAAAAATATTGAATGGATGGAAAATAAGTCTTTAAAAAATAATTTGAGAGCATCGATGTTTTGCACATAGATAAGATGGTATTTAGAAGTAAACCTCTCAGGATCAGAATCCATAGAAAATAGCCATTCATTCAAATCCAAATTGAGCAAAGCTGTCAAAATTGCTTCCAAAGTAGCTATGAGGCCAAAGGAGATTTCATCTGCATTTTAAGAAACTGAATGTTCAGAAACCCATTTTATACAGAAGTCTGGGAGAAAGCAACGTGTATGAATAACATTATACCTGTGCCCACAGAAGTGGATAAATTCTATTTATCAGAGTTTGGGGTGCAGATAATGTTGAGATCTCACATCTGGAAGAAATGGTGTGGCCACATGCATGCTTCTGACCCAGTGCACCACCACAACCCCCAAGGTGTGATAGGCTTCTGGAGACATCATTTCACAAAATGCAGAAAATTGCTGTGGAACTAGGGCATGATTGCAATTTAAGGGAAATGGTGCAGATAAATCTATTTTAATGGATAAGCTTAGTAGATGCAAAATAAATATGTCAGTACTTCATTATTTATTCCTTTCAACTGGTTTAAATTAGAGTGGAAAATGCACATGATATCCAATTGTATATATCTGCAATTGTATATATGAAAATGAAAAAAAAATTTGTTTCTCCTAAGCCACGTAAGTAGTTTGGAGAAACTTCTTTCCACGCATAATTAATTTCAAAGACTCTTTCTGACTCTTTCAATTCCACTGCACAGCCTACCATGCACTCCTTGGGTGTCACCCATTACCTAGGCCATCAAGGTGCTCACCACTGAATGGAGTTCACAAATTCTCTCTCTCTTTTCTTTTTAATGTTATGTTAGTCATTAGTTTTTGATGTAGTGTTCCAAAATTCATTGTTTACATATAACACCCATGCAATCCCTGCCCCCTCCTTAATACCCATCACTGGGCTCACCCATCCCCCCACCCCCTCTACTCTAAAACCCTCAGTCTGTTTCTAGGAGTCCACAGTCTCTCATGGTTCACCTCCCCCTCCAATTCCTTTGCCTTCATTTTTCCCTTCATTCTCCTAATGTCCTCCGTGCTATTCCTTATGTTCCACAAGTAAGTGAAACCATATGATAATTGACTCTCTCTGCTTGACTTATTTCACTCAGCATAATCTCCTCCAGTCCCATCCATGTTGATGCAAAAGTTGTGTATTCATCCTTTCTGGTGGCTGAGTAATATTCCATTGTGTATGTGGACCACATCTTCTTTATCCATTCATCTGTTGAAGGACATCTCGGCTCTTTCCACAGTTTGGTGACTGTGGACATTGCTGCTATGAACATTGGGGAACATATGGCTCTTCTTTTCCCTACATCTGTATCTTTGGGGTAAATCAAGTGGGCATCTTTGGACTCTAAAGGACAGTATTTCCATTCAGCAAAAAATAGGTTAGTAAGATTGGGCAAGAGCCCTCTGCTGGCATCACTGCCAGACAAAAGGGAGGTTGGTGGTGGACCCAACCCAAGAACCCCCAAAGGCTGTGTCCCCTCCAACTTGGTTACTCTTGGTTTATTGAGCAGTGTTATTAAGTAATGAGCAAGGCTCACTTTTCTTGCTATCTACACAGCAGATAGATTAAGAAGGGGAACTAAAAGTTTTGCTACTTGAGACGCTCCTAAAATTCTACTCCAGTGCAGGAATCAAGTCTACAGAGTATAGACACATACTCTAAGAATAGGAAATTCAATATAGAATTTCCTTTATTAGATTCAATTGCTAATTTATATAAAACATAGTACACACTTTATAATATATTAGAGAAAATACAACATTTAAAAATACCAGGGAAACAGGTTCCTGGTAACTTGATACATGATGCTATCATCTTAAGATAAACAAGCTCTAAGATTAGCTATCAACTTGAAACAGGAGAAACTATATAAGAAACAGACAAACTGAATTTTGCATGAGAAAATACACTGACACACTTTCTAACGTAACTATAAAAGTAGGTACAAGTGCAGGGCCAAAAAGTGAAATAAATGAAACTGACTCTCTTGGACATAAAACTCCAGAAATTAAAATTGTAGGTGCCAGAATTTAAGAATCTTTGTGTTCCTCATCTCTTAATGTTCTCTGGGTTTTATCTCGTGAGGATAATGGTTTCCACATTATGGATCATGATAAGGAGTAAATGAAAAATATGTATTTGGAACTATCAAGGACATGTCAAAACATTGTTTCTTTTCTTCCTTCCACACTCCCTTCCTTTTCCCCTGTATTCTCTGTATTTTTCTTCAAGTATTATAGGAAACTTCCTGATTAGTATTTGGAGAAATGGAGAAATAAAGTGTTTTGTTTTAAACAGATTTTATTTTTAAGTAATCTCTATACCTAACATGGGACTCAAACTCCCAGCCTTGAGATCAAGAGTCCTGTGCTCTATGGCCTGAGCTAGCCAGGGGCCCCAGAAATAAAGTTTATAAACTCAGAAATTTTAGCTTTGCAAACATCTTGAGACTAGAGTTGATTTTCCTTAAGGACACCTGTGATAAATTCCCAGCTGGAATTCCTATCACAATTCTCCCACTTCCAACCATTAGGGCAATCTTAAATTAAAAATAAAATATTTTAATGCATATAAGGAATTTATTGGAATATATGCTCACTGAAGAAAATTCAAGAAGTACAGAATGTCGGGGGAAGGTTACACACTCGACTGTACAATCTGGAATGGCTGACAGACTTCTGTTCAGCTTATTCCCTCCATGACACACAGAGTACAGTTTTCTATAACTCAAATTATACTGCAGACTCAACTGTCATTAAAATTTAACAATGTACCATACGTGGATGCCACACACGTCCACATGCTTCAGGGTTGCCTACAATTCCACTAAGAGGACGTGCCAGTCCCCTTATGCTGGCCCGATATGGGCAACAAGGTTGTTGAGTGCTGAGAAAACTCTTAAAAGAACAGCAGAGAGGCATGCCTGGCTCAGTCAGTTAAGTACATGTCTTTGGCTCGGGTCACGATCTCAGGGTCCTGGGATCCAGTTCTGCTTTGGGCTTCCTGCTCAGTGGGGAGGCTGCATCTCCCTCTCCCTCTGCTTGTGCTCTCTCTCTCTCTCTCTGTTACATAAATAAATAAAATCAATCTTTAAAAAAAAGAACAGCAAAGAACTACACAGACTTCGGAGAAATGCCTTAAGAGAACCCTGAAATGTCTCCTTTGTCACCCGAGTTAGAGAATGTGGGTCACCTGGGTCCCACTCTAGACCACCAAATTGAGCCACGGCATTTAAACAAAAGGTGGATTGTGATGGATGGCAACTGGCCTGGAAGTGGACTTTTTATCCATCAAATCTTTAAATTCTGTGTTTTGTGATTTCTACTAGATTTGATTTATTTATTTGACACACAGAGATCACAAGTAGGCAGAGAGGCAGGCAGAGAGAGAGGGGGAAGCAGGCTCCTTGCCAAGCAGAGAGCCTGATGTGGGGCTCGATCCCAGGACCCTGAGAGCATGACCTGAGCCATAGGCAGAGGCTTTAACCCACTGAACCACCCAGGCACCCCTACCATTGGTTTCTATTTAGAAGCTTCTTTCCAGACAGAGATGAGATGCCTTCCATGTCTCCTGTACTTACATTTAAGTTCTGGGTCAGGGGACCCAGTAGACCTGTGTCCACACTCTGGATCCATAGACTCTGTGTTGTTTTGAGCTACTAGGTTTCTGGTAATTTGCTAAGCAGCAGCAAATAGTAATACAGAGTGTAGCATCTGGAAGTGAATGGTTGCTGTCACAGACACCTGAAAAGGGGGGAATGGTTTGGAAGCAGACCATGGTGGACGTGCTGACGGAATTTTACAATAATGCCTAAATCACCTTGAATAGACTATTGTAGGATTTATGCCCCAGACAACGCTACTGGGACTCCCACAGAGGTGAAGGGTATGTTATTATGAACCAGAATAGGGGTGTTATGTAGTGGCACTCAGAAAGCATAGTGAAATTGTCTCCTGAAGTTCTACAGAAGGCAGGGCCTGTGAGCGACTGACTGCCCGTGTAGCTCAAGAGATTTCCCAGTCAAGTGTGGAAGGGGCCTTCTGGGTTCCTACTGCTGCTCCCAGTGGAATAAACACAAGGCAAGTGGATTGAGAGAACCAGGACTTCATGATTTTGGAAATCTGCAGCCTCTCCAGACAGCAAAGGTGTTACAAGGAAGAGATTTATTGTCAGGAGAACGTGTCTTGGGACAAAGAAGAGGGTTGACCACACAACATTTTGGCAAAACCTCAGGAGGATGGAAAGCTAAGAATATTCACTCACGCAGAAGACCCTTTGGTGTCTCACGGAACAGACCCTCTTGGTTGAGCACGAGGGCCTCTGGGAGGTTTCGGGGTGTGGATCTTCAGCCATTCTATGGTGGCCATAGGTGATCTGTGGGGACGCCTTTCATGCAACAGGAGCGAAGTCATGAAACCCACAGAAGGCCCATAGACATTGGAGAAAACCATTTTAGCAGAAACTATCAGCTCAAACTAAAGGGGGCAAAGAGAGTAAAACGGAGAGGTGGGTATCAGACTCCCAAAGTCCTTCTGGGAAGAACAAATGACTCACCCGCTGTCACCATTCATGGAAAAGAAAGGCGTGAGGGCGTGAGGGCGTGAGCTCAAGGGCAGAGCTCCAAACTCAGAAGGCAAAGCCAAGAGTCAGAGGACCTTATTCTCAGGCCTTGAAACTTCAGACGTTCCCAATATTTGTCTGACAGAATCTCAGAGCCACTCTGGACCAGCGACCCTGCCTGCCTCCCCTGTCTCCCTGATTTGAATGAGAATGTGCGCAGCTGCCGTCCTGTGTCTATCCTGCCCTTTCTGTGGGAGGTGATGGGGGCGGATCCCTCGCTGGTCCACACATCAAGAGAAGATGTGCCCCTGGAACTGCACTTAATGAACCATCCCCAAGGGCCTTTTCTGGACCTGGGCTTGATGTAGAAGATAAGATTTGGGACTTGAGTGGTGGCAGAAATGGGGTGAGGCACATGGGAGGTGAATGTTTCTTACAGGTGTCAGGATAAAACCACTGGGGCCAGAGGGCAGATGCTGGTGGACAGACACCAGGATCCTGATTTGTTTTGTCCTGGTTTCCTAGAGTGTGGATTTCTTCTAATGAGCCAAATATAGAAGGGATGGGATGTCATGTCCACAGTTGTTTCAAGGGAAAGATCACAGCTTCCAGCTTCCTCTCCTTTCCTTTTTCTCTCACTTGCTCACTCGAATGATGTCCAGCTGCTGTGTTGTGAGCTGCCCTATGGAGAAGCCAGAGGGGAAGGGCAGAAGGAGGTGTCTGGTCAGTATGGAACTGGCGTCTCCCACCCAACTTCCTGAGAGTAACAAGATCTTGGCGGTCATGTGAATGTGCTTGGAAGCGCCGGCTCCTCCAGCTGAGACGTCACATAAGACCCTGGCTCAACAAATTGAATGTATTCTTGTGGAACACCTTGAGCCAGAAAACCCAGCTGAGTTGCAGCTGGATTCCTAACCCCCAGAAACTGTTGGATAACACGTGTTTCTTGTGTGAGGCCGTTAGGTCTGGGGATCCGTTGTATGCAGCAATAGATAGCCAAGAAGGAGAGTAAAATGACATTTCACAGAGGACCAAGGCCCTTTGGGGAAATGGAAGCTACCACACTAAAAACAGCAGCAGAAGCAGCAAATGGAGAGTAGAGGGAAGAAGGGCGACACTACTTCAGGTCAAGATGTACAAGTGTCATCTCAATGTACCCAAGGACATCCCAGGCGTGTGACTTCCTGGGAGTATGGGTGAAGTTCTTTCCACTAAATTACAGATTCGCTCTCTCAATTCACACCTCTCAGAATGGGCAAGAGCGCTTGTCTGTGATTCCCAAGTTTAAAATTCCGCAGGGATGTTTCATTTAAGATGAAGCTTGCAGTCAAACAAGCACAGACCAGCTTTCGGCAAAAACGTAGACCGTGTTAACGTGGTCAAGCAAGAATGGTAGGTACCATGTAGGAATTCTGCCTACGGGGAGAATACCGGGCTCTTTCTCCAGTAGACAGCCGCCATCCACATGGGATGAATCAGCTTACAAGATGCAATGAAATAAGACATTCACTTCTTTGGTTGTGCTAGTCAGGCGCTGAATAGCACCATGTTTGGTCCACTACTCTGGACAGGGAAGAAGCAGAACATTTTCATCATCACAGAAAGTTCTATGGGACCGTGCTGGTCTAGAGAATGCCAGAATCAGAGAGGGGTAAAGGAGGAGGGGCCGTAACACGTATGTGAAACGAGATATCACATGGTGTGGCAAACGCAGCAGGGTCCTTCCTCTCAATGTCGTTAAAGGTGACAATGGTATTTAAATGGATTTTTTCAAATAACTCACCAATTCTCTCAGCAAAATTTTTTGAACACTCCATGCCACTGATATTTCTAATTCTTTCTTTATTTGTCTTGGGGGACTTTGGGCAATCCCCACCTTCTGGCACCTGAACTCCTGGCTATTCACCCTGGGGGTGTTTTTCTTTCTTGAAGACCAGTTGGACCTGAAATGCTGCCCCAGGGAAGCGTGGCCCTGCAAGGTTGGGTGCTCCTCTGCACAAGAAGCATGTTGTGTAGCAAAGATAAGATAAGCAAAAAAAAAAAAAAAAAAAATTAAGACAAAGCATGAGATGATCTTAGCTTTTCCAACCTGTTCTCCAAGAACAGAAGACTGTGCTTGCTCCCACCTCACGATGTCCCTGAGAAGATGGTCCAATGTTGGAAATTCCCTAGGATTTGGCCTAGTGTAACGCATGCTAGAGGCATTCATTCACGTCAGTCTTTGGAATCATCTGTTAAATACAGTGAAAAATGATGCTGGCCTCTCTCCAGAGGGAAGGCAGCTAACGACCAGGTTAGCATGGAGGTGTGCCGGATCCCTGGAGCCTCTTTCCCTGAAGACAGGGGGTCGGCAATTTGAGAAAGTGGTAGTGCCCTCAGTCCCCATCTACTATGTGGGCTCAGATCTCTCCCACAGGACCTCATGGCACATGAAGACCCAGCTGCGGAGTTTGACTGGACTTTGTGTAAAATGTGGGGCCAAGAGAGGAAGTAATGAAGTAGAACGGTATATGCAATATGACTGCTCCTGTATATGCAATATGACTGCTCCTGGAGCTCACTGACCATGGGCTCCATGGGGCTCTTCGGATGGCCTCTCTCCTCACATCCCGCCTGTCTCCATGGTGCAGACACTGCTGACCTCCAAACACAGGATGCTTTCTCCTGGTCCCTGGTCCAGCTGCTCCTGGCCCCTGAGAGCTCTTCCCTGTGCTGTAGAAGTTCTTCCTGCCCGGCATGAGGTGGCTATGGAGGGCACTGTAGCTCCCTTCAGGGCAATTCTCCCCGCCAGGCCCCTGGCCAGGCTGTGCTGAAGACTGAGGAGTGTGTTCCTGCCTCACCCATGTAGTCATCCCACTACATTAACACCAGCAATCATAACAGCTGATGAATTATTTCCTACTGTCTAAAATGCTGGCTCCCCTAACACCCTCTTCTAGGACTTCACTCGAATATGGTGAAGTTTGGACTTAATTTGTATTTTATTTTGTATAGTTTCTATTGTTATACTTTGAAGTCTGCTAATCCTTTCTCAGGCAATGTGTAATCTCCCTTAATCCTAGTTTGGAGAGTGTGAGACAGAATAGGGTTTGAAAAATTGTTGGAAAGGAGCCCACCCTTTTGGAGCGTCTCCTGTGTCCTGGGCACCGTGCCTTTCCCATGCCATCTTTGTGACAACCTTTTAAGGCAGGGACTGTTCCCATCCTGTCCTCACAGATGAATACAGGGAGGCCTACAGAGAGCAGATAACACGCCTGAGCTACCCTAAGTCCAGAACAAGAGCCTAGAGGGGCTAACCTCAGTGTGCACTCACTCACCTACACTAAACAGAGTCCTCTCTGTCTGGGGTCAGTAGGCACTGGAGCAGTGGCAGGCAGAACCAGGGTACCCAAGACCAGAGTGCAACACCGTCTAATATGCCACTCTTGGGTAAGGATTATTTTGAGCCAAAAGCTACTGAGAAAAAGTAGTGATAGGATGAGTTCTCTGCCCTCCCCCATCCTCCCCCAACCAGTTTAAGCAGAGCATAAATTCTCTCTGTGAAGGCGTCTTTCCCCGGCCCAAGAAGAGAATCCTCATCTGCCACAAACTTCCCATAATGTTTTTCGTCTTATAAATCACAGCCCCTGCAAGTTCAGTCTCTTCTCTTTGTCTTTCACTTCTCTCTAGATATGTCTTCCTTTGTCCGAGGAGCACAAAAGCCTTCAAGCCTAGGCATTTCTTTATTTCTTCCATATCATGCAAAACTTTTAACATCAGATAACAATCACACATCTTCTCTCCTGTTGATATGTCTATTGCCTCTTCATTCCTCAGACTCAGACATTGAACCTCAGAGGGCAGGAAGAAATTTTTCCTCCCCTGCAAGACATCGGAGATCTTGGCTCCAGGAACCTGGGGGCCAAGGAGTGGAGGGCCATCGGCGAGAACAATCATCGTCTGAGTTACATTCTTATTGCCAGTGATCTTCTTAAGCTCCTTGCCTGGCTCAGGGCAAAGTCCAACAGAGGCCAGGGTGGCTTCCCAGGTAGACACAGATTAAGAGCATCCATCAAGGTTAGCAGGGTTCTGGACCACAGCAAGGGTGAGGGAGATCCCTATTCTTGGTTTAACAGAGTTTATGCAAAGCTTGATTTCAGGAGGCATCATGGCTGAATGAGATGCAAAGGGGCCATTTGAAATCAACCCATAAGCAAACGATTCTGATATTTACCTGGCTGCAAGATGGTTTTCACCTTTACCTGGCTGAGAGAGTAGGGTATGTTTTTACTGTCCCAGGGCTCAGCTTCTCCCTCCTGCAATGGGGGAGCTGGGCTGGGTGGGAGTGGCTCACCCCTACCCCCAGCCGGTGCAGCACCTCCTGAAACCAGGAAGTTGGTCGTCAGCAGCCCAGATCCTGTCCAAGCCCACATCTGTTCGCCACTAGATGGAGAGCTTCTCCAACCTTTCCCTCAGGGCTCCAGAAAGGCCCTGGAGGCAGCAGTGTGCATCCCTTCCGATGCTGATACCATTAAAGGAATTCCAAATCAGATGTCAGAAAATGTTCTCCTAGTTAATGTGCTAAAACCTCAAATTTTGGGTTTCTTCACTTGTCTTGTTTAATGTGCTGTACTTAACATTTTAAAAAATGCTTAATTAATTGGGCTTTCAACATGCTTTGGTCTGTATTTTTCACAAGGAGATTTCCGGCAGAACCTTCCCTGTGCTTGTTTCTATATAAATTGGAAGTGGCTGAATCCCTTTTAAGTAAGCTGTTCTTTTCTGGGTCAACCAGACATGATCTCACCGAGTCCATCTGCTTCCAGTGAGCGTTTTTCAGCTCTGATTTGAAGAGGAGGCCGGTCAGATTGAGTTATTAACCAGCAGGTCCAACTCCAGCCCAGTACTCAGAGACTGGGATTAGGAATGGTCTTGACTTCCTTCTTGTGGCCTTGAGTGTGTGACAGTCTGGTGTACACAGCCCTGTATTTTGCAGCCTGATATCGACGAGAACCTTCCAGAGCTGTGTCCTGGCCCTGAGGTCCAGCAGGGACCCGCACACTCTACTGAAGGAAGGAGCTGCTGATCTGAGTGAGCACCTGTCTTCAAGCCCAGATGCAAGGAGCGAGGATGTAACCAGGCAAGGGGAGGGTCCCGAAATGCAAGTGCCTCCCAGAGCCCTGCTGTGTGAATGTGTGGAAACAGCCACTTTCACAAGGAACATTTCTCTAAGTGCAAAGGAAATTAGGCAAGCAGTTTATTTAGGAGAAGCAGAAGCAAGTGGAAAGTGATTTGCCTTCTTTTCCTCTTTTTCTCCTGAGAGGAGAATGATCCTGCAAGAACGTACCAGCGGCCTATAACGAGCCCTTCCCTATTTTGCTGGAAATCCCACCCTCCCGCCATGGCTCCTCAGTTTCTGTTTTGCAGCTTGTGGCTTCGGGAAGGGGACTGGAGGTCACAGAAGCAGCCAGCCAGGGCTCCAACACAGCACCGGGAACAGGGAGGAAGTCAGGCAGGTCCCAGATTTCCAAGGCACTGGTGGGGGAAAAGCAGTCCCCACTTAGCCAACACCTTGAAGGCCCCAGTGAGCCTGCTTTATACAAAGCACATGTCCTCAGGCAAATGTTGTGTCCCTGCCTGGCAGAGTGAAAGCCCTGGTCGTCAAAAGGGAAATGAAAGTTTCTGCATAATTTGAATATTGAAGGGAGCGTTAGGGATCCAGTACCCCAGGGCAGGCTTCATGCGGAGCCAGCTGGGAGTGCGTGGTTTACTTGGGGAGGGAATCAATGCTTGGCAGGTACCACCTTTTCTGGGCACCAGGCTGGATGCTGGGAGTCTTCTCAGAGCTATGCCCCAGAGCTTTCCGCGATGTGGAGAGCTGCCGGTATCTGCGCGGTCCAGTATGGTAGCTGTGGGCATTGCGTGGCCTCCTGAACACATGGAATGGGGCTGACGCCACTGAATTTTCTAGTTCTTTACATTTCAGTGAATTTAAGTGTAAGTAGCCATGTGGGCCACTAAGCTACTACTGTATGGAACAGCAATGTTCTACGTTGAGCCTCTGTTTTGGTCCAACACAGGTAGGCCATGATGTACGCGGCGGCATCTCTGCCGGGAAGCTCTGGTCCTCCACGCAAACAGTCAAGAAATCAGCTCTGCTTTTTGCTTCTGAGGGAGATGTCTTTTCAGCTGCTCTATGTTCACATTCTCAACCCCGCCTATATGGGGGTATGCGTGCTCCCAGAGTGCCTGCCGGGGACCAGGTCATCCTAAGGGTGAGGAACTATGCTCCTTCTGTTTGCTTCAGGTGATTCTGTACACGAGGCCCAGCCCCACTGACCATGGTGTGGTGACAGTTGTGGCTCTCACCCGCTGGGGTACCTCAGGTGAGCGAGGTCCAGGACTCCTTTGCACGTGAGCTCTAAGACAGGAGGTGGTGGCACCTCCATCCCAGGCTTGCTATGCACGTTGCCCCTTCCGTATTCCTTGCTCTGTGCCCGACCCACCGAATATTCATTCAGTGAGTATTCAGTGATTGTGTCTGTGGGCCTGCTGGGGGAGGGCTGCATTTAGCCACCCAGCGGGATGGTGGATGTCCTTCTTCGTAAGGAAGACCTGGCATTGAGCCCCACAGGCGGCACTGGAGGAGCCTGTGGGCTCCGGCATGGTGGTTTCCTCCCCCTCGGATAGCAGGGCAGAGTGGAAGGCAACACCTTTTTTTTTTTTTTTTCCCTTGGTAAATTTTTTCCCACTCAGCTTTCTACTACTTCTGATTCTCTTTCTGAATCATTAGTCTTTCTCAACACATGTCTTCATCCCATCATTTAAATTCAGGCATGCCCCATGGATGAGAATTTTTGAGTTTCTTTATTGTGTTTTTTCCCCAAAACTGTTCTGTCTGCCTGCCTCCCACCCCGAGCTCCAAACATAAAGTGTTGTAAGCAAGATTTACATCACCCAAGTGAAACCGTTTCGAGGGCTCTTCCTCATAATTGCTGGTTGGCAGAGGTGGGGGCCTGGCATAGGAAAAATGGGTGAGGGGGTCCAAAGGTACAAACTTCCAGTTATAAAGTAAATAAGTCATATGGGGGTCATATGCAGCCCAGCGACCACAGTTAACACTGTACTACATAGCCGAGAGTTTCCAAGAGGGTAGGTCTAAACGTTCTCACCACAAAAAAAGAAACTCTGTGTGTGGCGATGTATACAAAATATGACTGAGTCTGAAGTGAAAGGTCTGGGTACTGAAAAACAGAAATGTGAATGATACCTAACGGCAGCCATCATAGGAAAATGCTTGGAAAACAAAGAATAATTTATCGGCGTAACTGGTATCTTCCCTTTTCTCTTACATGCAACATAACAGAGTATATATATTATTAAGAAGTTGTGTTACCTCCACACTGGTGTATTGCTTCTATTTCGCTCTTGCAAACTGTGTTATCCTGGGTATCTGGGGTCTGCAAATGTTGCGTGTCTTGGGGAAATGACGCATCCTGTCTGAGCTGTAAGGTAGGTGTGACAGAGCTTGCAAAGATCGCAACAGCACCGTGTCTGGTATCTGGGACCAGCTCAGCACATTTCTCTCTTACTTTTGTTTCCCTCAAGTGTTTTATGGTTGGTCTAGTGGTGTTTTTCACCAAGGCCTGAACCAGGAAATAAATATTGAAATGGTATGTTGCTCCTTTTCAAATGTCAACACAGGCACACAGGACCTCAACGTGTTTGGAATCATCCAGGCCCAACATCAGGTCCTATGTCTCAATGTCGAGTAGAACCATAGGCTGAGAAGGCGAGTGTCATGCCTCTTTTTTTCCTGCCATAAAGAGAATGAGACACCCCCAATCTCACCTCTGAAATGCTCTAGCTACACCCCTGCTGGCAGCAGGAGACATTTCCCTGAAGCAATTCCACTCTCACAGAAAGACCAACTTCCAGAAGGCAGGAGACAACTCATACAAGCGCCCTCAGTTTCACAGAGGACTTGTGGGGGACACCCTCTGGGGCCTGGGCCTGTGTTTGTTCCTACCCTGGCTTCACTTCTGGATGAGGACATTGACCAAGTGATGGAACCACACCTAGGTCTTCACCCATGACCCCAGATGCTAAAGACCACCAAGCAGGGTGACAGGAAGAGTAGGAGAAGCAGGGCCTGGCACCACAGGAATAGTGTTGTTGAGCAGTGGTCCAGACCTCAGTACTGGGGCATGGCTGGAGGGCTGTTCCTGGAGCAGGGACAGACTACGAGTTGTTCACCACATCCTCCTATAGCAAGTTGTATGTTGACAATAAAAAAGGGGTGGTGGGGATTTGGGGGCATTAAATCCATTTGTGGGAATCTGGATTAAAGAACTGTATTCCATTCTTCTTGGAGCCTTTGTTTTTAAAATTTTATTTATTAATTTGAGAGAGAGAAAGAGAGAAAGCACAAGCACGGAGAGCGGCAGGCAGAGTGAAAAGGAGAAGCAGACTCCATATGAGCAGGGAGCCTGATGCAGGACTTGATCCCAGGATCCTGGGATGATGACCTGAGCTGAAGGCAGATCCTTCACTGACTATGCCACCTAGATGTGCTTCTTGGAACCTTTCAAATGCTACCATACAGCATAACTCTCTGAGAGGGGGCAGAGGTGTATGGCTTTTCCCAAGACACTCTGTTCCATTCTTCATTTTGTATTATGCATAATGGGCTTTAGGAAGTGTGCTCAAGGGTGACTCTCTGTGACCTTGAAAAAGTCACTTTGCTTCCCTGGCCATAGTTTCACTACCTGAAACTGGTGCACACACCCACCTCTGCCCTTCCTCCCCAGCAGCCTGGCAGTTCCGGAATCACAACAGGGCTCATTTTCCACTCCACTCTGGGCCCTGTTCAGCTTTGGTGCTGAGAGGATGCTTCTGGAGCTAAACATGGTTCCCCCTCCTGCTTATCCCCCACTCCACGGCGGGGCTACCTGGAGGCCGCAGGCCCAGAAACCCATCCCAGGACACTCTAGCCAAACTCTGGACCCAGGCTTTCCTCAAACACCACTTCCACACTCGAGCCTTTTGTACCTGTCTGCATGCTGTCCTTTTGCCTTGAATTTTTTTGCTGCCTTTCTTCACTCCAATAACTATACACAGTGTAGAATAAATATGGTAGAAAAGTTTGTTTTGGGTTTTCTCTCTTTCCCAATCCCTAAATTGCTGCCTACTATCTGTTGTTTGAATAGTAAAGTTAATATGAAGAACTAGATGGTGGTGTAAACAAATGTGATAATGTTTAATTTTGGTTCTACTCATACTTTTTTGTACAACATTAAAGAATATGAACTTCTTTCTATTTGCATTTTTTTCTTTTTTTAATTTTCACATTAAACTTGTAAAATTCTTAAAAAAAAAAAAAAAGCTGGGCTTTTTGAGCGGCTGGGCTCCGTGTGTTGCAGGCTCCTTGTGTCCTTGTTGATTTTCTGCTTGCTGAATCTGTCTGGTTCTGAGAGCCTCTGACTGCAAGCATGGCTTCGTCTCTTCTCCCTTGCATATCTATCAGTTCGGCTGATACTGTGGTGCTCTGTTAAGACCACACATATACAGGCTTGCTATATCTTCTTGAAGAATAGACCCCTTTATCATTAGGTAAGGCCCCCCTTTGTCCCTGATAACTGTCCTTGTTCTGAAGTCAGTTCTGTCTGAAAGCTTAATATAGTTACTCCTGCTTTCTTTGGATCAGTGCTAACACGGTGTCTCTTCAGCGTACATGTCTTTATGTCTGAATGGGAATTCTTGCGGACAGTGTATAGTTGGGGCTTGTGTGTGGGTCCGCTCTGATAATCTCTGTGCTTTAATTGGTGCCTGTGTTTATTTTTTTAAAAAAGATTTTATTTATTTATTTTGGGAGAGAGCCAGAGAACTCGCACATGGGGAGAGGGGCAGAGTGGGGAGACTCTCAAGCAGACTCCCTGCTGAACACAGAGCCCACGGCAGGGCTTGATCCCAGGACCCTGAGGTCGTGACAAGAGCCAAAATCAAGAGTCAGATGCTTAGCTGACAGCACCACCCCAGGTGCCCCTTTAATTGTTGCATTTAGACAAATGACACTTAAAGTATTGATACAATTGGATTAGTGTCCATTACATTCTTACTCTTTCCATTTATTTGCTCCTTCCTTCCTTCCATCTGTCCATCCGTCACTTCCTTTTTGTCTTCCACTCTTTCTGTCTTCTCTGGTTTTGACTGGATACTTGGCATGACTCTGCTTCTCTTCTCTGCCTTTGTCTCTCAAGGTTTGACTGAGATGCACTGTTCCAGAGGATCCTGGCAGGCTGCCTTCCCTGCTTCTCAGCCCCTCTTGCTCCTCAGCAGCTTCTGCTCAGGACCGTTCAGTCTGTCCCCCAGACAGGACCCCTTTACAAGGACCCAAATGTTAGGATGTAAGACAGGACCCTCCTGGAAAGACTCAGGGACCCTAGGAGCCTGGGCCCTGGGTCCCATTGCCTTGTGCCTGTCTCCAGGGAGAATGACAATGGCCCTGAAGCAAGAGGAAAGATGAGAAGGGGCTTCAGAAAGAGGAGTCATGGGGTGAGGATTCAGGTCACCATCTAGGGCAAGATAAGACCTCAAGGGGCCCAGGAAGCAGAACTGAAGGCCCATTCCACATATCACATGGCATTCTTAGAACTGTGAGTGCCTGACTTTGTTTGCTGTTGGAGGTTTGGGATGATGGCGGCAGCATGTCTGCCCTCCAGAAGCTCACAATCTGATGGAGGAGGTGGACACTTGACACACAGCATCCCAAGAGCCCCTGGCATGGACTTAGCCAAGGACTCCAGGAGCACAGAGACCTGGTCTTGAGAGAGTTCCACAAACCAGCTCAGTACAATGAGCTCAGGCTTATTGAATGACTAGTTCAGCAGCAGTGAGGCTGGAGGGAACCCCATGGAGTCACGTGGTGGTCGGCCTGGATGCCATTCTGGAGGAAGTGGACTTGAAGCCTAGACCAGGCCCCCTGACCTCTCAGGGTTGCCGTGGTGGTGGCAGAACTCCCAAACTCACACTGGATATAAACATGCAACTGATTTCCCGCTGGGCGGCACACCCGCAGTTTTGAAATGGCATCCTCCTACTTTCAGGGATAGGATCTGGGTGTAGGCAGGGGGGGACCCACAGCCGGTCTTTTGAGTGGCAGCGCCCAGAGGGAGGAGGCCCTGAAAGGGGAATCAGATGAGGGCCCCAAAACCACAGACCCTCCTTGCTGTGGGGCCTGGCCTGCCCTCACCCACAGGAAGCAGGAGGGAGATGTGATGAGGAAGCTGCCACAGGTGCCGGGTAGGCTGAGATGCCCCAGAGGTGAGGCCAGCCCAGCGTAGCGGCCAGCAGGACTCTGGAGAGCCTGGGCCCACCCTGCTATGTGTAGGTGTGGGTGCATGTGCTGGGGGACATGTGGGGAGGGGACCCCTGCATGGGAGGCCCAGGGATGAGCAGCGCGGAAGGGAGTCCTGGAGCTGACCCACGGAGGGACAGGCAGAACATTTTGGGACAATTCACACGCTCAATGTCACATCTAGTTGGTCTGACAAAACATGGGAAAGAAGAAGTGAAATTTGTTAGCTGTACCGAGATCCATGTCGTTCACTTCAAGGGACAGTTTTGGTACCAAATTATCCTTGTTATGCAAATTTCCTCCCCAACTGGCTGGTTCCCAGTTGTGCGCAGGGACCTTGGTGGTTGCATCTGCTTCCCGTCGTGCCGATTCACCGGGTAGCCACAGCCCATCTGCTCCGTGGGCCAGCACCCTGCTGCCGGGGAGGAGGGACATTTGGGAAGGGTCTTGGGCAGGGAGGGACAAGCAAGGGGACTTCACCACAAGGTCTGTACCTGTGTCCCTAGGAAATACTGCCCGGCATTTGGCATTTTTAAAGCAGCAAGTCATAGCCAAGGCCCGAGGTCTGTAGTGTACAGGATTCCTGGCTTCTCCTCTGCCAGACCCCCATGGGGGTGCTTCAGGAATGTCCCTGTGGATGTCCTGGACCCTCAGGCAGCAGCTTGGTCTCTGCCCCTTCTCATTTCCACTGCTTCCTTTGACCCAGTTGTGGCCTCTCTTTCTGCACTGAAAAAATTTGGGGTGCTGCACACAGCTGGCTTTCCTTTTGTGGGCTCTTCAAAGCCGCTGCCCGGCCTCCCCCTCTCCCTCCTCAGACACATGGCACATCCGTCACTTTCCTTATTACCATCAGCCATCCATGTGTTGGTGACGCTCAGGTCTTGGACCTCTCCTTACAGCTCACCTCTTCTCACCATCTGGTCGCTTAGATAAGACCAAAACCACACTCCCCCTTCGAGCCTCTGTGGTCTTAATGGCTCCTCTAGGATCGGAGATGGTTATTCCTGCAATGAGCAGTGGATTAAATCGCCTTAGAGGATAATGTAGACTATGTCCATGGAGCTCCACCTTCACCCATGGGGCTGCCGTAACAACATGGCACAGACTCCAGGAGCTTGGAAACAACAGAAACTACTTCCCAGAGTTCTGGAAGCTGCACCTGTGAGATCAGAGTCGGACTGAGGGCCCTCTTTTGGGTTGTACCTTCACGCCGTGTCCTCACGTGGGCACAGGAATATTTCTGGGCCCCTTTTATGAGGGCCCTAATCCCACTTCTGAAGGCTCGGCTGGGATTTCAGCGCGAGGACACGACTGTTCAGACCAGAGCAGGCCCCCAGCCTATTCCAGGCCTTCCTGTTGACACCAAGGATGTGGCACTTGGTACATTAAAAAAAAAAAAAAAAAAAAAAAAAAATCCCAGGGGCGCCTGGGTGGCTCAGTCAGTTAATGCCCTACTCTTGATTTCAGCTCAGGTCATGATCTTGAGGTGGTGGGGCCGAGCCCCACATTGGGCTCCACATTCAGTGGGAAGTTGACTCGAGATGCTCTTTTCCTTCCCTCTGCCTCTCCCCCAACTAACTCATGTTCTCTCCTTCTCTCTTAAAATAAATAAATAAATAAATCTTAAAAAAAAAAAAAATCCCAGACCACTCTGTTCATGGAAATCACGTCCTAGTGGCAAGAATCCAATCCCTCTCCTCTTTGCTTCCCTCTTATCTGGACCCCCTCCAAGGTTAGTAGCTTGACCTCTGCCAGGACATGCCTAGGTCCTCCTGTCCTCCCTTGTTCCCACTGCATCTCCCCTCCGTGCCGCCAGGGACACTGCATCTCCCCTCCGTGCCGCCAGGGACACTGCATCTCCCCTCCGTGCCGTCCAATGTTTGGTCACCTCTTCACCCTCTTCTGGGGGCAAGAACTGAGCACACTTTAGCTCTGCTGGGCTGTGCTGCCTGCTGAGTCTCCTGTCCCCCGTTCCCACAGGGCCAAAGCTCAGTCTTCCTGGGAGTGCGTGAACTTAAATGCTGCCTGTGTCCAGGGGAATACACTGGTCTAATTCAGGGCAAAGGGTTTAGCAAGACTGCTGTGGTCATACACTGAAGTGTGTCCTCTAATCTAGGTTGTATGGGTAACATAGAGATTTATTTTGGTTTTCCACTCTCTGATCCTCTTGTCTCTGAGTTGCTTCAGACTCCAGGGGAAGAGAGAATCATAATTGTTCTTCCTCTCTTAAAAAAAAAAAAAAAAAGTTTGGACAGGAAGAGGGCTAAGCTGTGAACTGTGCTGGGGGAGAAACAGGATGGGGAATCAGCTTCGTTGGTCTGGGGGAGCTGGTCCCATGCCTGGTGTGTGGACTCCATGCAGACTTCCAGTTCCAGAAAGATCAGGAGCAGAGCTCTGGAAACTGCCTTTTTAATGACCCCCCAGGTGATTCTGAGCTGCATTTGAAAACCAGGGTCAGAGGAGATCTCTGGAAACACTGGTGCCAGGGCAGGGGGTGGAGGACAAAGAAGCCTTGAGGCAGCTGGGGATTGGGAATTTGGGTTCAGGGCAGGAAAGGCCTGTGAGAGGACAGGAGCCTGGCTGTGAGGCAGCACTGTCATCCTCAGAGCCAAGGGATTCCACTTTCTCCTGTTAGATGGCTTGAGGGCCAGGGCATTTGGAGATAGGCAGGTAAGACTGCCATGAAGCAGGCAGAGCAAGGAACAGTGATGCTTTGGCAGGATCTCTGAGCAGGCGGGGTCTGTGCCTCCTGATGCCACTTGAGACTCTGGTGCAGAGAAAACCCAGAGGCATCAAGCAGATCCTGGCCTGCAGAGGAACTCGTCCCCGCCAACCCCCAGTCTTGTACCAATCACTGGGTCCCTTGAATTTCCTCTTGTGCCTTGCTCTGTGTTTGGAGTTGAGAAGCCATACCAAAAAAAAAAAAAAAAAAAAAAAAAAAAAAAGCACAGGACTTTTAGAAACTGCCATGGGAATTCTGTTCCTTGAGAGTCCATGTGTTTTTGATGAAAATGCGTGCTTTCACCAAGGAGTCACAAAACCTCCAAGATGTTTAATTTTGATAAAAAAAAATATGGCTAATTAATTAGCAATGGGATCAGGGATCTTTGGCCTCTGGATCCGCAATCCTGGTCTTTAGCTCCCCCAATATTAGTGTTTCACCCTCACATTTAAATGTGACTTTGGTGTGTCTGGGTGACTCAGTGGGTTAAGTCCCTGCCTTTGGCTCAGGTCATGATCTCAGGGTGCTGGGATCGAGCCCCACATCAGGATCCTCACTCAGCTCAGTGGGAGTCTGCTTGTTCCTATGCCCCTCCCCGCCATTCATGCTCATTTGCTCTCTTTCTTAAATAAATAGAATAATAGAATCATATATGTGTGTGTGTGTGTGTGTGTGTGTGTGTGTGTGTGTATGTGTATGGACTTGTATATTTATGGCCCTCATTGGGAGCAGAAGCAAAGTGTACAAGAGCAGCAGTTTCCAGCAGGAATGATAAAATCATGCAGGGAAACTCAGCAGCAGCCCTGGGGCTCCCCGTGGAATACAGAGAGGGTGGAGGTGCTCACAGCTGCTCTGGGGGTGCTGGGAACAGTGGCAGGGCACCAAGAACACATCACGTCTACTCGGCCTCCGGTCCTCTGCTCCTGCCGCCAGCTTTTCTCACTTTACCGCATCCCACCTAAAATCCAGTGCTGTCCTCCTGGGGCTCGCCAGGCACACCTCCACTGTCAGTCCACAAAAGTGGACCCCTTCCGGGGCAGCCTTACCCAGAGTGGGACTCATCATTCGGGCCCATCAGGTAGATGCACCATGGACTTGCAGGGTGTAGGGACCAGGGACGGCACAGGAACACTAAAGGTTCAGGGTCAGAAGGATGAGCTGAGATAATCATTCTTAGGATTCTTGGTGAAAACTAAGAAATGGAGTTTATTGTCCTACCGATGGCTCTTGGAACTGAGATTGGAAACCTCACTCTCACCCACTGGCCACATTTGGGGCTCCAGGATGAGAGTCCAATGTGCAACTGAGAGACTGGACATCTGGGAGGGATTAGTGCCAGCGATGATTTGCCTCTCAATTCCTCCAGGTTTCATTTATTAAGCTTTGTAAGGATGTGAGCTGCACGGATGCACACAGACACGTTTGTCACTCTCACATCAAACTCATCCTTTTGAGTGACTTTCCTCCCTTTGGCTGAGTTCGGTTTATCTGTAAGTAAGTGCAGATCTGTGATCACGGAGAAATAACAAGGCACAGCTATAACATGGTGGAACCGATTTCTAGTGCATCCCATCACATCAGTCCGAGCAACACACTCCAGAAGTGAGCTTACTGGAGGAGGCTGAGCATTTCCTCAAAAGATGCTGCCTTGTCAGGGGCTGGTTTTGAAAGTCTCCTTTGGGAATTGACGGCCAGGGCTGACAGGGAAGAGCGCCGTCTATTTCACTAGCGTTTCACCTTGCTCCAGGTTGCACCATGCAGACCTGGCCTACCCCATCTTGTTCACTAGGTGGGAACCTGAAGTCTGGTTCTCTCTCCAAAAGGGACACGAGCCTTCTGGCACTGGTTGGCCCTGGTCTAAGAGCACAGCTTTGTAGGGTCATGACACGTGGCCACTGTGATCAGCCCCTGTCTCCCGCGCCCCCACAGCTGCGGACCCGCCTCCCGCGGTATTATGCCTCAGACTGTGAAAAGCGTGGGGCACACCGATTATTGTTCGCCACCGCCACCTGTCTCAAATCCACATTTTGAAGCCAAAGACTGAGACCTCGCCCCCCAAGCCCAGCGCAGCCGCGGAGAGGTCAGTGTGCCGCCGAGCCACACTGCTGTGTTGTGAACACCACCCATGCCCACGGTCATGTGCCCCCCCTCCCCCCGCCGGGCTGAGCTGCCCCAAGGCCCTCCCCCTCCTCTGGTGGGGAGGAGTCTGCGGCAGGTGGCCTCGCCTCTGGGCCCCGGACTTCACGGGAAAGGAACAAAGTATTTGTTGCATTTATTTGTTCTATCACTACAGAAGAAGCATTTTCAAAATGTGTACAAAAGGATCCTCTATTCCTCCAGGGGGTATGCTACCCCTTGTTCACAGCTAAACAGAAATAATTTAACATCACCAGAGAAGGCGGATGGGAAATACAAGAGCATTTTCTCATTTACAATCCTGTACACATATTTTCCAGAATGGCGTTCGGAGACTTAAAGCTGCACCGGGATGCAAGCAAATTGGACCTTGAGGATCCCCCACAGACAACATTGTAAAAAAGTGTATTAGAAAGTATTTGAAACAATATTGCATATTAATACCTGGTTACATCTGTTCACAGTGAAGGCGACCATACCCATGTGTGGATGTACTTCTTTCTTCTGAGACCTGTCCATCTTAAATAGATCTGACTGTGGTTCATTTTAAAGTTAAACACACACACACACACACACACACACACACACACACTGAGCTGAATGAAAGTTGACTGGATTGTAAGTTGAACCAACCTTATTGCTGAAACTCAAAAAGTGCAGGTAAAGAGAAATACATCTGCTTCGTGATTTGTCTCTGCAAGTCCATCTGATTCCGCTTCTGCTTTGGCAAAAATACCACACTATGAGAGCTACATGGTAATCAAAACAAATCAAGAACCCCCCCCCCCCAAAAAAAAAACCCCAAACTCACATCTCCATTAACAGTAGCTTCCTTTGTCAATGAAGATTCTAGGATTTCTTTTTGTGAACGCTTCTCAATTGGAAGTGGAACATGCCGGTCTCTGAAGTGACTGGTGTGGGGATATGACCTTTGGTGGCAAAACAATGGCACCTCAAATCTTTTTAGTGATCCTTCCAATAGGACAGCCTGTGCTCTGAGGTCCTTGTCACAGAAGGGACCTTGTTGAGGAACAGGCGTCCAGGCTTTCTGTTGGGGGAAGCTCAGTGATGGGGACCGGAGGCGAAGGGCAGTGATTTCTTACTGTAATCGACACATTGACCCCAAACTAGTGACCCTCCTGTCTCCAGTGTTTATTTTAAAGATAGGTGTATAACGCCTAGGCACCCTTCAGGACACAGCAGTTCCCAAGACACACACTCACACTATCCAACAACAGAACAGACCACAGCACATAAAGAGGTGAAGTCATGCAAAACCCTACTTTAACCAGCTAGAAGAGAAAACGTCAACAGCTTTCGTTACAGAATAGGACCATCTTTGTAACATAATTTAATTACTTGTTGCCATTCTATGGGACCTTACCTTAAACACAATAATCTCAAAGAAAAATGGTGTTACAATATAAAACCACAAGAAAAAGTGTGTAAATAGACGGTTACATTAGCTGGAAAAGGCAGTGGTGGGGGGAGAGGATGGGGAACATTTTAGGAAAGAACATCTGTGGCCACTATTTACAGTTTGGGGTTCAGCTTTGTCTGAAGCCACGTGGTGGGGAAAACTTAACTCCTTTCCACCAACTGGCTGTGTGGGATGGGTGGAAAAGAACTAGGCAGGTTCACTGCCAGCAAACCGGAAATCTCTGAAGTCTCTCACCTTGACCATGTTCGTTTGGATGAAATATAGCTTTCTCTGTGACAGAGTGTGGAATCACAGCCGTCAGTAGCCCTGTCGCTACCTGCCTCAGCGCATCCAGGCACCCGAGTCTCAATCCCTGTGACTCTGTTTCCCATTTCAAAACACCACACCGTTTCATAAGCAAAGACACCCACACCTCAAGAATGACATGTGTGGGCTCCATCCTTTCAACAGAACTCAAACGCACACAAGAAGATTTGCTTCTGAAGAATGAGAGAGACTATTTCATTTATAGGATTTTCAGTGAGTACAAAGGAACACAGGTCAGGAGCTAGACCCCCAGAGGGGACAATTCTTCCAGTACCCTTGCTCTTGGGAAGGGTTCCCAGACCCTCGACTGGTTTAAGTGGAGCAGGGGTTCTCAACTCGGTTCTCAACTTGCTTCCCCAGGAGACATTCGTCAACATCTGGAGAGATTTTTGGTTGCTACTGGTATCTGTTGGGTAGTGACCTGGATTGATGCTAAATATTGTGCAAGGCACAGGGGGCTCCCCCATCCCAAACAATGATCCAGCCCCAAATGTCAAGGGCACTGTGACTAAGAAACCCAGATTTAGATTACATGCAGGGGTGCTTATAGACAATTTTTCTTTTTCTTCTTCTTCTTTTTTTTTTTTTTTCATGTTCACCTTGGTTCCGTTTTGGCAAAGACATGTAAACATTGGAAACTGTACAGTTTTTACTTGCCTAGGTGGTTGGGATTATAATCTTTAATGATAGGATTAACCTTGAGGGCTACCCCTTCCAGTGGGGACAAGAATGGCCAAACACCTCAGCGGGGCTCCAGGCAACACGGCTCAGGAAGGTTCTAACTCCAGAACCACCTGCCTCTTTCCCGTCAGACCTCGCTGACGGGTTTCATGGTTGCTCTGCACCTTCTAAGCCCCGGGTGAGAAAGGGCATTCCTATTTTTGGGTGGGCACATAGAGGCTGTTCTGTCTTTACAGGAGAGTTTTAGACTGTTGCAAAGTTTAGTTTCTAACAAGTAGGTTCTGCCTGTTAGCCACATCTCCTGGGCTTTGCTCATCACAGTTCCTTGCTCTGAAAATGACTGATCATACTGCATGCTCCTTTTATGGATTTTAGGACAAGAATAATGTAGCGTGAGGACAGGGAAAGAAATGTACCAACAAACAAACCAGTGACATCATTGAAATGGGGTCTAGGTTGGGCCTCGGAGGGGAAACAGACTTCTGGCTGTCAATGGAACCAGCCAGGGAGTGAAGAGTGTGGAATTTGGATAAAGCCTTGGTTTCTGAGGAATGTTACCATTTGAGAGGTTCAAAGGAATTAAGGTCAGCACTTCATGATGGATGTTGAAAGTGCAGTGTCGGACTCTGGGTATGAGAGGCACAGGTGTGAGGAGGCAGAGGGCCGAGGTCTCCAGATGGACCTCCGGGAGTGTGGAGTTGGGGGCGCCTTCCACCTGCTGGAAGCCGGAGAAGGCTGAGCAATGCTACAGCAGTTTGGAAACTGAGACGGAGACCACCAGGTCCTCTGACCCCTCCTTGTGCCCTTTGCCCGGGGAGTCCAGCGTTGCTCCAACAGTGTACTTTTTGTTCAGGCTGTGACTTACAATCACATCTTTTACAAACTGCAGGCTTCCAGACCTAGATGCACGTGATCAGACGCTCCAGCTTGGGTTTCTTGGCCCTGCTGTGTTGTGGGGGGCAGAATCACCTGCCAGGCTGAGGACCAAGGGCTGTGCTCACTGCATCTGGGGCCTCGGCAGCCACATGGGGTGCAGGGACGCTCAGCACAGCTCATTCCTTCCCATGCCCTGACCTATTTTTACCAAACATTCTCTAAAAATGAGCAACTCTTTGGAGGAGGGGAATTCTAGGAAGCGGGGAAGGGGATTTCGGCTAACAGTCTATGAGCACATCTAGTAACATAGCAATTTGGGGGGTGGGGGTGGGGTGTCCACATGTAACCTTGTCTCTAACAGTAAAAATCTCGGCAAATCAAACCCCAGCCAACCAACCGACTTAAAAAAAAAAAAAATACAAAACAAAACGAAAAACCACCTAGAAATCAAAGCACAAGGTTCTGGTCCAGTCCCGGCTGCTGGCAGGAGGGGAGGGCCTGGGCCCCACGTGCCTCTCTCGGCCTGGCTTAGCTCATGTGGAAGCGGTGCTCGCCCCGCGTGATGTGGGACGAGAACTCGTACCGGTCCTGGCTGTGGTAGCCGCACATGTTGCACTCAAAAGGGTCGCGGAAGCCGTGGCAGCCCATGTGGATGGTGTACATGACGTGGTCCAGGAAGAGCACCCGGCAGGGTTCGCACTTGTACACCTTCATGGGCTCCCCGCTCGTGCCGATCACGCGGAAGGCGTCCTGGGAGCTCTCGGAGGCCGCCCGCAGCACGTCGTAGGCTGGGTGCTCCTCCTTGATGGACAGGCCGTTGCGGGCGTGCGGGTTGATGTGGTTGGTCAGGTAGATGAGGCCCCGCTGCTCCTCGTTATTGCTCTCCGTGTCCGTCGAGTCTTGGCAGCTGTTGCTCGGGGACGCCTCCCGCTCGGAGGACACCGACTTGGCCTTGGAGAGCAGCAGCAGGTTCTCCACGGCGCTGTCCTGGGCCGAGTGGTTAGACCTCGGGGGGCCCTCTGCGTGGGGCTTGTGGAGCTGGTAAATGGGGTTGATGACCGGCACCACCTCGGAGCTGCCCGGGGGCGTCTGCACCAGCGGGCGCAGGGACTCTGCCCCCAGGTAGCTGATGGCGTTGTTGATGGCTTGGTCCATCACGTGGGTCTGCATCATCTCGTTCTCTTTCTCGTAGCTGGCGCTGCTGTCATAGGGCATGTCCGACAGGCACTTGTCCCCTGTGGGAGGCAGGTGACGGTCAGTGAGGCCAGATTAGCTCTGTGCATGATAACGACAGCTGAAATCGACACGGGTGGGGGGAGGGGCGGGGGACACCCCAACTCAGGGCATCCCAGTCCTCCCGCAGAGGACAAGCCACACAGTCACCTCCCAGATGGGGAAGGTGGCGACATCCCTGCCTGTGGTCATGCAGCAGAGGGACCTGCCCAGGGTCTGCACTTAAACAGAACTGACCCGACAAATGAATCCCTGAACCAGAGTGAACTGGGGTCAGTATAAACAGCACACCTTCCAACCGAATGCTCACCCACCCCCTGCGTCTCTTCCTCTGGAGGGTATAATCGGATGTTACTATATTTAACTTAAGATTAATATTTAAATGATGTATTTTCAATAGAGCATTCCAAGTGATTTGCTGTAACTAGTGAATCTCTCGTAAATTTAATCAAAGTACATTATTGTATAATTATTCACGACAGAATGCAATGTAGTTATTTAAAACAGCACTAGACGGGGGCACCTGGGTGATCAGTAGATTAAGCGTCTGGCTCTTTATTTCCACTCAGGTCACGAGCCCAGGGTTGTGGGACGGAGTCCCACGTTGGCCTCCACAGTGGATGTGCAGCCTGCTTGGGATTCTCTCTCTCCCTTTTCCTCTGCCCCCTCCACCCCTGCTTACAATCTCCCCCTCCCAAATAAATAAATAAATAAATAGATAGATAGATAGATAGATAAAATAGTATTACATGATAGAAATTTAAATTCAGGGGTGCCTGGGTTAAGCCTCTGCCTTCGGCTCAGGTCATGATCCCAGGGTCCTGGGATCGAGCCCCACATTGGGCTGTCTGCTCAGGGGGGAGCCTGCTTCTCTCTCTCTCTGCCTGCCTCTCTGCCTACTTGTAATCTCTCTCTGTCAAATAAATAAAATCTTTTAAAAAAAGAATTTTAAATTCATAACTTTAATACTCAGAATAAAATTTCGTCAAAAGATATGATTGACATTAAAGTTTACTGAAAGCTGAGTTTGGGCTCTGAGAGTAAAAAGATGCTCAGGGTCCACTGCCCACACCATCCTCACTTCCTGCTCCACTGACCTTTACATCATGGCAGCACCAGAGCCACGTGCCACAGAGGTATGTGTGGGGAGGCTGGTCGCAAACCAAGGAAGCTCAGGGGAGAAGGTGCCGTTCATCTGATCTTTCCAAAAACTACGAGGCACAAACAGTGCTCAAGGGACCACTGCCGAGGACTCTCGGCATGTGAGCTTCACCTCAAGAAATTTCTGGTCTGGCAGCAAGGTTTGCAGCTGTGGGCAAGCTTGCTGCCTGGGAATGGTGAGCCCTGAGACCAGCTCTGGCTGCTGAGTAAATATTTTCACCAAGATGCACCTTTTTGTGGCACCTGGGTGGCTCAGTCATTAAGGATCTGCCTTTGGCTTAGGTCATGATCTCAGGGTCCTGGGACTGATCCCCACATGGGGCATCCTGCTCACTGGGGATTCTGCTTCTCCCTCTCCCACTCCCCCTGCTTATGGCTTATGTTCCTTCTTTGTCTCTCTCTCTCTCTCTCTCTGTCAAGTAAATAAGATCTTTTTTTAATTTTAATTTTTAATTTTTTAAAAATTTATTTGACAGAGATCACAAGTAGGCAGAGAGGCAGGCAGAGAGAGAGAGGGAAGCAGGGCTCCCTGCTGAGCAGAGATCCTGATGCAGGGCTCCATCCCAGAACCCTGGGGTCATGACCTGAGCTGAAGGGAGAGGCTTTAACCCACTGAGCCACCCAGGCGTCCCAATAAATAAAATCTTAGAAGAAAAAAAGATGCACCTTCTCAGAATATTGGTTATAGGTTCAGTATGAAACCAGGGCTTAATTAGCAAATTCCCTAACTGTTTGCACTTTACTGTCAGGACTACTGGTTTGCTTTCCTTTCAGGGCTGGTTTAGGAAAAAACAAAGCCCCCGAGGCACTCACGAATTGTTTACATTTTACCCCTTACTCTGTTTCTTTTCTTCCTCTAACACATCTTCATTGAGCACTGAGTATCTCCTGGACCAGAGAGGAGGGACAGACAGGTGAGCTGGTAAAAAGCTAGCTAACAGTGGACTGATATTAAGACAGGGCTGCACAAACAGTGTGGCCCAGGCTGTGAAGTTTGATGAAGAAAACAGAAGGCTTGTGTCACAAGGGCTTCTGACCTAGGAAGAGTCAGCCAGGTGAGTGGGCCTTGTGTCCCACACTAGGAGGAGCAAGAGAAAAGCAAGGGAAGAAGGAGCCTGGAGCTTCGGAGGGACAGAGTAAAGGTGGTGAGGCCAGAGCCTGGGTGCAGGGCCAGGTGGAAATGGCATCTAGTCAGACGATGGGACTAGACCAAGAGGAAGCTTCTGTCCAGGGGAAAATGGGGAGCTCCTGAAGAATCTGAAGGAAGTGCCCTTCTGGGTAACGGGCAGAAAAACAGGTTGAGAGATGCAGAGGTAAGTGAACTTAGAGACTCTCCCAGGACTCCAGGTAATGGCCTCTGGTGAGGGTGTGGCACTGGAGGGCCCCCACACCGCCCACACGGACACCTGACTTCAATGTCTCTTGCTAGCTCTTAGCAGCAGGAGAACAAACTCCCTGGTAGTTCAAAACTTATGAACTAACCCTTTTAGAAAAATGTTTCTGACTACTGATAATTGTCCAGGCTTTGGTCCCATCATGCTACGAAGTATCTTTTGGTCTCATTTCTTGCTTGCAGAGGAGATATATCATGAAACGGCTCAGCCTGCATTCATTCTAATCTGCTGGTGGTCAGGAGGGGCACATGCCCTGATAGTGGAACAGTGTGATCCTCAGATTACAGAAAGGAAAACTTGCTGCTGGCCAGTCACACCGCTGCAGAAATGGAACAGAATGGATGGAATCTCTCCAGGAGGTGGACGGCAGGGAGCACAGAGGTGGTGTTTCTCTCATTGAGAGTTCAAAGTAGTAATTCGATAGCATTACTAACATCACAGAGTTCTCCTCATGCTGGTATTAAGGTGGTAAATATCTTGTTGCTCTAACCCCAGAACAGATGGTTTGTAGGGACCCGGGTAAGGACAAGATGAGGCACAGACTTTGAGGTTGATTTAGGTACATATCAAAGTGTTTATAGCCCCACCAAAAATGGTGGTTTCCCACCTAGTCATCCTGCTTCTCCTCAAAGTCGTGATTCCCTGGTTTCCCAAGTAACCATTAAAATCCATTGTTTTTAAAACTTGTTTTCAACAACAAATGGAGAAAAAAAATCCATATATTGCAGATTACTGTGGCATATTGAAACCCACAGAATTTCTCCTCCCCAATATTCCACAAAGTGAGAAATATAAAAACCCACACAGTTCACTTTGGCAATCAACTAAATAAGAGAATGGGTTCTAATAAAATAACTAAAAAAAAAAAAAAAAATCAAGGACCAAGGAAAGGCAATTCTGTCCTGAGACATATGGTAAAAGATTGCTGCAGGTCTGACCTCTAAAAACCTTAAGTATGAGTCAACAAAATCCTCAGCATTCTCCCTAATCTCCTCATATTTGTAGAGAACCAATTCAAATAAACATCTTCTTCCACTTCTGACCAAAAAAAAAAAAACCAACCAAACAACCAGTGAAAAACCTCTTGCTAGCAAGAACCAGGTGGGACAGGACAGCTGAGCAGTGAAGTTGGCTCTTTTGATAGGAGTCGTGTCCTATATGAGGGGAAATGGCCCAAAGCTTCTGGTGTCCCCTTGTGGGGCTGGGAACCACTCTCTATCCAAGTGCAATGAAAACCAGTTCAGGACATTTAACCAAATCTCAGAACGAGGGAGAGAGAGCAGAGAGAAAGTTTTTTTTTAAACAAAGACTGCACTTTGCCTCACCTGAACTCCCCCCTCAACCCATCCTTGGCATTCTTTCAGGATTTAGAAAATTCGATAGCTCTCACAGGAAAAGAAAAAAAAAGTCTCACATACAGTGGGAAGAATGTCGAAATGTCAATCAGGTTATATCAGCCCAAGCAGAATAGCAAGATGAAAAGAAATGCCATGGTTACAGTGAAAATATTTTCTAGCAATACAAGGGAGGAAAGGAAGTAAAACAGACCAATAAACCCATCCTAGGAAAAAAGCTTAACTCAAGGAAGAGAGGTATCTCATAATTACTTTGTGACATGGACTCCAGAAAAACAAGTACTGAAAGACAGCATGCTAAAACAATAGAATAAGATGAAAAAAGAAGATGTCAGATCTTGGGAAACATAATGAGGTCCCCAAAAGTTTTATTACAGAATGAATCCATAGATTTAAAAGCAGTGAGTAACAGAACATAAGCTACTAAAAGTGGAATGACTGACATAGAGGAAAAAATAAGTGTGAATGAATGTGAAAAAAGACAAAAAAAAAAAAAAAACTTAAGGAAATGCTAACAGATATGGAAGACAAATTATCCAACACAGGACAACTGGTATGCCTGACAGAGATTACAACAGATGGAACAAAAAATTCTTTATAAGGAAAATAATTTTTCAGAAATAGAGAAAAAGGGATTCCCTAGATTAAAATGGCAGGAAATTTTTATTCAGAATACAAAATACCAAGACACATCCTAGTGAGGCTATTTAACTTTAAGGTTACAGAAAGAACTCTTCAAGCATTCAGAAAGAAAATGGAAATCACCTTTCAGAAAAAAAATATCAGATTGGTCTTAGAGATCTTCACAGCAACATTCAAAAAGCAATGCCATCATGTCACCACACACTCTGTCAAGATAGAATGGCAGCAGGTAGACAACCTTGAACACAAAACAATCATGGAAACAGAACACCTATAGCACCTTCCTTTTTCTTTTTTTTTTAAGATTTTTAAAAAATTTATTTGTCAGAGTGAATGAGAGTGCACAAGCACGGGGAGTGCCAGAGGGAGGAGCAGTCTCCCCACTGAGTGCAGAGTCCAACATGGGGCTCCATCCCAGGACCCTGAGATCATGACCTGGGCCAAAGGCCGATGCTTAACTGACTGAGCCACCCAGGGGCTCCTTATAACACCTTTCATGCTAAATCCATTCAGTTATGAGATTAATCAAAATAAATAGAAATGGCAGTAAAAGGACTGAGTCTGAACCTTGAATCTATTTAAATATAGGATTAACAATAAGTAGCTAGACTTCTGGAAGAATTAGGATTATGGAATAGAATGTGAATATTAGGAAGCAAGACCATGTAAAAATAATGTAACTGAACACCAGGGAATAAAATCATGTCCTTATTCCCCAAAGCTACAGGTCTGTACATACTGCCTAAATGAAACAAATGGATTAAAATACTGATTTGAAGGTCTTCACATTTTAAATAAAGTAGTATATCTTTTTAATCTTGGAAAAATCCTTTAAATAATATCTTTTGTGAGAAAACATTTACTTGAAGATCAGCCATGCCTCCAGTTTTGTTGTTTACCTCTTAAACAGAAGTAATACTTTCAATTTGAAAGAGCATTTGTAATACGATAGAATCTTTACATTTATTTCACACCTGTCTATCAATCCACCTGTTCATCATCTAGCCCCTCACATACCTATATATGGATAGAAAGATATTTAGAATAATGTCTAGCTACTCTTAATATTGGCAATTTCTGGATGTTGGGGTTTGGGGGTGATTCTAAAACATTCATCTTTCTATTAAAATTCCTTATATTCACCATGGGTCATTTTAATAATGCAACAGGGTTGTGTTTTTATCTCAAAAAAAAAAAAGGAACTATACCAAGATAATTATAATGGATAGCCGGAATATTAATCATTGTTATTCTCCCTTATCTCCTCTTCTGTATTTAAAAATCTTTCTCAGGGTGCTTGGGTAGCTCCGTCAGTTAAGCACCCAACTCTTAATTTCAGTGCAGGTCATGATCTTAGTGTCGTGAGGTCAAGCGCCACGTTGGGCTCTGTGTTCATCATAGAATCTGCTTGAGATTCTCTCTCCCCATCTCCCTCTGCCCCACCCCTCCTTTCTAACAACAACGAGAAACAACACTTTCTCCCTGTAATCGCCCAACAGACTAAGAACAATGAGTAGCGTCCTTATGTAACATTATTATCTCCTTTGTGATGGGCTTCATTGATCCAGTGATCTCAGAGGATGAGATCTTTGATGACACAATTGGTGAGGAATGTTGTCAGCAGAATCAATACCTACTTATAGTCATGCCAATGTGCTAGGTAAAAATTTTAATCATAGATCTCGTATCGATTCAACAAAATTATAGACCATTCTGAGCAATCTACCACAGGAAAATAATGTCACCTTACATTTTTTAAGTGCTTTCTCGAGTTGAGAGCAGTGCCACACCCATTGTCCCTTTTGATCTTCAGAATAGCACTGGGAAGGATGCAGAACAGGAGGCATCACACCCATTTCACAGATGGGGACACTGAGTCCAGTGACATGCTCAAGGTCACCAGCCAATCATAGCTGGATCTGGACTTGAACTCAGGGCTCTTGAATGCAGACCTGGAGCCTTTCAAGAGCACCACCCCTGGCCCATGTGTATGATCATGTATGAAAACAGGTGCACTCCTACACATTTTCTAAATTTATAGAAAGGATAAAATCAGCATGTCGAAGTTCAGAAGGACCCCAAGAGATCTTTCTTTCCTTTTTTCGCTCCCTGCTTCCTTCCCTTCCTTCCTGCCTTCCTTTCTCACTCTCTCTCCCCCTCCCACCCTCCCTTCTTTTCTTATTTATTTATTTATTTATTTTTTATTTTAGCGATGGAGACACTGTGACAAGTCAGAAGTGGTTGACTGAAATCCCATCACAATGAAGTGAGGACAAGCTAGGCATTTGGGTATAGAAAGAGGTATTATTTTATAAAGAACTTATCAATCACCAAATTCTTGGGAAAACACCTAACAGAATATGCAGCCATTCCTGAGCCCTTTGTTCCAGTCTCCATGCTTCTCTCCTTGTCCTACTGTTCACATCACATCTTCTCCTGTGTCCCCCTCCCCCCGCAGACTTCTTTCTAACCCTGGTTTGGCTTGGTTAGAACTTTTGTTTTGTTGTTGTTGTTGTTGTTGTTTGTTTTGAACACAGAAGCATCTGAATCTGAAGATAATACCCAACTCGGGACCTCCTCCCAGGTGGCTACAGGAGAGGCTCACAGGTAGTCTCATTTGGTTGGAAGCCTCCAAAAGCTAATATGAGTTGCAAAGATTCATTGATAAATCCTCAGCAGGACTTGTCCAATTTCCCAACGTGAAGGAGAAGGTGTGCCCAGCTTCTCAACGTCAGTGACCACGAACAACCCTCGGGCACATTTGTTACCGGGTCTTTGCTCCATCTCCGCCCCTGGTTACCTGGCCTTCTGCCTCACCTGCCGCCTGCTGACCTCGGCACACCACCCACTGTGCACTGCGCCCTGCCCACTGCTCAGCACCTGTGAGTGCTGAGTTCTCACCTAGACCAGTGCGACTTGAAATCCCAGCACAGCAGCCTGTTCTGTGCTCAGGACCTTGCTTCTGCTCTGTTCAGGAAACGCAGGGCCTCCCTCATTCCCCACAGTCTAAGCCTGCATATTTATGTGGGTGACTCCCCACATGGTGTCTCTAGCCAGTGGCTTGCAAAAGTTTTTGAAACTGGATCCTTCTTTCCCCCAACTCTCCCACCCCCCAACCTGTGACGAGCCTCTAAAATCTGATCCAGACGGGGGCTTCAGTGCAAAAGGGAGGCTGGAGCCCCAAGAACGTGGCCTCTCCTTGTCCTCCCTGCTTCCTGCTGTCCCATCTGCCCTCTGGAACCCCACGCCTCATTAACCATTAACCCCATTATAGACCCATCCTCTCCCAACACACGTTTTCCATGCTCCCATGTGGCCTCGACCTCAGAAAGCCCTTGAAGATGAGCAGATCAAAACCAGAACTCTTTTTCCAGAAAGTGGCTTTATCATTTCTGTAAATGGCGCCCTCCTCTACTAGAACTGCAGTGACTCACGGCTTCCACACCCCAGTCCCTGCCCTGACCCCCAGCGCCTGTCACCAAACTCCTCTGCTCTGCTTCCTCCTCCTTCCCTGCCACCACTGACTCTCTCCTTTCCCAGTCACCTTCTGGCACTCGTGGTCTTGTTTGCTAAGATGTGGCTCCCATTAAAATTATGCCAGTGCCTTTTCCTGCCTCTTGAGTTAAGGAGACATTTCCCACCTCAGCATTCAAAGGCCACTGATTCTGTGGCCAGAGCTTACTGGGACTTAATATTCTTGCTTCCCCGAGGGCACATGAATTAGCTCGGAACACACCCTGCTCCCCAGTCCGGTCCCACGAGACCCACCCCCTCCCCCGCTCCAACCCATACAACTGGTGTCACCATGTCCCTGTACTTTCATGTCTGTGCAGAATCCTGTCCCTGTCTTCCACTATTAATAATGTGCTGAAATTCTAGTTCCCCATCAAGGTCACTATCAGCTTCATGAAATTTTACTAATCATCGTCTTTCCTGACCATGACCTTCCCGCATGGTCCTCTCTCCTGACCATGACCCTCCCCCAAGGTCCTCTTTCCCGATAATGACCCTCCCCCAAGGTCCTTTTTCATGCACATGACCTTTCCCCTGGCATTCTCTTTCCACATTATCCTACTGATAATAGTTGACCTTTACACTGAGGGTTTCTAAATGTTTTCACATCCTTGGTGTTAATTTATGTTCACAAAGCCACGTGAGGGACATAAAGCATGGAATCAAGGCTAGGAGAGGTCAAGTAATGTCACCCAGGTGACAGCATTAACACACGGCTGTGTGCTGACACCCTCAGGTTGGGCCCCAAGTCGAGGGCATTTCCACTCTTACACCGAGCTAACTCTACACCAAGCTAATCATTCTTCCTGCATTTGCAGTGTGTGGCCTGATGAGGGCTGCTGGTGCTTCTGTGTACCGTCTACACTGGGCAGCGAGCTCCTAGAGGAAAGGGCCACCTTGCTCTTTCCTTCATCCCTCAAAACACCTGGCATGGGCAGAGATCCCACGGTGAGCACAGCCATCGTGGCTGTGCCCCCTCCTCCCTGGGCCTTCTCATTGGCCAGTTGCTCTGCCATCCATGGTAGCCCACGCAGGGGGTATTATGAACTTCTGAGCTTCTATGGCTCAGGGGGGCTGCTCAGGCAGCAGGTGAATGGGCTGTGCGGGGAGCCCCCAGCCGCGCTAGGCCAACACAGCGCACCGATCCGGAAGTGCATGGTGTCCACAGGCACATCTCCTGGGTGCCTGGGATGCTGTAAGACCATACGGAGGAAAAACTGCCTGGAGAAGACTTCTTCTGTGTAAGAAGTCTATCAGAAAAAAAATCCAAAATATTTAAGAAACGTAAAGCCTACCAATTTTTGCTTTAAAAAAACAAAAACAAAAACAAAACGAGATTCTTTTTCTCTCTCCTACTCTCAACTAAGGACCAGCTGAGTCTAAAACACCCACACAGTTGTTTTTTAAGAGACAGCAAACGTTTGACTCTTACCAACAAATTTCTGAGGCATAGAGCTCTTACGTTTGGCGACGTTACTTGCTAGTCTGTCCAGCACGAGGGATCTCTCTGATCCTATCTTGCACAGATCTTCTGCCATCTCACTGTGATTAGCTTCTTCTTTAATGACTAAAGTCAAAGACAGTTAGAGAGGCCAGTTTAGAAACGCTTACAGTGAAAGGATTGGGTCGCGTCCAGCGTTAAATCTGACATTTGTTACGTGCCGACCAGAACCGGGCCCTTCTCAGGGATTACTCCTAATCTCCCCGGCAGCTCTCCTAGCAGACAGGGGCTGCCTACGGCCACCTGCTAATGACGCCTGGGGACAGCACATTATCTCCCACGACCAAAGCGAACGAGCACCACCCCTGTCACCAGAAGCTGGATGTGGTGAAGCCCTTGTGTCCCTCTGACAAGTCCTCTTAACTTCTCAAGGGCTCCCAAATCCACTACCTCAGTCAGTCCTGACATCAGCCTGCTGAGAGTCCCAGACCTGTCTGAGCTGGAAATGATCGCAGTCCGATGCCGTCGGCTGGCACCGCAAAGTGAGAGGCAGGAGGACTACAGTGAATCCTGGCAGCACAGGGGACAAGCCAGAGCCCCCGACCCCTGAACACACAGCAAACTCGGGGGATCAGTGCTCTCTAACTGCAGAACACCTAGATGCCGCGGTAAGTGCTGACATGGGGAGCATATCCAGCCCGTCTTTATTTCCCAATGCGATCCTTCTTCCCATGACTGAAGAGATAACTCTGTGTCCTGAGGAGTCCGTCTGCATCCCAGACTCTATGGCTGGGTGTCTGGAGTAGAACTCTCTCCTGCCTGCAATTTATCCTAATGGACAAGGAGCTGAAAGTGTCAGTTCCAGTCCAAAAAGCTACCCGGTCTTTCCAGCACCATGTCTGAAGCCTCCACCTCAATCCCACGGCCGTTCGCATGCGCACCCTCCTTGCTCAGCTACAACATGCTGATTTAGCGCAGGTGCACTCCTATTCTAAGCAGAACTTAGCTGCATGCCAACACAGCACCAGACATGACTCCTCCTTTTTGAAAATGCCAGTCCTCTCCTCTGTTCTTCTAGGCACCCTCACGATACTCCCCTACCACGGACAGACACATTTTACGTGAAAACCAGGCCTGGATTCAGGAAGACAGGAGCCTGCCCTGTCTGGCCCTCCCCCTCATCCCTCCCACCTTTGATTCTGGCCCCAGCACGGTGAGGTAGCTCATCATGTTCCGGGATTGCCTGCCAAGATGATTCCTCAGTGTTTCCGGTCTTCAGATGGCCTTAGGAAGGCCATTTTGGAAACATACATTTCAAATTGGTTATTATTTCTGGCAAAGGACATTTTTTAACATTGGAAATGCGTGTTTGCTATTCGATGGGCAAACATAATCGTCTACACCCGATGTACATGAAGGCTACACATGAAACCCACGTGGCCCAATTCCAGACAAGTACGTGTGACCTATTGAGCACATAGGCATCCTCACATGTTCTTCCTTCTCTGTTAAGCACCCCTTCCCTGACCCGGGGCACCTGCAGCACTTATGTCCCCACCCAGCCACAGGGACTCCTGGGAGCAGAGATGCTCAGCGTCATCACAGTGAGGGACAAAACAGTCCAAAGATCGCAGGTTGGTGCTGACCCCGTGTTTCATGCTCTTCCCCCTAAGAGCCATAACACGATTTGTGCCCCTGATGGATCATCTTCCAAACGCTCAAAAGAAATTCATTTTTTTTTCCATAAAGGGAATTACAACAGAGGACCAACAAGCCTTTAACTAGGTAAAGTTATATTCAGAAAAGTTAAACGTTCCTACATCCTAGCTAAGCCAGGCTTTGGTTTTTACTAAATCCCAAAGAACGGCCCCACCCTAAGGACTGAGGCAGGGAGAGGTTGTCCAGGGGTCCCTCTGAGTGCCAAGGGGGCTGGTCCCGGGTGGCGTGGGAAGGACAGGGTGTGAGAAGGCACAGGTTCAGCCAGACCTGGCACAGCACAGGTAAGTGAGCAAGGACCCCCCCCCCCCCCCCGCCGTCCACACCCCAGCAGCCCACTGCCTGCCCTCTGAATCCCAGATGTCAGCTTGTAGGACGGGCCCTGAAGTGCTTTTATGGACTCCCTCCACACCCCCAGTGCCTTCACTGCACACAGGAAGCTTCTTCATCTCCCAAGCACAGGGACAGAAGGACAAACCATTGTGGTATTCCCAGCGATCAAGGGAACAGATGAGCATTTCAAGACAGAAATAATCCTGGCTGGCGAGGGGGTAATACATGTGTCGCTGACATATGCGCTCACTGACCCAGACAGCCAACCGAGGACACCCGCCGGGTGTCAAGGCTTCGGTGTCTGACATGTGTATGTTCACGTGAGGACATGATACGTGTCTACCTTCCCTGCTGTCTCCTCTTTCGCCCAGAGTCTTTCTGCGAGGTTGGCCAGGCAGGAATTACCACTCCTACTTGAGAACCCAAGGTCACGTTCACACACGGATTCGGAGACACAACTTGACCCCAGGTCTCAGGGACACAAAGCCTGCCCTCCCATGGATGAGCCCGGGCTGCTGTCCTAGAGTGTTCCTTCAGTAATAAGATGGCAGAGAAAGCCAACGTGTGTCTTTGAAATTCCATGTGTACAGTTTTAGGGGAAATTCAGATCACTGTGCTAGAGGGCTTGGTATGGTAAATAATAAATGGCAGCGAATATCTTGGGTAGATAAATGCCTTATTGAAACATGGGTCAGTCCATTTTGGAAACATATATTTCAAATAGGCTATTACCACTTTTCTCTGAAATTTTTCAATATTAGAAATGTGTGTTTTTCATTAAATGGGGAGACATAAAAGCACCCCCTGATTTATATGAAGGATACACACAAAATCCATTAAAAAAAACCAATCCTACAGGTCGTACGCTTGACCTGTCGAGCCTACATGCTTCCTTCAATGTCCCTCCTTCTCAGCAAAGTGGGGCACGGTGGCACGTACTTCCAGGATCCACTAGTCTACTTGTGGCAGGAAAACACAATGTCTGAATGTTCAGATTTTATTCTGAAGGATCATCATCATCCTCTCATCCTTGGTGTCTGGCCACAAATGGATGACTATTACATTATCATTACTGTTTTACTACCTGATTTCTTCTCTTCTAGTAACCCTTGATACCCTTCCATCCTAGAAACAGACCTCAGACTTTGAAGAAGGCTAACTGAGAATTTAATGGGATCTCCTCATTTTACAGGCAAGAAGAGTAAGGCCCAGAAAGATCAATGGTCAGCCCCCAGATCCACAGCTGATGGCTGGGGAAGGCAGCCTTAGAACCACAGAGCTCTGGCCATGTAACACATAGCCCTGGTGCCAAATAGATTTGGTTCTTAGAACTGTTCGTCTCTCCTGCTCTCGCTGGTCCTTAATCTGAGTGTTCTTGTACCTACTTGGTCCCTCTCAACCATACACTCAAAAATGGTTAGGACCCTATGTGTATGTGCTACGTGTATTTCACCCTAAGAAAAATCCAGTGAGTAGTCACAAAAATTTAAAATGATACAAGTGATCTGTGTGTTCCCTGGTCAGTTTCCTTTATGAGCCATTCATTCAAGTCAGGGAGCTTACGGAGGTTTTACAAAATTTTCAACTCTTAATTTAACTTCCGCTCCTGAGTCCAGTGACGATCCTTCCCTTGGCGGAGCCGAGCAAACGGTGTTTTGAAAGAGGTTAACTTCAGTTGATCTATTCATAAAAAGTTAGAAAGGGTGCCTTCTAGAGCACCGCCGTCCCTCTGAGTGAATGCAGCCTCCTGCAAATTCAGCCGTCTGTTCCCACCCTTCACTTTACATTATCTAAGATCAGAGTCAAACGCTATCTCCTGACGGGATGCCGAAAGCATCAAGGCTCATAAGAAGAAAGCAGCCTTTCCTCCAACCCTCTGACAGCCGCAATCCTCTGGACTGTCAGGGTTTTCCAAGGAGCTCACCTGCTCCAGGCAGGCGATGACTGAAAACCTAGCCTGAAAGATTTTATTCAATCAACCTCATGAAAAAAATAGTTTTTTGAACAAGACTTCATATCTTATTTTGATTATTAAGCACAAAGAAGTAACTGATACTCCAAAGTTTAAAAAAAAAATCACCAAATCCAAGGAAAAAACCCCAAAGTTTCAGGGGTGACTATTATCTTAGATGCTTCCCCAGCTTCCAAGAGGGAAGGGCTCAAAGTCAGGCTCTCTCTGGTGAGATGGGGGCTTCGAAAGTTGGGAAGCACAGTGAGCTCTGCGTGAGATCACGCCGTGTGTGGGGCCCAAAGAGTCCGTCTGTCCCGGTGGTGGCGGCATGCACACCGGGAGCTCTGTGCCCGGGGCCCCTCTTCACCGCGAGCTGGGAGGGAGGGCGGGCTTACCTGGGTACAGGGTGCCTGGAAGACCCATGCTTTGCAAGTAGTTGTGGCAACGCTCCTTATGTTCCTCTAAAGAGCTGCGCTGTTTATAGCTTCGGCCACAATATCCACATTTGTGAGGTTTACCAACTGCGGAAAACACAATTGAGTTCGAGACCCCAATTAAGTGCTGGCCTTACGGGTAATGGGAATGCATGCAATACAATTATTATCAAAAAGGCAAAAAAAGGAAAAAAAAAAAAAGGACCCCTCTACTCTTGAGAGCTAAAAGCCTTATGGGCTCAATCAAACTTGCTAAACTTAACAATGTTAATGCCCCAGAGTTTCTTTGATTGAACCAAGAGCTTCTGTGAGTCTTGCTTCATCTTGATTTGCCCATTGTCCTAGCGACCCAATTCTCTTCTTCAATCACGTCTTTAACTGGAGGAAATGGGCCACGGAAGTGGGGTCGGGGAGATGGAGACGTGAGGACAGCATTTTTACTGTGGGCCAGATCCAAATGCAGCCAAAGTGGATTAAATTCCAGGTTGCTCAGCTGGGTAACTTGAGGTCTCTAAGAAACCATAGTGGATAAGTATACACTAATGAAAGAGCATTCATTTTCAAAATGTATTTCCTTGTTCTAGTTTAGAGAAAGCTCTGCATCTCCCCAAAACTTGCGGATGGTATAGTTTCGAGATCAGCCCTGTCCAACAGAACTTCCTATGAAGATGGAAGTGTTCACCCTCTGCACTGTCTAGTGCGACAGCCACTGTGCTGTTCAATATGGTGGCCATCAGCCCCACATGACTACTGAGCATTCAAAATATGGCTAGAGTCACCACAGAATGAAGTTTTGATTTTGTTTAAGTTCAGTTGATTAAACTTAACAATTTAAGTACCATATGCACCTAGTGGCTACCATATTAAGCATTGCAATTCTACACAATGGGTTTGGTTCTTCCCGAACTTTATTATTAAGGGGTATTTTAGGGAAAGAACACTAATGCAAATTCATATCATGCTTAAGCTTAAAGACTTTAATACACAGCACCTTCAGAGATGAAAAAAGGTAAAGGATCCTTATTTATATGAGGAATATAAATTTCCATCCTCAGACCAGAATCTCCTCTGACTTTCTTCTTAAGTTGTTAGATTTCACAAATTTGAATGTATTGTATAAAAATCCATACCATCAAAATAGGAATGTTTGATAAAATGGTTTAACCAAAGCTTATACTACTTCAGTCTCTTCCCCAGATGAATAGAAGCAATGGTTTAAGAAGAGGAACATTGAACAGAGGAGGAAGGGGGTGGGTCTTTATCTGTGGGAAACATTGTATCACTAAGATCAGGGAAGTAAAACCGAAATATATGTTGCCTAAAATGGCACACTTTATGGAATACTAGCTTTAGAAATTAGTAGAATATAGACAACCCCTCAATGTCCTTTCCTAGAAAAGCTACCACTTAAGCAAATTCATGTATATACGACCCAGTGTCTGAACATCCATTTTTTCTAAATATAGGATTACTTTTAACTCTGGAACATAAGAAATATGTTCATGGTAAGAAACTAAACTGAAGTACACCTTGCAGCAGAACCCAATATTCTGAAGCAAAGAATGTCTCTAGCTCAGCTCTCAACTCCCAAAGAAAGCAGTGGGGAATGTCTTCCCTACCTTGCCAGATACTTGAGTCCTCCTCTTATCAGTATGGGACACATTTTATACCTATATCATCACCACTAATGTGTTGGTCGTTGGTACCTCAGGCTACCACCAGTGGCCAGAGAAAGTTATGAGGTTGATCATGGCTTTAGTGGAATGGAGAATTGGCCTATTTGGCTCTTCTCTAAGAGTTGTGTGTCAACGGCTCTCTTAGATGTCATTATCACCAGCAGCCCTGGGTCAGTGGCACAGTGTTAGCTGCTCGCTCAGCACTGCATCCATAGCAGAGATAAGCTGCCCGAGTCCACCACTCTTGTATGAAATTACTCAAGTCACTGGCCATGCTTAGAGCAGGACACCACCAACACGCCTTGAAGGAAATAAGCAGGCATGGAGCCAGAGTAACTGAAAATACTGTTATTAGATGTTCCAGACTTCACAGTGGGTAGGAGAGCAGAGAGAGACATCCCTTCGAGTTTCAAGGGCTGATATGCAGGAGAGATTTCTGTGGCAAATCAGAGTCACTGGGGATGACAGTGACGTGGTTGGTGTCACCTAGGGATGGTCTTTGTGTTTTCCACCTCCATGGTGCTGTGCTTCCTACCAACCCTGACGCAGTCCTGTTGTCAACTGTGCTGATGTCCACTTGACCTGCATGAATGATATGCGTGAAGTTCCTTTGTCCTAGATCACCTGTCAGGCTCTGCCCACTGCTAGTATAATGGTCACATCTGAAGACTTGCATTTAGTTCACTTCTAGGGGGCAACATGCATGCTCCTCATTACTGACACACTGTAAACCCTGAGAGATGCTCACTGTTGTCCTCCCACTTTGGGGGAGCCAGCGGTGTGAACTGTCCCCTGCAGCAAAGTCTGCCCCAGTCCTCGGCATGGACCCCTGGGGGCGAAGGGCTGGCATTTGGGAACCTCCTCCATGGTGACTACTAAGGAGATCAGCATGGGGAGGAGATGGCGTGGCTGGGCCGCGACGGGGAGCCAGCACTGCCAGGGTGCCTGTGACCACCCCCCTAGCCTCCCTGTGAGCTCGTGCTGGCAGGGCTCCAGGAGAAAGATGTGTGCCTGCAACACTGGCTAAAATGCGTACCACGCCCCCTTGTGGGGTCGCTCAGAGAATTACACACATTCCCATGGAACTTCTCTGAAGGTAAACCTCAGAAACTCACCTTCCAGCGTGGACTCAAGCCCCTCGTCTGTTGGAAGTCTCTCTTGACGCCTCCCACCTCGTTGCCCCCTCCGGAGACTGACGGTCCCCTCCCTGCGCTCCCACTAGCCCCTCAAACACTTGTGTTGACACACGGGCAACACGCACTTCACTACTTCCCACCAGGCCCCTCCACAGAGAGAGGGGCTCTGGGGTGCTCCGTAATTGCTCAGTAACAAAGGAAGAGGCACAGGAAGAGGCCACTAGAACCTCGTCACGAACTACAGGAGACAGCCTGATTCTAGGCAGGCTTTCCCAGGGACGCAGCATCCCTGCCCCCGGGGGACAGCAAGGCTCTGGGGGTGTTGGCAGGGAGCTTCCTCCCCAGCAGCGCCACGCTCCAGAGAAGTCGCGGACCAGCCGGTGATCCAGATGATGAGCTCTGGGCGTGCAGGGGTTAAGTGTCCCGGCTGGACGGAGGGCTCCTCTCTGTTCCTCTGTCCTGCTAGACCACAGGGCCCCTTGATAGAATAGAGGATTCCTCAGGAGGCAGAAGACGGATCCCAAAGGTGGATGTGCGCTTCGCAGGCTGGGAGAACTGGAGAACCGTCCAACGTTTGTGGTAATCACGATCCAGACTCTGGATTACTCAACATGCGTTTGCTAAAATTCTGGTAAGACCCCCAGAGTGGCCTGTCTGCTGAGGCCTGCCTGGCTTCTGGCATGAGTTAGGGTCAGGCCCAGACAGGGAGGCCTGCCTGGGGGTGGGGACAGCCTGGTCCCCAGTCAGGACACGTGGCCGCAGACCCTACTCACCTTCTCTCTTAGCTTTGAAAAGAAACTACGCCAGTGACAGTGACCACTAGCGGAGTCCTCTGCATAAAGCAGAAACAGGTGTGGCCTGGCCAGTATCATCAAGAAGTGTCCCTGGGAACTTCCTGGGCCTTAGCCGAACGCTGGGTAAAAGGAGAGCTGGCGGAGTCCCAGAAGAGCTCCACTGACTGAGCACCCCAGGAAGAGGAGGTCTTTCTGGAGAGTGTCTGCAAAGCAGGACTGTGTGTGTGTGTGTGTGTGTATGTGAGAGAGAGAGAGAGAGAGAGAGAGATCCCACCCGCGCCCTCTGCCCCGTGGGGGAGTCCAAACTTGGGGCACAGGGGCACTGCTGCCACAGTCCCTAGGGGGTATGGGGGCCCAGTGGGGGCACAGTGCCTGGGCCCAGGCCCAGCCCACAGTGGGGGGGGGGGGGGCGCGCGCATGCGCACACACGCAAGCCCGGCCTGGGCGCCTGGCACCTGCGCCCGGAGGACCTACCGGAGTGCGTCCTCAGGTGGCCCGTGAGGGCGTCCCGCCGGCGGCACGCGTAGTTGCAGAGGTGGCACTTGAAGGGCTTCTCCCCGGAGTGCAGCTTGATGTGTCGAAGCAGGTTGCCCTTCTGCGTGAACGAGGCCCCGCACTGGTTGCACTGGAAAGGCCGTTCCCCTGGGAGGGCGAGAGGGACGGGTGAGAGCAGAGCTCGGCGCGGGGACGCGAGGAGCACCCGGCGAGGAACTTGTTTCCCACGGGGCCGGTGACTTCCACCGGCTGCAGGTTTGATAGAACACGAGGCTTTCAGACGAAACCTGCCAGCTCCTTAACGCTTCACTGGTTGGGTCAATTTGATCTGAAAATCTAATTTTTTTTCCCTAAATCAGAATGGCACATCACAATGCAAATTCAAACTCATTTAAATAAAGTGACTGCAACATTTTGTGATGAAGAGCCACTCTTCCTGATCAGCAGTTTTGGAATAAACCAATATCCAATTTTGCGTGTTGTGGCATTTGGTGGGGTTTTTAATGTGGCTTTTTTCAAAGGGTCTTTAAAATATGCCACTGAAGCAGCAAAATAAAAAGGAAACTCATTAAAAATGCATTTCAGGATCACAAGTTCATTTCAGCGTTACATTCTTATATTTAAATGAAAGGCACTTCATTATAACAGTTATAATAACTTCTTTTCATTTACATTTTTCCTGTATTTTGCCTTTCAATTTCTTCTCCATTACCTGTCTGTCCCTACGCAGGCAAATCAGGAAGGAGACAGACAGAGTGTGAGGCTCAGAGAGAGAGAGAGAGAGAAGGAGAAAGATTGAATAAAATGAGAAGTTAAGGAACTGTGAAGGATACTCCACATGGTCCAAAGAGAAGTCCCAGGGCCTCCCATGGCAGGCTGTCCGAGCCAGACACGCTCGGAGACTTCTGGCTTTTTCCTTCTCCCAAATCCTAAAACCACTAAGCTATCACTGGCCTATCTCTGCAGAAAATCAGGGGGTAATTTCAGTATGAGTTGTTTAAGAGATGCAGTTCCGCTGTGATTGGGAATTCTTTTCGGGGAGCCCCAACTGTGTGTGGCAGCGCCTGTCCCCATGGGTTCGGGAACCGACAAAGGGACGTACAGGCATCTGTGAGAAAGAAACACGCCACTGGGCAGTCCTGGGTCTTGGACTCCAAATCGGTGACCATTTTCCTTAGCTCTTGTGTAGAAAGGATGACATGCTGGTCAGGTTTAAGTAAACACTAAAGCCCTTTTGAAAACAACTGCTTTTTTTCCCCTTCCTTTTTTTTTTTTTTTTTTTTTTTTTAAGAAGAGCTCTCTGTGCCCACAATATCTGGTGTTGAGATAGCATGAAAACAAAAACAAAAACAAAAACAAAAAACAACCCAAAACACACACACTTCCTGGTAACGGGTTTTTCTTAGGAAAAAAGAATGTGTGGAAATACATACTTAACAATGTTCTCAATTGCTTAATGTGGTTTTGGTGCACAAGGAGGCACTTACCAAAAGCAACTAGCAGAAGCCCATCTGGGTCTATTCAAACCTACACTGGCCTCAGTGGAAAAGTTCAGATTGGTCCTGGGATGTCATGACTATGATCGCTTGTATTTTTCAGTGGGCCGGACAAAGCTGCTATGGTAATGATAGAAACTAGCAATGATATTGAATTATAGGCCTGTTGGAGGGATCCCTATACCCACTGGGACGTATTGGGCATTTTCCCCAGTCGGCATCTGAGGTGGATTTGGTTGGGCAAAAAGTCAGGCAGGTGGGAGGTGACAGTGATCCTGATTAGCTTGGGCTAAAATCTCAGAGTTGGTGGCTGAGTGGTCCCCAGGAGCCTCCACTAGGGAGAGATCATTATCTATTAGAAACACTTCTGAGCCTCCATCACACACACACACGGGCGTGAAGGTGCATATTTTAACTCCAAGTAGATGCACAGGAGAAGAGAAATCACTGGTCGTCAGGGGCCAGGTGAGACCAGCAGGGTGCAATGGATCCTGGCAGTGTGGACCTCTGGCTGAATGTTCCGGAAAGGCCATCAGTCGGGAGAGCTCACACCACCCAAAATGCATACAGGGAGGGCAGAGGCCATACGTGGGAAACAGGTGTGTGTGGCGAGACCCAAAGCTAGCTAGCTGTGTGATGGAGCCCTTCCAGGCTGATGAGGCACTGGAGATCTGAAGGGCTGGAGGCAGAGGGGGGAACCCAAGTCGGACCCTGCCGGGGAGTGCTTGTCTGTGTAGGAGCTGCAGCCGTGGACCCAGGAGGGACGGCACAGTCAAGCCATGCCCCCCGCCCGTGAGAGAGCGCGAGGAGGAAAGCCAGGCGGCCGTTGCTTTGAGAGTGAAATCTGTCTTCTAATTTGAGTCAACAGTTCTCGTGTATCTTGCTGCGCCTCGTGTCTTAATCCTGCTGGCAAGCTTTCCTGGAAATCTATTTGTTTCTGATTGCCTGTGCTGGCATGAATATGTAACATGGGACATGGAGACTCCCGAAGACGGCGTTCTCCGAAGTGACAACCCAGGGCTCAGCTCGAGGTAGTTTCTGTCTGGAGGTGTTGTTAGCAGGACAGGGGGCATGGCCCCGCTGTGGGGGACAGAACACAGCCCCTGTTACCTTTGCTCCCCTGGAGCTGAGACTCCAGCATCAACTGCTTCCCTCCTCAGGTCCCTAGCTTGCTTCTTGCAGCTAAGTGACAGCGAGCTCCCCAAGGCTGGATTTCTTTTCCTTGGTGGGATAAAGGCTTTATTATCCTCATTAACTCAACATTAGGTTTTTCTCTCAGGGTCTACAGGTGCCCATGCCAGGGACCCTCTGTAAGAAGATCTGAGCCCCTTGGATGTCTCCATCATAAAACTGAAGGGGGGATATCAGAAGAAGGTAGATTACAGAATATATACCTGAGCTGGCAGAATGAACTTGAGCCCATGCCAGCCACACCTCGGAGCTGATTGCTCTCTGATGCTGGTGATGGTGGGAACAGGGGAAAGCCTGAGACTGTCCAGAGTCACCATAATTCAGACACGTTTCTTGATCTTGATCATTTACAGTACCATCATTAAGGACGACACTGCTGCATATTTGCGTGGCGGGGTTTCCCCTGCACTGTGTGGCTCTTTCATTCCACTCTCCCCTGTGATTTTCACATCAACCCCGAGGTGTTGGTGGGGAAGGCAGTGCTATTACACTTGAGTTTAAAAAAAAAAAAATGAAACTGAGTGGCAAAACTTGGGATGGAGGTAGTGGGATCCGCACACAGGTTAGCGGGTGGAGCCCAGCACACCTTCCCCAGTTGGGCTCTGGGCAGAGGAAGAGGGGAGCCTGCCTCTGGAAGCCATCGGGTACCAGGGAGGGAAGCCCTGGCATGATTTATATGGCCTTTGAGCATGAGAGGAAACTGCTCTAGAAACATTGGAAACTCGGAGAATTCGGGGTGGGGACGGACGGGTAGCAAAGCATGCCTTTTCTAACATGCTCCGCTTCAGATCTCAGAGAGATGGAACAGAAACCTCCCTGGCGTCATCTACTTATGCAACCTCGCTTGGATCCGCCTGCCGCCGTCCGCATTTATGCCAGTGGGGACATGTCATGAAGACCATCCATGAGTTCATTGTTTCAGGGTTTGTCGGTTTGTTATCATAAAAGCCAGACCAGGAACTGTAACACTGACCGTCTGCCTGTTCCTATTTCTGGAATGTACTTGTCCTACAAGGGAAGGAATCCGTTCCGTGCTTGGCACTAAGCTGCTGTTTGTGGGGACAAGTGGGCAGCACGCCGCCGGGGCTACTCTGCATATCTGCACTTGGCAGGTTTATTCATTAAATGCAATTATTCTTTTTATCGGGGCAGGCAGTCATTATGTTTTGGCGATTTAGTATGCCAGGATTTGATTCATTTATCAAATATTTATTTAAGCGAATTTTCACAGTACAGTTGGGTTTTACATGAATTAGCAAGGAAAGTCATTCATTTGTGAGGTCTCTTCCTCCATCAGGAATGTATTAACACGGGTCCCGCCGTATTCTGTTAGGTGTCTATCACGAAGTAACTTACCTTCGCTTTAATTTCCAAGTCATTACAAAAGGGGAGGGCCTGACTACTCTCACACAAGCTTGACTCAGGCCTCCCTATGAAGGGTCTGTTTCACGGGATAATTGGAAGATGAAGGGATGTATTAGGAAAAGCAAAGTTTGCTTAATTTTAGAAGTTACGTTTTTACTGAAAATGCACGTTTTCCGAAAGTCAACGGGTTTTAGGATTCTCCAGATATCTTACAAGTGGAAGACCTCATTTTGGAGACTGTGGCGATTCAGATGGGAAAGTCACAGCTCCACCAAGGCCTGTGTGTCCTGACAAGACAGCTGTTCTGCTCAAAGATTTTCCTGCATTCCTGCTTAATTTCTGATAGTCATGGATTTATCTAGCCCTGGGGAAGACACTCACAAGGCTGTGATTTTCAAGTCTTCTTCCTACTTCCTTAAGTTATCTTTAAAATCTGCTGTGCCCCCAGAGTAAGGATTTCAGCCTTTTTTTTTTTTTTTTTAATCCCCTTGCAGACAGTGGTGACAGCAGCGGATGTCGTGGTGACCCACCAAAGGCAGCCCCTAGGCAGCCAAGACTCCGGGTTCGTCCGTTTTATGTTTACACTTTCAGTGACCACTAGAGGTGGTGACTTAATTGCGTTTTGCACACCTTCAGGAGAAAAGAGTGAAGTTCTCTTCAATGCGGGGGACACCTCCTGCACACAGCTAAAGGTAGCACGTGGCCCCATTCATGTCCTGAAGACTGTCTGAGGCCATTCGAGGTGACTCCACAGTCCTGGTGGGAAGGTATGGGACCAATCGTCGGCCACGGCCAAGCACAAGAAGGGGCAGGACTCTCTCACCCCCCACCCCCATGAGCTTGGGCACAGCCGTGGGAGCTACACTGTCCTTGTCCCTTCCTGTTTGGACACAGGAAACCTCCTTCTCCGAGGCTTCCAGACCCTCCAACAGACAGAGGCTCGGATGGGAGATTCTGTCCCTGTGGGAGGTGGACACTCAGCAGCAATCAGCAGTCCTGTCCTCAGGCTCACCTGTTGTCAGGGACACCGCCGGGAAAATGAGCTGGATTTGAGGACATGTGGGACTTTTCCACGGCTCACTCACGTTTCTAAAAACCGAGCTCTGGGAGCCTGGATTTCAAAAAGGCACATTTCACTCCCAGTTTCTCAGGGGAAACCTGGAGGAGCTCATGTGAGCGGCTCCCCCTCTTTTTTGTTTGGTTTCGTCTTGTTGTTTTTTGGGGGGAGGGGGAGGTTACAGAGTTACAGGGGCACTAACCGCACAGCTGCCGCTCGTTAGTGGGAGGCGAGATCCTGGACCCTTGACAGCCCTGGGGAGGCTGTGAACGTTCCCCATCCAATGGCTTTAAGTCTAGGTTTGAACAGGTGCGTGTTTAAAGTCCCTCTCGCTGCTGCTCCTTAAGAACAAGGCTACCTGTGATACGACTTGGAACCGGTGATGAGAGACAGGGCATCGCTCTCTTTCTGCTACCCCCGAGGACCTTTCCAGGCCACCAAAGGAGGAACTGCGCCAGGCCTTACCAGTGTGGCTTCGCTTGTGGACCATGAGCACATTGGGGCCGATGCAAATTATCCCACAGACATCACACTTTAGTTTGCCGTTAGGAAGTCGAATGCCTCCAGCTCCTGACAAAGCTCTGCTGCCTTGGCCACCGTGGGAGCCATTCATTTTCTCTCCCGCGGCATCAAGCACGCGTAAGTCCTCCGCACATTCTTCCCCATTCAGCTCACAGGCACGCCCATTCTCTTCATCACTCTGAGCCTCTACTTTAACATTACCGGCTGAAAGACACAACACAGGGGCCACTCAGTGTCATCGCAAGAAAACAGAACAACACAGCAGCAAAAAGACAGCACATCGAAGCGGAGAAGGTTCTCAGCGGCTTGTCGACCGGGATGGCGGCCCCGAGCTGGGCTCTCGGGCAGGTGGGTACCGACCGTGCAAGGTGCCCCCGCCTGGGGCCACCTCCCTCCTAACTGAAAAGCTTCTCCTCCTCGTCAGGCGACCTTTCCTTGTTTCATGAGTTAATACACTCTGGGACAAACTCAGCAAGAGCTCACGGTCCCGTTTCTGGCCACGGACTCCCGAAGGGTTTCCGCAGGAATTCTGATGGTTTGTTTCTTTGGTACACGAACCTCCTATCTCCTTTTTTAGCACCCATGATAACGGAGCGTGCCCCGGGGTGAAGCCACGATTTCCTACGGGATTTCGAGCTGCTGAAGGGTGGATGGCAGCGTCTGTGGAGGTGACAGATCTCGTTAGCATCTCAAGCGGCCAGCCCCATGCGTGAGGGCCAAGGGCTGGCATTATCCTTAAATTATCCTGCTGGGTCTGCATTCCTGATTCTGTTAAAGTCACATCGAGGGCAGGGACAGGTGCTGTTTGCAGAGCTTTGTTGGTAAGGAAAATCAGAGACATTTCACGTGCATCCTTCTGACGTACAGCCTGGTGATGAACTGATGAGTCCCACCCCATAGCCACAGGAGAGGACAATGACCCTGAGCGCTAGCACTTCTCACATGGCCTCTATAGATGAAGGAGAACAGGGAGATAAATTTTGTCGAGTACAAGACACAGTGACCTAGACAGTAATTGGGACTACGAGATCTCTGATCGACATTTGGAATCTGTGAGTCTCCAGGCTTGGTCCGTGGACCAGCAGCGTCAGCATCAACCGAGAACTTGTCAGAGGAGCAAATTCTCCGGGCAGCCCCAGATGCGCGGAGCAGAAGCTCTAGGGGTGGGCCCAGCGCCCTGTGTTGTCACAAGCCCCCCTCCCGGGGATTCCGACGTGGGGGCATGTCTGAGACCACGGTTTTAAATAATCAACCTAGTTAGTAACCCTCCTTTACGCAACGCTTCGATCATAAGTCAAGAGTCCAGACTCTGAAGCTGACATTCGTGCCTGGGAATGTCCGCTCCGCTCGGACTGAGATCTCGGGGGCAAGTCACACACCTTCCCTGGTTTTGGTTTTCACACTTGTCAAGGCCGGAGGGAGCAGCTGTGGCCGACCAGGGGCGCTGTGGGGACACAGTGAAAGGTCGATGAGGAGTCAGCTTAGGACAGGCACTAGGTGGGCCATGTGGGGAGGGGGCCACCACCCCAATGACATCTGAAACACGAAGTCTGTGTCAGACACATGGCCCTTTACTTGCCCTGGGGCACTTAGCTCTCATGGGGACCCACTGAGGGGGGTCACGCTGTCATCTTGTGTCCGGGTGGAAGCTCGGGCACAGAGAGGTTGAGCCACGAGGGCAGACAGGGGAGGCCGCGCGGGCAGCCTGGCCCTGATGCCCACATTCCTAGCTGCTGGATGGCCAAGATTTTCCTTTTGCTCTCCAGGGAAACAAATAAATCAGTAAATGGGACAGCGAGTTGGCACACGGGCCAGAGCCCAGGACGGAGTGTCTCCCCTCATCAGATCCCAGTGTTACATCCAGAAAAAGGGAGTCCCCACCTGTACTTTCCTAGTAGGTCCTGAAGATCGGACCCCCCAGAGCACCCCAGAGGGGCCTAATCTCTCCCGGCTGCCAGAGAAAGGGAGCAGGTCCCACTGACACGGGGAGTACAGGACACGAGGCAGGCCAGGCGGTGGGGGTGACATCAGGCTTTCTGACCTCGGAGCTCTCTGGAGTCCGTATTCCTAGGCACGCTCCCTGTTCCTCTCCAGGGGCAAGCTCATTCTCCAGGGTCTCCTTAGCACCGGGCTCTGCACTAGAATGCTCTGGAAATAGGACCGTCCAGTTGCAAAGGCTTCTGAATGCCTTCAGCTGGGATTATTTGTAATCATCTGGTTGGTGGCTTGTTTCTTTTATCAAATGAGACCGGGGGATGGGAGGGCAGGCGGGGCCCGTGATCGTGGGTGTGAGAGGTTCTTCAGCTAGTGGCGCCGAGACACGGGTGTAGGTCCGCACACCTGCGGCTGGAGAGGTGTGGGGACATGGAGAGAAACAACCTTGCCTGAAACCACCACAGCGGTAAGGCAGGTGGGTAGGGCTGTGATCCTGCCGTGTGCTGTGTGGCTGTGCGCTGCTGGTGACAGTGTGGGCCCTGCCTGGTGACAGGCAGGAGGGTGGGAAAGCAGTGGGATGACTTTAAGGGTGACGGGAGCCACAGCAGGCCACCTGCAGGGGGACACGCTGCATCAGGAAGAAAAGAGGCGAGGGTGGCCTGGGGGGGCACAGCACAGTGTCCCCTTATGTATGACAGAAGCCCTCAAACCAGACCTGATTCCCATATAGTCCGACTTTCTCATTGCGATGATGCCAGGGGATAGTCGAGAACTGTTCACAGAACAAAAACAGGAGGTTCCAAAGGCACGAGAGCCTAGGAGAAGGGACCCGAGACTCTGCAGGGCCCAGGTGCAGTCTGAGGTCAATCTGCTCAGTGCCGAAGGAGGCAAGGCTCACAGGCTGGATTTCAAGGAGCTGTGCCGCGGCGGGTCTCTGAAGGAGAGAGCGCAGAGAACACCCCAGGTCACGGCGGGGGGCTTGGGGGACCACGACTGGCAAGAGCGTGACGGGGCCCCTGGAAGCAGCCTCCGCTCACGGCTCCAGGTCGGAGCCAGGACCGGACCCCGAGAGACTGAGGGCTGGGAGCTTGCTCGCACTTCGGGGACAGATTCCAGGCCGCGTTAGGGCAGGGAAGGTCTGTAGGGACCGAGGGGAAAAGGATGACAGGGAAGGGCCCGGGATCCCAGTGGGCAACCCCGTCCCCATGGGCACGCCAGAGTCAAGCACCGCGACAGCTCTCTCAATATGGGCAGAAAGCATTCTCAGCTTAGCTTTTTTTTTTTTTTTTTAAAGATTTATTTATTTGAGAGAGAGTGGGGTGAGGGGCAGAGGGAGAGGGAGGGAGAATCCCCAGCATTCCTGTCTCTGTGGACGAATGCAGAGGGGTGCTGGCCACACGGAAGACGCCATCCGAGGAGGGTGTCCCTGAAAACGGGGCATCCCCCCGGCTGAGAGGAGAACACAGGCAACAAGGTTTCAGGGCACAAACCTATCATAATAAGTCACGAACGCTGGTCTCCAAATTGTGATCTAGTGGACACAAATATCCAGTCCCCTTAAATTAAAACACACCTTTAAAAAAAAAAAAAAACAACACAAACTCAGGACAGGGGAGGTGTCGGCCCCACTTATCTATGTGTGAACAAGGTTTGGGGTGTCACGGCTCAATTAGTGATGTGCCTGCAAAAAAGAGAGGCAGAAGATGCAGAAGATGATGCAATCTTAGGATCCGGCACGGGGAGGGGATCTGAGCTGCTGGCCCTGGGGCCCGGCCCTGTGTACGCCTCCTTTAAAAGGACGAGCCCAGCCTGAAAGGTTCAGAAGGAAGGAAGTCAGTGGGGGCTGAGCACACTGGGGGCTTCCATGGGGCAGGACCAGCTCGGACAAACAACTTGCAGGCAGGGAGACCAAGGCTGAACAGGAAAGCGGGCGGTCTGGGTGGTGTGGGCCCAGCAGAGGGGGGTGTGGGGGTGCCTGGGTGGGGGGCTCCTTCTGTGGCCGGGCAGGCGGCCTCTCGCTCGTGGAGCAGAGTGGGCACCTGGGAGGTTCACCCCCCGCATGTCCGTGTACACGTGTGACGGAGGACTTGGGAGACCCGTCCGACCACTGGGTTATGTTTGAATTCCACATCCCGCGGAAGTCAAAGGCACCAGCAGTTGCTTCAATAAATGAAGAGTTCAGGACAGATGACCGGCGTTGACTTAAGCCGTCTGCCTGCTGGCCAGGAGCCCAGCCAAGGAGGAGGCAAGACTCCTACCCTGGTCCCTTGAGAAGAGTCAAATGGAACAGGACGAGTCCCGCTGTCCTTCAGATTTGGTCTCCTTCCAGTCCCTTCCATGAGACAGACGGTCTCCCCGTGTTTGTGTTTATGGTTGTTTGGTCCGCCCCTTGGACACTGTCTCTGAGCTAACCGGGTTCGTGCTGACGTGCTCTCATTTCCCTGGACTCCCGAACCCCTCACCCGCCCCTCTGAGCCAGAACGGCTCAGGCGCACGATGCTGTCTGTGCAATGCTAGGCTCTCCCTCCGCGTGGGGATTACACTCATCAGTATTTTGCAACTCTGTACCCCCACCACTTAGTAAAATGTCCAACTCAGCGCCGCCCTGGATTGAACGGATTAAATGCAGAACGCGAGGTGAGACTCACGCACATCTCTACCCCAGAGCGCGCCGGCTCAGGCCTACCCCTGTGGCTCTTCAGCTGGTCCCCGAGAGCGTGTGGACAGGGGCCCGATTTTAGTATTCAATAAATGTGGCCTCTATTAAGAGCAGATATCTTCAAATCTTGAGTCCAAAGCTACTTTCCTTCTCAGATGCTGTCTTACATTAGGAAAAATTGAAATATCGTTCCGTAACTTAGAGACCTTCTATGTTATTAGTCATGCAGCAGACGGAAGGCAGACCCCAGACCCTGAAGGCTGGGTGGACGTCAGCTCGTACACAGTTGAGCACTCGACAGTCTGCAGAATCCAGGGACCTGAATCAACGGGGCCAGGAGGGCTCCGCTCCTGCCAAGCTTGCACAGACTCATGAATGATTAAAACATTTAAATGCACAGATAAAATGTGCCCTGCCAGCCCCCATCTGACAAATGGGTTGTGATTCTTCCCTGTTTTCCTTGCCCTTCTGGAATGTTTCTTTCTATTTACTGGTCAGGTAAACGTGTGGTCCGCAGACTGGGCTTTTCCATGGAGAAGAGATTCTGAAATTGTCCCATGGTCCGAATTTTGGCCACGTGAGCCTCAAGCACTCCATATTTTAAACTAACAACAACAATAACAACCAAATGGGAGACAGAAATATTCCTGCCACCTGCGACTAGCAAGCCAAATGCAAAGGGAGTAAAAATATTTACCAGAGATCTTGAATGAGCGTAATTAAAATTTGAGACGAAGAGGAAATACGTATTGTGTGTGTGTGTGTGTGTGTGTGTGTGGCCTCTAAAACAGATTTAGGATAAAGTTTAAGGATTTTTAAGCTAAGAAAACCACTTATAACTTTTATCATTTAAAATATAGGGGTTTTGGAGCGCTTGGGCGACTCAGTCCATTAGGTGTCCGACTCTTGGTTTCACTTCATACCATGGTCTCAAGGTCATGAGTTCAAGACCCACGTTGGGCTCCACAGCCAACAACAACACCATCTCCCCCCAAACCCCATTAAAATGTAGTATTTTTCTTGTCAAGATGCACAATTTATCCTTATTTGATACTTTAGGCCTTTAAATGAAATGAAGTCAGGGACAGAAAAGAGGAGTCTGACAGTGAAATGATTTACAAGCACATCTACATCTTCCTCAGGTACCCGGGAACACAAACTGGGATAGAGAAGGTAGTGGGGGGTCCAATGGGTTATAGTTTTACTTTTCAAGAAGGAAAACAAAGAGGCAAGGCAGAGCAAGCAGAGGCATTCTCCACCTTGCCCACCAGGTGGCGATGTTGGCCCAGGACAGCTGGGTTGCATCGCTGTGGGGGAAGTCCTAAGGTCCTCCACCTCCTGTGCGGGGGAGGGGGAGGAAGTTTACAGTCTGAGGACATGATATGGGGCGGGGAGGAAAGAGAGAGCTACGAGTACCTTGTGATTCATTTGCATAAGTATATAGACAAGCATATATCAAAACGTGCATCATCTACCTTATGAAATCTCCAAGCGGCATGGATCTTTCCACGAGTACTTCCCAGCATGCTTGCCCCCGAACCTCCCTCAGATTTAGTGATACCCTCTCAGGAAGTATTTTCTTATTCTTAAGTGCATTTGACGTCTCGACATTTGAGCTATGTGACTGTTCGTCTCAACATTAACGTGACTTCTCTGTCCTAATGCCTCCGTGTCTGCTATCATCATAGGAGTGCACACACCTCTCTATACGCACGCAGAAACACATATACATACATCTGTATCTCCCAAAAATAAACCCCAAGCTATTGTTTTCAAGTTGAATTGCAGAAGGATTAGTAAGAGAAAAATCTCGATAACTTTAATATTCTGGGAAAGCAGTCCATTTCCAGTCTGGGCTGTTCCCAAATCCTTTAGATAGCAAAGAGTTTTGATGACCAGGATGTCAGGAACTTACCTTTACCATTACTGACACCTTTCGAATTGCACCTAGATTCATAACAGTTCCAGGATTAACAAGCACACCCTGTTTGTTGATGTTGCTTTGCCATAGGAGAGAATTTACTAATGCAGGCTTCAAAGGCTTTGCTCCTAAGGGGTCAGGGGTCCAACCTGGGCTACTTTAAATATTTTTAAAGCATTTTTAAAAAGCACACTCCATTCCTTAAAATACTCCCTCAAAGTTGCTGCTCTGTTCTATCTATGGTTTATCATCTCTCAATACCTAAAAATGAAATTAACATCTGCTTTTGGTTTAACAGCTCAGAGCAGGACTGTCCTGAGGACACAGAATACTAAGTGTGTCTGCTTGGGCAGCGAGGCGCCGCACCGCAGGCTAACGGCCCCAAAGCCCTGGGATGTTTCTCTTCTCGGTTCTGAAATTAACAGTTTAGAGCAACGGAGGGAGAGGCTGTCTCTTCCTCCCACAGACTTGTAGAAGTCATCGTGCACACACGTTGGGCTGTTTCGTGGCGACAGGAAGTCTGGCCATTTTATCATCATACTCACTCGAGAGGAGATACTGGTCACGTTAATGGCAGAACAGTTGACTAGCATTTGCGGAGTAACAATTCTAGTATTCCTTCTGCCCCTATTACTCGTCCAGAAGGCGTGGCCCATGGTCTAATCTTCCAATGGTCTGAAATGTTACATGTGCACCTTCTCGTATCAGTGATGCCCCAGATGACAGATGTGTAATGAACGGGATGGGGGTTATTTACCTCATTTTTTTCAAGTATGAAGGTGGGTGATGAAGAATCATGCATTTATATGATATTTGCACGATGGAAACTGAGTATGAAATGAATACATGTTTCTGTTTCTGGAAGCAAGGCATATACTTACGAGAGAAAGATTTGGGAATTAGTGCATGAAAATCCCTAAAGCCATCGGCCCCATATACAACTGCAATAAAGAAGGAGAAAAGAAAGCTGGCTTTTGATAATGTTCATGAGACACAGTAAGCATTTAAAAGAAAGGTTATTCTTTTTTAATAAAGGAGGTGTTATTGCTCAAAACCATTAGTTAACTACTAATCTTCTATGGTCAGCCTTTGTACAGGCGCCTGAAAGGTAACCAGGAGATGCTCAGAAACAGGGCTGTGACTCCAGATTTCTGAGCTTATGCACGTTATCTATGACACCCGCTATGCTACACATCTTGGGGGCTGCAACCAAGAACACATCCTAGAACCATGAGGAACTTTTCAGCAGAATCAGTACACATGGACCCCAGACCTGAGCATCACATCCGGGAGAGCACATATCTTCACAAACGCTGTGTGTTTCTTGCTGGGCTGAATGCATAGCAAAGGCCCTTCATTCATCTTTTCAACGTTTCTTAGAAAGTGTTCATAGAAAATGAGAAACGTCACACGACACATTGGGTGGGGGAAAATTAGTGTTTTCCCCTACCTCAAAAAGAGCTATCAATTTCTGTGGGTATTCCTTATCAGCTGCTTTTATAAATGTTATCAGTGCCTCAAATCTTCAAGTTCTTGTTCTGTTTTTCTAGGTCAGAGCTTCCCACCGTGTGTCTGTGTCTGAAGGGTTAGCTGAGGCCACCCACGTGCAGACACGTGTGGACACATACACGCAGTTTGCTCTCCAATGGCGGCATCCCAATGTCTATCGGGAGTTGTGAGCCCAGCGAGGCTGCTAGATTAAACTTGCTGGGTCGCCCGCTGGATTACAGAGGAAAGACTGCATGGTGTCATGCAGGGGACAGACTTACCTGACTACGGACCCTCCCTATTGTCCCAGGAAACATTTATTAAAATAATGGGATACTGGGCCAAGCTTTTCCTTGAAGTGACCACCTTAATTATTTCCTGACAAACCCTCAGTCTTCCTTACTGATGCTGTCCCTTGACAGTCCGAATCTAACAGAGACTGTCACTATCCTGTGCCCCACCCGCAGCGGCTTGCCCAGGGGCACCTGTGCTCAGTGTCTGCAGCCGCCCGTGAAATGATGCCAGTTTTACAGGTGAGCTTGGCACTGAGCTCTGACCCTTCAGGTCAATTTTTCCAACCCCAGTCTCTCTGTGCACAGGGGTGGGCCCATCTCAGATGATGGGAGAAAAGGCAAAGTCTCGCCTTTTAAAAATGGGGGCATTCCAATAGGTAATCTAAGACTCTGATTAAATTTTTAATCAGATACCACCACATGCCCCGAGATGCTGCTCAGATGGGACAGGAAGGTCAGTTTTCCTGGCTGTCCCCTCAGCTCCACAGGCCACAGCTTGTGCGTCCCGTGGTGGTGGTCAGAGGTGTTCGCAGTCACCAGTAACTTACGGGTATAGGAGCAAAGGGACTTAAAAGATACACTATGTACAGAGTGTCTGATGGTGGAAAAGAGACTTATATAGGGCTTTGAGTCCTCCAAGCCCTGAAATACAGAACTCCCTCACAGTACCTCATTAGACATTCAGTGTTCATCGTTCTCAAGAGGACCCACTCCATGCCTAATATAATTCAAACTTTTTGAGTTTTGTCCTTCATCTTTGATTCCCTAGAATGGACAAAAAGCTTAAAAAAACAAACTCGGCTGTAGTTACAGAGTTGTTCTACTTTCCCTTAAGAAAGCAGCGCTGCTGGGAATTCAGTCTTGGTCCTGCCCCACACACGTTCATGCACAACCAGATTCTCAGACTGGAAGAACAGGGCATTCTTACGGATGGTAATTACAGCCAACAGAAAAACGTGAAACTCACCCTATTCTGTTCTGTCCAGTTTCATCTACTTCTGTCCTGTCTGGTTCCTTCTGGTCCTGTCCTATCCTGTCAGCTCCTGTCCAGTTCTGTCCAGTCCTGTGCCATCCCAACCTATCTGGTCCTGTCCTGTCCAGTTCTGTCTATTTCTGTCCTGTCTTATCTGGTCTGGTCCTGTCCTATCTGGTCTGGTCCTGTCTGGTCCTATCCTGTCCAGTTCAGTCTGCTTCTGTCCTGTCCAGTTCTGTGGTCCTGTCCTGTCCAGCTCCGTCCGGTTCTGGCTCATCCTATCCAGTCTGGTCCTATTCTATCCTATTCTATCTGGTCCTGTCCTGACTGGTTCTCTCTGGTCAGGTCCTGTCCAATCCAGTTCTGTCTGGCCCTGTACAGTCCTTCCTGCCTGGTCCTCCTTTTGTCTACTTTTGTCTCATGGAAGGCATTCACGGGGAGTCTGTAAATGCCAGGTATCTGCAAAGAACTTTCCATAAGCCAGGTATCTGCAAAGAACTTTCCATAAGCTGCCTTCAGTCTTCTCCATGGTCCCAGAGGCAGGAACGACCACCAGTTTACCAAGGAGGAGACTGGGGCTCCCAGAAAGTTCTGGAATTTGTCCTCCTGGTGGTTAGCATGGGCAGGTTCAACCTGACGGTCAGTGTTCCAAACACACACTCTCCCCGTGCAGGAAGGACCTCTGAGGAGCGGGTGTTCCCTGGCATGGTGCTTCAGAGGCATCAGGAGGGTGTTAGTGGCACTGCGCGCACGCTCCCTCCCGCATGGGGCCCACAACGTGTTTCCCAACAGATTCCATGAGATGCGATGCCCCGCAAGAGGGGAGGACTTAGCTGCCAGCGAGTTAGAAAGCGTGGCTGCTGGCTCTGCCCTCCGTGCGGCTATCCCTGCCCCAGCTCACGTGGGACCCCTGGGACACTGGGTGACCCCCCACAGTGTCTCACGAGTCCCCGTCTCGCAGTGAGCCCGCTGCTCCAGGGCTCGCGCCATCTGACGCAGCTCACGTGCTTCTGGTGAACCCTCCGGTGGGCCACAGAACCCTTCCTCGTGCTCGTGTGAGGAGAGGTTTGCAGGTGCAGACCGGCCCCGTCCCTTAGCACAATCCTGCCTGGAAGCCCGAGACTCGAGGCAAAACTTCCCCTCTTGCTGGGGCTAGATGCCACCCCATGGGAACAGAGAAGTGATGCTTCCCTGAGGGGCTTTCAGGCTTGTGTTCCGTCCTTTAGTCCACCCCACCCCAAACTTTAGGCCATGGTTTTACGAAAGGGCACAAATAGAAAAGGATTAGATGTCTCTTAAGTTTCCCGAACACCATGAAATGCGTTCTTCTTCTCAAGGACAAATTGAGCTCATTGGGTAGGAATTTTTGTGGGCCAAATGGCCACAAACATCATCAAAGAAAATGCTGTCAGTGGCTCAGATTCTGAGTTCTATTCAGATCGCCCCCTTGAAGAACATTCTGGAAAAAGGATGACATGCCCACGAACCGCACTTGTCCGTTTGCATTCAGTCGTGCACGTGAGTCTCTCACGCTGTCCTCCCCTTAGGGAGACATGAAAACAGACCGGAGACTCTCAAAACAGGAGGAGGAAGTCTGCTCCACTTTCAAGTCAAAGAAGGATACTGATGGTTTTCTGGGGAGAGTCAACGTGTATAGATTCGTGGTTAGGAGAAGTTAGAAATATGCTGGGGTCTGATTTTTATACACAGTCTTCAGATCACATTAGCCTGTTGGGCCTGGTCAGATCATTAGTGTCCGGTTAACTCCTGTAAGGATGGTCTGCAGGGAACATTCAAGGCTTACAGATTTGGCATTTCATGACTGGCACCCGAACCCTGTCCAGAGGCCAGCGACAAGGTCCCCTGATTGGGACAGTAAAGAAAGGCCAAGGACAGGACGAGTGACCGTCACCAGAGCACAAACCCCGTGCCTGCACTCCTGCTAGGGAACGCGTTAAGCTGCATGGTTCATCTGCAAATCCAGCTTCTCGTGGAATTCTCCCAAACCTACACATTCCTGGGGTGGCTATTTGCTCTTAACCCATCCTCGACATTGCCCAGGAAGGACAGTGCCAGCAAATGTCTCCTGATGGCTCCTTCCTGGAAGGCGTTGTTGCTCCAGGCTCCTCGGAGAGGCAAATTTAGAGACTGACCCCCAGACACAGAGCCGGGGAGCGCTGGGGTCAGCTCTTGTACCTGGACTGAGTCAGTGCTAAGCTGCTCCTTCCAGGACACACTGAGCTTCTCACCCCAGCTCCTTTCCAGGCTCCGGGGGCTCTACTGTGCAGGTTACGGTGTCTCCCTCAGCCCAGTACTCTGCATGGCCCCAGCCGAATGCCACGCATGGAGGGGCACACAAAATGTTTGTAGAAACAGGCAGCAGATGTGTGCCAGGGCCTCTGGCTGTGGGAGCTCACCTGGGCGCTATCACCACCCGAATCCCCCAGATCTGAGCTCCAGGACTTTCTGCAGAGCCACCCGTCCTTCCTCCATCCCACCGGCACCAATGGCACTTGTGTCTGGAGCCCCGGAGCTCGAACCCGTACGGGCCCCCCCTCCACCCTGGACTTTCCCACAGCCGACTTCTGATCCGACAGACCTTCTCAAGCTTCCTGCTTTCCAGTCACATCGCTCCCCAACACCGCCACCCAGCCGAGGCTGCCTTGGCCCGCGCCACATCCTGCCAGGGCTTCCTGGCCGCCCCCGCCCCCTGGCACACTGGTGGGGACACATCCTGTGGACCTTGCCTTCGGGCTACCTTTCATTGGTCTTGCCCCCTGCTCTAAGATGGTCATGCCAAAGGCTGCCTTCCTCAGTTCATGTCCACTCCCAAAGTTCCCACTGGCTGGCACTGTTACTGGGAGCCCCAGACCACAAGGCCTGGGTTTGAGTCCTTCCAGGACTGGTCTGCGAGGACAGTGACCTTCTCAACAGGTCATCTGGCTCAGATAATAAAGTGCATGAGCTTTACAGAAGAATGTAAGAAAAAGCAAACTCACCAAGTGCACCTTATACCCTCCAGCTTTCATTCAGCTGTGCAGATCATTATTTCCTAACGAAGCCTCCGCCCCCATAGGAACATGGTCGCCTCTTGGAGCCCTGGCCATCCCCACGTTCTGCAGGGCTGGATATCCCTCCTCCCCTCTCCCATCCTTGTGATGCACACCCCAAAGCCGGCTCTCTCTCGGGCCATCTCCAGCCCAGAATGGTTGTGGCACGTGCCCTGTTCTGGACTGGATGTGGACCAGAGCCCAATTCCACGCTCCGCGGAAGAGGCTGCATGTGCTGGCTTCCCTCTTCCCCCTTCCCCTCCTCCTGCGCATTGCCCAGAACATGTGAGGTGCTCAGGAGAGAACTGCTGGGTCCTCAGCCTTTCCTACTACTTTCTGAAGACACCTGTCGGGTCTGAACATTTTCAGAAGCTCATTCACATCCAACACAGAGTTGCCAAATACGCAGCAGAAAGAACTTGAATTTCCTCTGTTGGCAGAGACTGAGGCTCCCAAGAAACGGGGGGCTTGTGGAGCCAGTTAGGAACGGGGAGAATCGCTCTTGCCGGTTTCCACTCGGGGCAAGACCTGACTGTAGTCCGTCTACACTGAGCACACACGGACTAACTTTCAGTCTGAATGGGTCTCCTGGCCTGTGTCTCGTCCCCTTACGGGAAGACAGGGCAGCTTCTGAAGAGTGGGGTGCGGCGAATTTTGGGTCGAGGCGTGGTTGGCATCGGCTCCACGTCCCCTCAGCTGTGTGGACTGAGCGGCCCGGGGCCACCCACTCTGAGCCTGTTTCCTGCTCCGCCACGTGAGAACAGTCGTCAGGTTTACGTGAAGACTCAGGCCCTTGGTGTGCTGAAACTTTTTTTTCCTTAATGGAAAAGCACAGACAGATAAACACCTGCCCTGTCAGCAAAGACCTCCGGGCCTATGGGCTCAGCTGCAGCCCACTAACAGTAACTGAATTTTCTAAATGGGGGGAAATACCTAAGGAGAATGCTTTGTGGGATCACGGGCTGTGACAAGCCAAACACGTCCTCGGGGAAACTGCTGTTGGCACCGTGACCCCTGCGTCCACGCAGGCTTCCCTTTGGCCCCGAATATTCCTGCTTGGCCCTCCCCTCCATTTGGGAATTACGCTGATGGGGTTTCAGGCAACCCGCCAAGGATGTGTGACAATTTTGGTTGCTTGAACTGGGCTTTGACAAAGATGGCTAAAGTCAACTTGGCTTTACTTCAAACTCCAGCTGTCAGATCTGCCTTCCAGAGCAGACAGGGCACAGGGCTCAGCGAGAGCCCCGGGAACAGACGAAAACCTGGTTCCGACCTTCTCTCTCTTGAGGCAGCAGCTGGGCACCTACTCTATTTTTGTCTGTTTTATTAGTCCCCTTGTCACGTCTTACAGTGAACTAAGGGGCAGAGCAAAAGTTCTGAGGTACAGAACTTTATTTAGAAAGGGAAATTTAGAGAGGGGATTTAGAAAGGGAAGGGCAGTAAGTGAAGGGTTTCCTTCTGAAGGGTACAAGTAAGAAAGCAGCAGGCTGAAAAATGAGGATTCCATTTACGGAATTATCCTTGGAAGACAACACTTTGGTGTCATTTGTGGCCACTTGTAACCCCCCCCTCCCGCAGTTCATCACAACTTGGGGTGAGACACCCTGCAGATTAAAGAACAGGGTGAGGAACAGTTTCTGACTCTTAGTCCTACTCTTCTTCTTCTTCTTTTTTTTTTTTTAATTAATGAAAAGTTACCCTTTTTTGGCGGGGCGTAAAAGTAAGATTTGCCTGCACTACAGATGACAAGCATACGGAAGTAGCAAGTCGAGATTTTTGGAAATGCACCTCCCAACCCCTGTAAATCTAAAGAAGTCATGCGAGGGAGAACACGGGGAATGATACTAAAATCAATAATAAAAACAGAGGAACAGAGAGTAATTCAAGCTTTAAAAAGAGAGAAGAGACGTTTGCAGACACAGAATCAGGCCTGGAGGAAATGAAGTTGGCTGGAGAAACGCACAAGACAGGGTGAGGTCCCGGGCGGCGGGGGGCAGGGGTAGGGCGGACGAGCGGGTGAGGCCCTGGCAGAAGGCACAGCGTGCGTGTTCTCTTCCTTTCCACATCTCGTCCCAGGGAGGGGCACTCGTGCGGGGCACACGGGCGCCAACAGCAAAGGAGGGACATTCTACAAAGTGGCGGTGGCTACGGGCAGGGGTGGCCGCCCAGGTGTGTCCGTGGCCCGTGGCTGTGAGTGCAGGGCCGCCTTGCCATCAGACCCTGCAAGGGCAGTGCCGTGCTCTGCCTGTGCACAGGGCAGGGCTCACTTCCAACACCCAGAGGAGGGGCGTGGGACCCACTGCTCGCCAGCGTCCCGGGCGTCGGCAACTCGGGTAGCCGCGAAGCCAGGCACCGGCGGCCCTTGGTGCTGCACTCCTGCCTCAGATGTGGTTTTCCCGCAGGCACATTCGTGCTGAAACAACCAGCCAAGCCCTTGCTGCCAAGGGCAAGGGAGTGTGGCAAAATGCGGCACGGAAGAGGAAAGGAAGTATTGCAACCTGTTGTTACACCTGCCGGTTCTCCAGAGTGGGGGCGCGCCGGCCTGCGATGCATGGGGAGGCCCGGGAGACGGTGCTCCTGGAAAATGGGGAAGGGCTGAGAATGACAAAAGCAGCTCTGTCACTAGCCTCCGGGGACAGGGGCGGAGCAGACACGGCTCCTGTCCAGGCTGGGCAAACGCTCTGGGCCATTAGCTCCCTTCCCCACGGCTGGCACCGTGTCAAGCCCCAAAGATTCCAGGAGCCCAGGCCCTGCTTCAGGGAGTCCACAGATAAAGTAATCTCCCCCAGGACAGGCAGAGGGTGGCTCCCCGGCTGTCCCTCCCTTCCAGAAGCTCTGAGGAGTCCCTGCCAGAATTCCAAGCAAAACATGACTCAGCAAAGGCCGAGCAGGGTCAGGAAGAACAGCCCGGGTGCCCACCTGGGTCCTTAAGCCCAGAGGGGCCGGAGCAGGGGCTCTGGCTTTGGGTGGGCACTGATCCTTGAGGGAAGTGTTCGCTGAATTTGTCTGTCCTCTGAGGCCGCAGCTGCCTTCCCAGGCTGCAGGGGCCACAAGGCCCTCACTCCTGCCTTTCCCAATTCTTCCTGCTTCTGCCCCACAAGCACATGCGGCAGGCAGGAGGGAGCTGGGGTTCGGGGTGTGGGCAGGAAAGAGCAGGAAGCGCAAGACCCCTTCCTCTTGCACGGAGGAAGACGGGGCTGAGGGCCGGAGGGGCGGCTGGGGCTGAGGCCTGTGGGTGCGGTGGATGCATCTGGCCCGCGTCCCAGGGAGCATGTGAGTGTGTGTGCACACGCACCCACGTGTAAACGGCACAGAGATCACTCTTCCCGTTCAGGTGTCTCCCGAGGGCAGCTCAGGAAAAGAGGCTCGAAGCTAGAGAACCTGCCGCTCACGGTGCCTTTCACGGTTGGAGACAGCAACGTGGTGACCGGGACAGGGAGGCGGGAGCCCCTCGCTCTGAGCACCAGATGAGCCCCGCATTCCTGGGGGCACCTTCCCTCCCCAGCCCAGGGAGCCAGCCCGGACAGGAGCCCAGGCGCCAGACTCTGGCCCCCACTGCTGGGAAGTTACACATCTCCTGCTCCCTCCCCTTCTCAACTGGCAAGGACTGATGGCAGGACCGCCCTGTCCCCAGCTGACACGGAGGCTGCCGGGACACCTGGCTACGTCAAACTCTTCGGAACTAGCGTTAACGAACTGCTCACCTCGAAATGCTCCTACGGGATTCCTTAACCGCCCGTCCCTCCTTCCCCTTCTTGTTCTCTCTCGTGATTTCCAAACTTAGCTCTAGGCTTCCCAACTGCTAAGCATATGGTGCTTTGTCAACACTCATGAGGAAGCTCCGGGATCTCATTACGAGTGCTGGCTCCAGGGCTGGGGTTCGGACCACCGAACGGAGTGATGGAAGGAAGGGGCTTCGGGAAGGACCTGCCCCCCGCCTCCTTCCCCCTCCTGGAGGCTCTGGAGCTTGAGAGCCCCTCAGAGCCTCAGCAAATCTCCCTCCTCTCCCAGGTGACACTGGGATCCAATGGCTGTCCTGTCCCCACACATCTGGGATGGGTAGGAAGCCCCCCAAGCAGAGCGGCCCGCCCGCTGGACCAGAGCCTCTGCTGCGGGCCCCACAGCTTCCGACTGGGACTCACTCATGACTCAACATCCTCCGCTTCCCAGCACCTCTGTCAAGACTGCACATCTTTCGGGAAGAACCTTCAAATATCACGCTTTTTTTCCTGGTAGATGTCAGCAGCTTCTCAGGACTCGAGAAGCTCAGAAAGTCCTGTCCTTCTCTTCAGCACCGTTTCTTTGAAATGAGGGAGGTTCTTTTCTTCCTTTTCCCTAGTCTCTGTCGCTGTATGATTCAACTCTGTTTACTGGGAAGCACAGGAGAAGGACCAGGGCAGGCCACGCCTCCTTCCATCCAGAATCCAGGTGACACCAAACCAGCAAGGTCAGCGTCAAGGTCGCCTGGCCCCAGTAGCAGCCGCCACACGTGGCCTGTGAGGGGCTACTGGGCGCCGGCCACCACGGGAAATGCTTTCCATACACCAGCGCCCCATTCTTGGAGGAGCCCTGTGAGGCCACTCTGACCCCAGCTTACAAAGGAGGCAAAGACGGCTGGAGAGGTCAGCGGCTGCCCCAGGCCACCTGCTGGGACGGAGTGAAACAGGGACTTGAACCCGTGCTCTTCACCCCTTAGCTCATCTTTGTCCGTTCAGGCCTGCCCCATACGCCCATCCAGTTGGAAAGACAAACAACACAGAGGTGACGGGAAGAGAATTTTGCCGCAGGTGGGCGGCCCGGAATTCCTCTGGATGTCTCGGTCGGGCAAAACCGACCTCTGCCAGCACCCCCATTCTAGTCGCTTGTGAGTTAGTGAGATGAGGCCCCTTGATTGAGTCACACTGCACAGCTTCCCAGGAGTGGTTTACCCAGGAGTGGTTTACGTTCCAGGTACCGCACACGAAACCCAGCCCTGCCTCCGGGAAGCGCGGGGGGAGAGGAAGTCCTCATTCCCGGGGGCAGCATGGTGGGCCGGTGCCACAGGGCCCGGCTTCCTCAAAGGGCAGCATTCGCAGTGAGCAGCGGGGCCGGGGGAGATCTCTGGGACGATCACTGCAGACGAGGCGGTATGGGTGGTGGGTGACCATCCCCACCGCTCGGACCCTGGGGCTGCCGCGGGGGCCGAGGTCTCTGGAAGCCGGAATGACGTCCAAGGCCCCTGCTCAGAGGGTCCGTGGTGGGAAGAGGGGTCATGTGTCGAAATGGGGGTGGTCGAGAAGACGCGGAGGACGCTATCCCCATACCCCACACCCAACAGACAGAAACGGGAAAGCTGGGGGCCAGCAGGGTGGTCTGGGGGAGAGCAGTCTCATGGGCCTGGACTCGGGCTGGGACAGACCGCCGGCTCCCATGCCCCTGCACCCCCCACGCCCCTCCCCACAGCCCCTTGTGGCCCCTGCCGCCCTGTGAGGCTCGGGCCCTTCTGGAATTAGGCCACAGATGGGAAACTCCAGGTTCTAAGAAAAAGCATCCCAGCTCTTGCCAGCCCTTGGGTTTCCAGAGACCCCAACTTCTGCATTCCAGCCCCGCGCCACACCACCTAACCTCCTCCTCCCGTGGCCCCATCCAGATGCCGCCAGCAGGCAGGGCCCAGAGCACGATTGTGACACAGTGGCATGTGTCATATTGTAACTGGGTGTCCACATCCTCCTGCCCGAATTGTAACAGCCTAGAAGAGGAACCAGGGCCTGGAGTGAAATACAGGAATGCAGGGAAAGAGGAAGCTGCCGCCAGACGCCAGCCCAACCGAAATGCGGAGAATTATGGAGAAGTGATAGAAAGGGAAGCAAGAGTAGGGAATTGCATTCGGTGGCTTGGCTCAGTGCACACGCAGGCACAGACACACACTCACACATACTCCCCCACACTCTGATACATGCACACGCAGGCCCAGACACGCACAGACACAGACTCACACACTCACACATACTCCCCCACACTCTGATACATGCTCACACATACACTCACACGCACACTCACACAGTCTCAGACGCACAGATCCATGCCTTTAGACACACGGACACGTACACTTACTTAAACACAGACACACAAAGACACACTTTCATACGCACAGACACATGCTCAGAGACACATATCATACACAGACATACACACACACTCACACTCTCACACATACAAACACATGCTCTCACACACACACACATACACACACACTCGCAGATTCACACAGAGACACATCCTCACACACACACCTTTACACGGAGACAGACCCTCACACATAGATGGTCACATGCACACACTCACACACACAGACCCCCACCACACACACTTATACACAAGCACAGACACACACACACACAGACTCTCACACAGACACAGTCACATGTACATACATACTCATATACACCCACAGAGAGAGACACTCATACACATACACACAGACATATACATACACACCTATGCACAGATATAAGCTCTCACACACACAGCCACTCACTATACAGACACAAACACATCACACATACACACAGATACCCACACTCATAGTCTCACATACACAGACACACACTCACAACACATACTTATGCACACATTCAGATATACACACTCACATGCACATATACACTTACGCACCCACACATATACACATACATACACACACTGGTTCACATATACACAGTTGCACTCTCATACACGCATGCACACTCACACACACTCACAAGCCTTTCTTGCATCTAAACTGGACTTCTACGAGACAAGGCTCTCCCAGTTCTTAGCCCCAGAGGCAGGGACCAGTCAGGACTGCGGTCCTGCTGTCTGAGGACGCCCAGTCCAAGCTTCCTCTGTGCGACTGTCCTAAACGGTACGAGATGCAGAAATTCCTAACAATTGTAGGAGGCTGTTCTGTCATTTTCCTCTTCCATTTAAACAGTCAGAATAAAACAGGGTAAAATGTCCTTACCTCATCATCAAAAATTTAATTTTGGAGCAGAGACAAAAAAAAAATGGAATAATGAACAGAAAGCATAAGTACATTCAGGCAGATCCCCTTTGGGACAAAAAAATACCGTTTTAAGAAATGAGAACAGGCCAAGAGGAAAACGCCTGAAATTTAGGGAAAAATGAGAAAGAAGTTGTGAATTAACCCGTTTGTGGCATTTTCTGTACGTGGAGATAACCGGCAGCAGAGCTCTTAGTCAAAGGCATTCCCACTGGAGGGGTGAGGAGGTTGCCTAGAAAAATCCTTATCTACCATTTTCACAGGCGTGTGGCGGAGGGTGGAGGGCCTAGCCAAGGGGGCCTCGCTGCCTGTCCTGCCTCGTGAGACTAATGAACTCACAGGGGAACCTCCCTCCCGGTGGGGGCTTCCAATGAATGCACCTTTCCTCTCCTCTTATTTTCCAAGAGAACCACGGTTACCCCAGGTGCTGTTACTGTTTCAGGAGAGAACTCCTGACAGACCTCTTGGAACTTTGCATGTGTGTGGGACCCTCCCAGGAGTGGTCCTTCTGATTCACTCTTCCTGCCTCCCAGGAAGACTTGAGGCAAACCTTCAGCCTGTGGGCAGAGTTTGGATGCGCGGGACGGCTCAGGACTGCCCCGTGCCCACCCCCAGGCTTCCGGGGGAATGTTCTAGAGGACCTTCCATGCGTCACACATTGTTCCTAACCCCGCATGACGTCCTGGACCCTGTAGTGTGACACCCAGGCATGCCACATAAAACCAAGACGACTGACGTCTTCCTTCACAGGTAAGCCTGGGTCAACTCCACAAGCCCTTAACTGACACTGGTGTCACCAAGGCTGTGACATCCGCCCTGTGGCCACAAGCCTGCAACCAGGGGCACTAACTGTTGAATTGTGAGACCCTTCCCAATATTACAAAAATGAAGACCACTGCTGCTCGCAGGGCCACACAGCCTGTGATCCCCAAATGCCCAAGTTCTTTTTTCCCTTCGGCTTTGGCAACTTGGTTTCCCATCTCTGATCCTGGTTTTTTTTAATTGATGTTTTGTTTTGTTTTATACTGTTTCTATCTTTAAAAAAAAAAAAAAAGTCATGGTAGCAGAGACCTCAGCGAGCTCCATCCTGCCTCGTGGCCTTACCTGCAGCCTGTCAGCTTCTCCTTCACGCCACCATGGGCAGCTACACCCCCACACCTCGTGTCGACTGTTCTTTCTGCCCAGGGCATCAGAGGGTTCAGGGACATCTGTGTTGCTCCGAAAAAGCCCCAAAGCAGGACCTGACTCTCCATGGGGCAGCCATTGGCTGGTGGGGGGGCTGGCATGCTTGCCTCCTCCTGCATCGTGCCTGGGGCTGGGTTGGGATGGAAGCCTGGTCTCCCACAGCATTGGGGAAGGGACACGTCTGCATTGCTTTTCCTCTTTTCTCTCTCCCCTATCCCTCGGCCCGGCCTCCCATCAGGCTGGGAGAACTACCCAGCTCTTCCAAGTGATGGAGAACTGGCCAAGAGGCATCTCACAAGCACAGAAGGCGAACCTGGGGTTTTTAACCTCGAGTTATGGGTCAAGATGGGTAGAACCCATGAACCAGTGCCACCCAAGACAGGTGCCGGGGATGCTGCCTTCTCTGGACCCTGTCATCGTGCTTTAATGTGATTCCTGCATTCTGGCCCCAGGACAGTCTGGTCCCCATGCAAATGGGTCTCCTACCTCGTAACAGAGATGCTGGGAGAAGCGGAAAGGATGGTTGGCAGCAGTTAATAGAGGAAAGCTTTAGTGACTTGCTAGTAGACTTCAAGATTCACCAACAAGAGATGCCCTTTGATAAAGACGTCGCCGTGGAAGACCCACCGTGGAGCCAAGGCTGCACCTACTGGGCCCTTTGCATTCTCAGCTCTCCCAACCCCAGCCTCAGCCTCCCCACGACTGTCTCACGGCCAGTCCCTCCGTGTGGAGACTCTGGAGAGCCCCTAATGCCATGTCTGGGTCGACATGTGTTGGCAGGGGGAAAACTTCTCTCCTCTTGTCCCTTATAAGCCTTAGCGCAAACACTGGAGAAATGAAACTTCAAGTTCACCACCAAGGAACAGGAAAAGAGCAGGAGACGTGTGCCGGGAGGGAAGCGGACACCAGGCCCACTCTGGGGAGGCACGGTAATGCGCCAGGGCTTGGGATCCAGTCAAGGGAGAGAGATTTGGGAAACTGTAATCTTGCTTATTTAAGAGAACACTGAGTATTAAAAAATTCTAAAATTACATGAGGGAAAAACATACAGCATGAGGAACTCCGAGAATTTTTACCCTCTGCCATGACAAAATATTCATATTTCAGCAATTATTCCAAGGTCTATTGCAGCAGTGGGACAAGTGAAACGAAATGTCTAGTCGGAGTGCCTGGGCTGCTCAGTCTGTTAAGTGTCCTAACTGCTGGTTTCAGCTCAGGTCATGATCTCAGGGTCCTGGGATGAAGCCCCGCTCAGGGCTCCACACTTAGCAGTGCATCTGGGGGTCTCTCTTTCTCCCTCTCCCTCTGCCCTTCCCCTGTTCATGCCCTACCTTTAACAAACATGCCCTATCACAAACAAACAAAATCTTTTTAAAAATATCTAATAAAGTGACAAGAAGACATTATTTGCACCATAGATCAAGAATTGTCATCAGAGTTTCCATCCTGATTTGAGGCTTTGGGTTTCAGGGACAGAAGGAAGTACCACAAAAACTTAAATTGGAAGGATCTGAATCAAGATCAAAGACGTTACACGTGCAATGCTTTTGCTTCGTTCTGAGCTGCTACACTGAAAAATATGGACTGGGGGAAGTCAAAAGCATCACGAGCTGACCTCATCCCGTTGACATTACACTTACTCAGAATCTGGACATCTCTGTCTGCACCAACTGGTGACAACAGGCCCACAATGAGAAAGTAAAACTTGTCTCTGAGCCCACCATCAAAAAGAGAAGTAAGAAGTCTCTCAACCGAATTCCCGCAGTTTACCCACGGGCGAGTCCCTCCGGTGCTCAGTAAAGCATTGGTGCCCTCACCTTAGGCACCGTGTTGAAGATGATTAAATAGTTAAATGATTAAAACACGCATCGAAGATGATTAAATAGTTCTTTCTTAACACCGAGAAGATTAGAAGTTGCAGTTTAGAAAGCCGAGGAAGACACTCAAAATGTCCAAACAGATAAGAGTGTTCAAAGCCAGGGTCGTTTAGGGAACAGTGATGAGCTCTACATGCACATGACTTTTTGGGATATGAAGTTCAGGACCTCTAAAGGCCGACAAATGCCGCTGTTCTTTCGGTCCTCAAGAGGACTCCCTCTTTGCGATCAGGACTGCTTTGGACAATCTAGAAGTCAGGACCCGCTCTAGCGGAGGCATGAGACGCTGCTGCTGAAGAATGGGACGCATGCGCGGGCCAGGGAAGGCGCTGACGCTGCGATCCTGCCTTCGCGCGGCGTCTACACCCAGCCAAACACGTGCCCACAAAAGACCTCTCCGCCGTGCTAGGGCTCGCATTTACACTAGGAAACCTGAGCACAGAAGAAGAGGTTCAAGTAATTTCAAGATGTACTTGAAGGAATCACAGGAGGGTCAAGGGGGTTCTAGAAAAGTCCCTCATCCAGAAAAGTTAAAATACACCGAAAATAAAACAGGGTAGGTTTGAGTACTTTGGAAATTTTAGCCGAGAAGCAATGTTCCCTTCTTGCAAATGTCAGATGAATGAGAAGTTGGTGGAGAGGCCTCTGAACGCGAACAGGGAGCATGTGTGGCAGACCCAGAATCGAGCCCAGATCCGTGGAGATCGGGCGTTCACTGACCCGCCTGCTGAATGATGTCCCGTGGACTGGGACGGTGAACTCTGCCTCCCATGTCCATTTCTGAGCAGGGAAACTGCAGATTTTAATTGCAACCAAGTGCCAGGTGCATAAATCTTAGGTAGGGGTAAAAGAGTTCGGCGTCGATCGCTTCCAGGGTTTCACTGCCGGGAAAGTAGATATGGAGGAAATACAGAACATTCTGAGATTAAAAACAGGAAATGGGTGAATTCATTGCCCCTTCTGGGAAATGATGAAATGAAATGTGTTTCACCCTTAAGGTGTAATCATGCAAAACTTAGTTTATCAAGGTTGTTAAGACCTACGATTTCTCATCAAGATAATGAGTTTTTAAATTTTAAAAACCCAGCGAATGTAAGGGTTCAATCCAGCCCCCTTCCCATACCATAAAACTACAAAGTGTTAGATGTTTGAGTATTTTCTATCAATAGACCATAAGAGAGGAAACACCTCATGAACAACTGTGATGTGACTATTTTCACGATCTCAAATCAGAGCTTGTGATCAGGTTGGTCACTGGTTGTTTCTGTTTGGAGCTGGGCTACGTGACGTGAATTAAACAAGGGTCCTTGTGTCAAAATGCCAACCCCTCATGCCGAGAAGCACAACTCGCACTTTTAAGAGCATGTCTTCAGCTGCGAGCAGGTCAACCAGAAATCCAGTCTGTTGTCTGCTCACTGATCCCTGGTGGCACAGGCAGGACCCACGGTGATGCCCCATTGGCACTAACAGTCACAACCCAGCACGCAGGGAGGAAGCGCTACCCCCGGCTCAGCGTGCCCCCAGATCTCTTTTCACAGAACAACACACACAGCAGTTGTACCCATCACACTGAAGATCTACATGTATGAGTAACCAATGCAAATGAGAGGAAATGAAAGACCAGAAAATGATGGGAAATCTAACAGCATAAATATTTTCACACTTCAGTGACACATTTCTAACGGTTAGGAGCAAGGCAGTTCTCCGTGTGTGATGTAAGGCCCTCGTCAGAGTCTGCTGGTATAGCCTGCTAGCACAGCCCAACGTATCCTCCCATCTGCCCACCTCCAAGTCCTTCTGGAGGGTTCTCTATCCAGCTGCCGATCCACCTCAGGCCAACTCTGTCTGGGGATCGGCAGTGGGGGTAAGGACCATGGAGTGGATTGCTGCTGGAGCCACTCATTCCCAAACACGGCACCTGCAGCGTGCAAGCCAACAGGGGTGCGGAGGGACGGGTTTCTCTGCCTTCTTGAGACACACAGACTGGCCTTTGTGACCACACCCCGCATCAGGAGGAAGGTCTGACCCCCCAGCACCCTGGGATTTCCCTCCAGGCTCCTCTGAGTAGACGGCATTGGTGTGTGACCTCATGGTCTCCGACGGTGATTTAAACCCAGGCCTGCTTGTCCCCCCAGGGCACCCCATGCACTGCCACTGCTTTGCATACCTCTGCTCAGACACTTCAGCTGAACTGGGGGTCACTTCATTTGTTTCTCACATGGTTTCTTGTACCTAACTTTGGTGTTTTCAAGCCTGCAGATTTCTAAATGAATGTGTAAAATAACTAAGATACACTGCCTTGGTTCCAAAGCCTTGACTCAACCTTTGTATGGAGGGTCCCTATCTTCCCCCAATTTTTCTCTTACTGATCCTGTAATGTGACTTAAAATAGAAGCATGAATGCCCTAAATGTGACAAGGTTTCAGTTTGGGTGATAGGTGCTGTAAGACTTCTTGATGAAAGGCAAGTGATGGTCCAAGATGCATTTGTTTGGGGGGAAAGTTATGCCAGTGACTCCCCTACTCCCCATCAGCACCATGACCATGACTGCCCCGGGAACAGATCTACTGAAGGCCTTCTCTGAGGTCAGCTCGCCTCCCAGAATCCCCTGAGGCCCACACAGAAACAAAAGATCCCACCGTGTTTTCTGGGCCCTCGGTTGAATCCCACCCAACCTGCTCCTTTCTCCTACTCATCTCTAAAAACTCTACCCATTCTTGAAAGGACAGAATACATGTCATGTCTTCTGAAATCCTGTACACATTCCACCAAACTGATTTTGCTCCTTGCCTGTTTGTGGGTGTTGATACCTCTACTGTAGCATTTCGTGTATCCTGCTCCCTGAGGAAAGCCCAGTGGGTGGGTCACTCAAGCTCTGTGCTCCTCACTATTTGCCCAACAAAGTATGGCATGAATGAGCTAGACTGGCCTGTGGATACCACAACCGAATTTTCCTACCAGTTTCCCAATGCCATTTAGAATACCAGTATTTTTCAACATGTCATTCCACTAATATTTACTTTGGGGATGGTAACAAAGATCCTGAACACACAGGCTTACTATGAAAAGTAAAAATAGCAGCAAGAGAGAGTTGGAAGAACACAAGATTTAGAATCGGAAAACTTGGATTCATATGAGTTGTGTGATCTGGAGTTGGTTAACTGACCTCATTATGTTTATAAACAACCACAGACGGTGGATGGAGGCCCGACAACTCCCAGTACTGACTGCCACCCTGGGCGGTCTGGGCCCAGGGACCCTTCTCATCTGTAAAGCCGAGAGAGAGAGAGGGAGGGCAGTGTGAGGACTAAGTTAACCCACGTCCCCAAACCAGCGTACTCGATCTCCCACCGATCAGTTCTAAGAGCAGAGGCTGTCAGCATCTGTAGCACGTGTGTCTGGTGTACTTGGGTCTACGGGGGTACCTGGGTCTATGGGGCGTACCACCACAAAAGAGCCATTCCCTTGTTGGGATTGTTTTGTATACTTCTTCCCGTGTCTGTGTTTGGAAGAGTTGCGGGCTTTACACCACATCTGTGGTTCATTCCATTTGCTCATTCCCGAAACAAAATGGTGGCCAGGCTCGGTTTTCGAGTGGGGTGAGCCTCTGTAGTTGGTACATTGGATGCCCACGGTTTCGACCCCACCAGATTCTTGTCCTGATCTTGGCGCCATGATCATGAGGAAGCAGCACCTTACAGAGGTGTTTTACCTCAAAGAATGTGCCAAAAATAACTGTTTCTCAATGTATATAGCCCACTCTCATTTTTCCTTTTGAGGTGAGAATTTTGCTAACAGCCATCTGCAGAGAATCTCATGAAATCCCTCTTCAGCACTTTTTTCTCTTTTGTGGTTGGGATGACAGGCCCTTTCTCATGGATTCTGGTCAGCCATGTCGTTTCCAGTAACAGCCATTGAAAACTTCAGAGATTTCATTTTCTTGACAAACTAAAATAATGAATTTCTTTCCCTACTGTCTGATTCAAGATCTGTGACCCGCCGATGGGAAATCAACAGGTACTGTCTCTCTGAAATGGGAATTCTCTTGAAATGCCCCTGGCATATCATGGGAAAATCTTGGGATTTTCTCTGTCTTTCCTAAATAAGGAACATACTGTGTACTTTGATCACAATTAAATGTCACTCCCTTTGCTCTTGGATCTCCTGTCTCTCTGTGGATCTTGGAATGAGAGCCTTCCTGATCCCAAGAGTTTGCAAAGTGGGAAGGAAGAGGCTTTACAGCAGCAAGATGACGTTGTTGGACGCAACACTGGAGAACCATCCACATCGCTGTCATTGTAAAGCCCGCTTTCTACCAATTTCCCTTTCACTTAAACTTTCTAAGAAATCTTTCCATATCTACAATAGGCCACCTGCAACCTGAAAGATTCACAAAATTCTGACACAGCAGCAGACATTTACATGAGCTACGGAACCTCTGGATTGAGGATTTATGTTGTTTAAAGACTGGTTTGTTTAGGGATACCTGGGGGCCTCGTCAGTTAAGCATCAGCTTTCAGCTCAGGTCATGGTCCCTGGGTCCTGGGATCAAGCCCTACGTCAGGCTCCCTGCTCAGTGGGGAGTCTGCTTCTCCCACTGCCTGCCTCTCCTCCTGTTTGTGTTCCCTCTCTCTGACAAACAGATAAATAAAATCTTGAAAGACTGATTTGTTTAAAGATAACATTTCCATTTCCAGGAATAAAAATCAAACTCCACTCACAATCTGATGGACACAGCCACGTGCAATCTGGCCTCGCCTGAAGCAAAGGATTAAAGAGCGTCCCCTGTTGGGAACTGTGGCATATTTTTCTGCTTTGATGCCTGATGTGAGTTCTGCTCCTTTTGAGGAACTTGCAAAAACTTAGTTGTCAATGTTTTAAAGAGCTTTGACCTTTGACCTGGATCACTGATAACGTATCACAAACTGCTTCCTTTTACGTATTTCGGGGACTGCGAGGCCCGGGGTCCCAAAAGAGTCAGAGATCAGCAGCCCACCTGTGCCAGCTTCATCTTTTTTTTTTTTTTAAAAGATTATCTAAACATTAAAAAGAAAAGAAAAAAGGTGATGGTTTCCTCTGGGCTTCTCACAGAGTTGCTGTGGAAATGAGCATCGCAAAGGGCAGAAGTCCTCTCCGTCACCTATGACTCAATGTCTCTGTCTGGGACACACAGGCGTTCCAGAAAGATCTCACCGATGCACCGTCTGAGGCCCAAGTGTCCGACGCACTGGGACAGCAGAGTGAGAGACGCTGTTCCTGGGAAACCGAGGCATGCGGACAGATGCCGTGGGCCAAGGTGTCACGGACCGACCACGACCACCTATGTGTGCTCAAGGTGCACTGGGGGCTGGCATCCTGGGCAAGGCTCTGCCCTCCAGAAAAAGAAGAATCAAGCTCACAAACATGGAAAATGGGTTTAACACCCACGTTTCTCGAGGCGAACAGCGGCAGATCCCCCAGTTACACCCCAGCCCTGGCTTGCTGGCTTCCATCACACCCCAGGGGCGAGCGTGGATCTGGACAAAGGAGCGCTTGCCAGGCGCACGGACTGGGTTTTCTCTTTCATTTGTGCTCCCTGCCAGGGCCCCCGGGGCCCTCCAGACGCTGCGTCGGGTAGGGACTCGGGCACGCCGCCAATGGCCAGGGGTGGGTGGGGACAGTGAGAGGAAGCAAGGCGGTGGAGACTCACGTTGATTTCATCACCCTCTGAGCGCCACAGGAAATGTCAGCCGGCGGAAGGGGATGTGCAGACGGCTTAGCGAGGCTGTCCTGGCGGCCTGAAGCATTCTCACAGCTCAGGGAAAGTACTCACAGCGCAGCTGGCTGCCCGCGCGGCCCTCAGTACAAGCAGATCTGGTTCAAGACTGCGGGTCATCACTGCCTGCCTAGCCTAGACCCAGCTGTCCCAGAGGACGTCCCAATAGCAGGCCCTAATCCATCTACAGTGCTGAAGGACCTGTGCGCGGGGCCCTGTTAGCTCAGTGCTCTTCCCGGAGGAGGCTCTGTGGGAGGGAGACTCACTGCACAGCCGCAGGACGTGCCGCTGGCTCAGCGCATGGGTGCGCAGAGGAAGGCTTAGTGTCAGCTTTCCTAGGCCTTCCTTGTTGTGTTGTTGTTGTTGTTGTTTTAAGAGGGCTCTACACTCAGCGTGTAGCCCCACGTGGGGCTTGACCTCTAACTCAGCCAAGCTGAGATCTACAGTCAGATGCTGAACGGAAGGAGCCACCCAGGCGCCCCTCCATTTTCCTGGTTTCATTCACATGCAGACAAAAACCCTGAGCCCTCTCTCGGCCAGGGGGGGTTGCTGATACAGCAGCGAGTGCATTTGCTTAGAGTGGCCAAGGACTTGGGGCCACCATGCTGAATATTTTCATTTAAACTCACAGATATTCAAAACCAGGCAGAACGGTCTGCCAGACATGAAGGCAGTTCATTCTGTTTGTACTTCTCTATCTTCCTCCTCCTCCTCCTCCTTCTTCACTGTTTTTCTCTCTGCTCAACTGCGTCCTTTTTGGAACAGAATGTAAGCTTTCTGAGCCCCCCGGAGTCTTCTCTGTCCAGTTGCCCCTGTGCCTCGCAGGGTGCCTGGGACACAGTGGGGACTTAGGAAGCATCTGTCTCCTGAACTGATACTCAAAGTCACCCCACCCCACCTCCAGCTTGCTCCCCTGCATTTCTGGGATGCTGATACCACTCGACCCACACCTGTGCTCGTCCTAGCTTCAGTCCTACCGGAGTGTTCAGTGCCTAGGGCTCCCTGTAGGGATAGACGGTGTGTTTCACTCCTGGAGGGAGCCAGTGCTCCTATGGCCTGGCACCCCATGGCATCAAGCCTGGCAGTTGTGAATGCATTCAGGGATCACACTTGGATGACACTATGGTGTTGATGACCATGTCAATCACCGTCCAGATTTCTTTTCAGTTGCCAAGGCTGCGTAAGATGAATTACATTCATAGTACATAGCTACAAACATTTTGATATGATGATAATTCAATATAGGCCAGAGTAATAACTTCTAATATCCCGAGATGCTGCTAATTTGGATGATGTGTCCCCTTAAGGGTCGGGAGAAGGCCAGAGGGGGTGACCCTTGCAGTCTGTAGACTGCAAAGGAAATTCTCATCACACAGCAAAACTGAAAATACTCATTTCCCTTATCTTTTCCCATCTCTATGTGACTTAAATATTTAGATGACACATCTTCTGTTTCTCTCAGCTGTGAAGCCCTGCTCCTCTCCCTTCTGCATTAACTGTGTTCACTTGTTGGGCTCAAAAGTTGGTTCTGACCTCAGCTCCCTCCTGAGATGATTTTCGATTTCTCCAGCCAGTCTCATGAAAAGACATGGTAAAGAGGCTTTTCACCGTATGCTGAACTGACTGTTTCTGTAAGGTGGGATGTTCCTTCTGTTTCTGCTTTCCTCACGGTGTGTTCCGTGATGGAGAAACGAAAGAAGGAGAAATGTGACTGGCCTGGGAGGGCCCTGCAGTCCAAGGGGTCACAGGGCACAGGTGCATCCTGGGTGCCCCCGACCCCCCACCCCCACCCCTGCCCCAGGGGGCAGCTCACACCGAAACATTAGGCTAGGCACCATGGGTGTCTCTACATTTTTTGCACTTCTTGGGTCAACACAGTGGGAGAATTCTAGGTGTGCTCACAGATACCTGGTAAACAGTTGGGCAGTTATGAAGTACGTCTCCTGAGGGCAAACAATGTAAAGGAGAACGGGACGATGGGTCCTTACAGGTTGGTCATGTGCAAAGAGAGGGAGCTTCTGCATGTGGCCCCATGACTCCATCAAGGAAAGGGCGGAGATGGGAACACAGAGGTTGGCAAAGGGTGTGGCCTGTCCAGCTATCTGTCTCCAAGAGATGCATACAGTAGACACAGGGCAAATTTCCATCCTTTCTAACCCAGTCAGGCAGGTTAACAGACTTTTCAGGTAGCACTTTATTCACTGTGCATTTCAGAGGAAGGTGCGATCTATCCAGTGTGTTCTGTACAGGAAGGCCGTGGTCGGCCTCACATCACACTTGCAGCGAGGCTGAGAGCGAAGACTTAACCCAGACCTCTGGCTTCAGAACCTTCTACAACCAGCGCGACTCATCTGCTAGAGGCATTCTTTCAGGGCGAGCATTTACAGCAGCCCCAAAAAACAATTTTCACGAGTTTACAGATCAACCTTGTGTTGAACAAAACCACAGGATGGCCCAGGTTAATTCAACAATGTAGTCAAAATTCTACATTCCAAACAGACTTTTGAGGATTTCTGAAAGAAAAAGGAAACCCAGCCTCAAATATCCAACAGTGTGGGCCCGGGGCTCTGTCTGCCGGAGCTGTAGCAGGGGCCTGGGTGTGGGAGCAGTGTGGATGCTGGGGACGATCCCCGTCTCCACACGGAGGCCCAGCGTCACACCACACGTCCGCTCCACTATGGGAGGTGGGCCCTTCAAGCCTACAGACCGCAACCCGCCCAGCACCGTGGTCTTTTTCTGGTTCAGCCCTTTTAGACAAAGCAGCAGATCTCGCGGTCCATAACTCAAGCCAGGTCGTCCCTGTCTAACTCATGGAACAAGCAGCAGAAAGTGAGAGCTGGTGACCTTGAGCCTCGTGGGGCTCAGACTCTAGGTGACCTGCCACACAGATGCGCGGGACCCGAGGGTGTGGGCGTGGTCTTGCCTCCAGCCTCTTGCGATGGTTTAATCCTGGGCAAAAGGGTTCCGTCACTGGTCCCTGGACCTAAGTACTAGAATTTTGAGGAACCTGTATCCAGAACAGGGTTAAAAGAAAGGAGAGGGAGGCAGAGGAGAAAGATAAGTGCTCCAAAGATGGAATGTCACAATCAGAGCCACGCAGCTAAACCTGAGTCTGTGAATTGAGGTGTGTTCAGGAAACACAGAAGCCACACGAGTACATGCTGTCTCCTGAAACGCAGGAAGGGCAGCAGTTAGCGGACGGCGCCCTCGCACAGGAAGCCTGGGGTCTGGGCTGCCCGCAGCTGGGTGGGGTTGAGAGCCAGAGCACCCTATGCCCGGGCTCCCGGGACACAGGGACCCAGATGGGATGCCAGGCTTGTGCTCTTGGACTGCCCTAGGCAAGCAAGCTGCTGCTTTCTTTTTTCCTTAGTTTAAAAAAAAAATAACAAAAACCCTCTCCTTGACCATCTCTGCTACAGTGCTTCCTCGGTTGTGGCAGAGTGCTTTACAAAGTTACCAAGAAGCTTCATTTGACACAATTTTTGCAAACCATTTCACAGATGTGATGCTATCCGTCTTCGAAGCTTGCTTCACTTAGCACCTGTCCTTGGTGGCACGCTCGTGAAATGGGCTTCACGTCTATAAACTGCCTCATTTCAAAAAAAAAAAGAGGATTTACCAACCCCCCAAAATGACCATAAAGTGTGCATGGGAAGAGAATGAGTGGCTGAAAACCAAAACTAAAAGTACTGTATTTCTGCACCGAACTCAGTTACTCTGCTTTGGAAAACTGCTTTACATTTTGCCTTATTAATAGTTTTTACTGTGAGTAACTGCCTTCTCGTTCTTGGGCACTTCACCTAACGCCTACAAGACGTACAGTTAAAACAGAGCTACGTAAGATAAATCCAACTGGTGTAAAAACTGGACTGGACCTAGATGTTTTCCCTAAATCAAATGTGGCTAAAAATAGAAGAACCAATAAAACAAACAAACCAATTTTCACCTTTGTTGGTGAGCACAACCGAGAAAAGGTTTTGAAGAGAAAACTGATTTAAACACTGCTTTGGAGAGGTGGTAAGTGACCAGCTTTTGGCTAAATTTCAGTAAGGGTCGAACTGAAAGGGGAAGCAGAAAAGGGAAAACTGAGGAGGAACATTTCCTCTCCAGCACTCCGTGTCCGCCCCATGTAGCGTGCGGCCCTCGGCTGAAGACTGTTCTGAACACGTGAAGCCACGCACAGAACTGAGACGCGCCATGCACGTAACCTGTTCTGGCTTTGAGGACTACGTGTAAAGAGTTAAGCAGCACTCACTAATGCTTGCTTAAATTGAGTGCATGTTCAAAAAATAGTACTTAGGGCATTCCCTCTTAAATAAAGTCTCTTAAAATTAATCTCCCCTGTGCCATTTCTCTTTTTGAATGTGTCTACTAGAGACCTGGGAATTACGGTTGTGGGTCTCAGGCGGATTCCTGCGTTTCTTTCTTTTTATCTTTTTTTTTTTTTTTTTAATATTTTATGTATTTACTTGTCAGAGAGAGAGAAAACGCGCACACCAGCAGGGAGAGGAACAGAAGGAGAGGGAGCAGCAGGCTTCCCGCTTAGCAGGGGGCCCGATCCAGGACTGGATCCCAGGACCCTAGGATCATGGGCTGAGCTGAAGGCAGACGCTAACCTGACTGAGCCCCCCTGGTGCTCTTCATTTCCTGTATTTCACGGATAGGGTCCAGGGATGCCCGTGATTACTCATCTCTGAATTCTCTGTCCCCAGACAAGGACGGAAGACCCGCCCCATGTGTCGTGAAGCACAGAGCCCCCACTGCCTGCCTGTCCAGGACCCTTCTGGAAAGCCCCACACACATCTACAGAACGCCCGAGGGTGCGGTGTGCGTGCCCAGGGCAGCCTGACCTCAAGGATAAGCTTCTAGGACACACTCCATCAATAATAAAAGAACAGCGACTGAGGGGCGCCTGGCTGGTTCAGTAGGTAGGGCTCTCGGGGTTGTGAGTTCGAGCCCCACGCTGGGCGTGAAGCCTACTTAAAACACTTATTAAAAAAAAAAAAAAAACAAGGGGTGCCTGGGTGGCTCAGTGGGTTGAGCCGCTGCCTTCGGCTCGGGTCATGATCTCAGGATCCTGGGATCAAGTCCCCGCATCAGGCTCTCTGCTCTGCAGGGAGCCTGCTTCCCTCTCTCTCTCTCTCTGCCTGCCTCTCTGCCTACTGTGATCTCGCTATGTCAAATAAATAAATAAATCTTTAAAACAACAACAACAACAACAACAACAAAGAATAGCAAATGGACACATACAAACCATCTACAGAATTTTTAACACCCATAGCTCCAGAGTCAACAACAAAGTTCCGCCTATTAGTAATAATAGCACAGCTCTGAAACTGGGAGTAAATGCAGTGTGTATAATGACAAAATAACCCTGTTCTCTTCTCACGAATAAAACCACTTCACTCAAAACCACAGCCTTCTCTTCCGAATGCGAATTGCACCGAAGACAGGTTAAACTATGTCAGAGCAGGATGAGCGGGTTGGTGGCCGCCCCAGGTAACCGGTTGTTCATGGTCTCTCTTGCCCTGATGGCAGGAACAGGAGGCCGTCGAGAGATCTGGGGGCCCTGGAGTGGGGTCCTCTCCACCTTGCTACCACCGCCTTCCACTGAGAGCGAGGATGCTGTGACAGCAGGAAGATTCTGCCAGGTCCCAAGAAGTATACTAAAAATCATCGTCCAGCTGCCGGCGGGGCTGTCCTAAAAGCTCTTCACCTTCTCCTGTTTCAGCCCGGTTTCACCTCTGCTGTGACAGTCCCACGTTCTGCGAGACGGAGAGGCCGCTTCAGCCACATGCTCCGAAGGGCCACGAGGAGCCGGCTGGAGGCCTTCCATCCATCACCCCCGCCCGGTGGGGAAAGATACCGGATGTTCAGGGCTTCACTGGAATCCTGCCCGGGTGATTTCAGTGGAAATCGACAGCCTGCAGCCACATCCCTTGTGGGGGAAGTACTGTCCTGGAAGGCAGCCTTGCAGAGACACACCCAAGACGTGTGGCTCAAAGGTCCCTATAGCTCCCTCGCTCCCCAAAGTAGGGCACATGATGCCGCCGTGGTTAATGGGTCAAAGCAAGTGTCAGAGACTTTGAGGCAGGAACATTGGAAAGGACCCCTGTGGCCTGTTGGGGTGGCTTCTGATAGTGTCCCCAGCTGCCTTTGCTGAGAAACAGGCCCACGGAGGCCACCGGGCCTGCAGGGACAGGCGGCAGGGTCACCCCCTAGATTGGTACACACACCCCACAGTTGTCTTTAATCTGAGACAACACTCGGTCACTGAAACTTCCCAGAAGACCACGTCCATTCCCACACTTCGGAGGATCCTGGGAAGGTCATCGTCATGATTCATTCCCAGAGAGAGCATCGTCTCTGATTCTTTCACGTAACACACACGGGGGTCGCTTCGTGTGCCCAGGTTCTTCAAGCCCAAATACCAGCTGAGCCAGAAAGGAAGACCCAGCGTGCTTTTCTTTCTTTCTTTATTTTTTTTAAAGACTTTATTTATTTGACAGGGAGAGAGAGATCACAAGTAGGCAGAGAGGCAAGCAGAGAGGAGAGGAAGCAGACTCCCCGCTGAGCAGAGAGCCCAGGACCCTGGGATCATGACCTGAGCCGAAGGCAGAGGCTTTAACCCACTGAGCCACCTGGGCGTCCCAACCCAGAGTGCTTTTCTAGTCATGCACCCCCCAGTGACAAAACCAGCGTGACACCTCCACCAAGAAAGCCAGAGAAGCATTCTGGCTATTAAGACAGCCAGTCCAGATAGCGTGACATTTCCAGCTTGGGACTCCAAGGGCAGAGTCATCTGGAATCAAGCCTCTGGTTGGATGCCCTGCGTTTCCCCTCATGGCCCCCTCCTCCTTACCCTGCTCCACAAACCCCCACTCCTGTCCACACAGCCATCCACCCAAGTGTTCCCTGCCCCCGTGAACATCGGGAAAATAGTATGGTAGACATGGAGTGCAGGTAACCCAGCTCTGAAAAAAAAAAAAAAAGGAAAAAAAAAGCTCTAATTTGTAGCATTTGCCAATTTTTGTGCCGTCAGTCCTTCCAGCCCGGAGGACTTCAAGTTCCCCCCAGCTGGTCCCCAGCGAGCCTGGGAGCTTTTCGAAGTCTGGACCCATTGGCATATTCCCGCTGGCTCCAGCCATAGATGGAAATGTGCTTTCTGAGTTCTCTACAGGTATCTGGCACTGGCCCCCACCCCGCACGCCCAAATCCTAACAAGCAAAGGGTGTGAGCAGATCTGCGGTAATGTGCTAACGTAGTTCCCGCTTGGACTGTGAAGAACCCCAGGCTTATCTGGCAGGTCCTGTGGCCCGGCCCCAACCACCGCCGAGCCGTGGAAGCAGGCAGTGAGCTGGCTTCCTGGGCCCGCCGGCCTCAAGGCGAGAGCCTTTTCATCTCACTGATCGAGGTCGTGGAAACTTTGCAGGGCAATGATTTGGGCTCTGCTCTGCGCCTAAAGCTTGCTACTTTTGCATAAAAGGAGGGGAAGCTTGTTTTTTTTTTTTTTTTTCTGGGTTATATTTACACTTCCCAAATCAGAAAATGTCCTAACCAGATAGGACAGGTGGCAACTGGCAACCACAGCTCAAAGCCTTTTTTTTTTTTTTTTTCCATTTCTTTTCTGAAACCCCATGTAGAAGGAAAGTTAACGAAATGTCGGTTGGCTGTTTTATAGTCAGAGCTAAGTATGCTTTCAGCAGAGCCGGAACAGAGCAGAACGGGAAATCGGGACCGGCGACCTAGCACCAAAAATGCTGTTTAACTATTTATTCTGGTAGAGAAGAACCCATCTTTATTTCCTTTACTAAATCCGTGAGGTACGATGTGAGCCTGGCGTTTAAGTTGTCAGTAAAAATACAAAATACTGGTGTCTACGTGTACAAGTAAACAACTTTTCAAAGTGAATGTGCAGCTTTGGAGTCACGAACATGGAGGGAAGGGTCAGGATCAGTGTTTCTCAACTTTCTGCATCCCAGTTTTTCTGCACGTACTCCTTTTTTTAAAAGAAATCCATGGTCAGGTTCCAGGACACCATGACTGTGAATGGGCCCAAAGCTGACCGTGTGGGGATGAGGTGCTTGGGCTCAACGGCAAGGCGTGAATCCAGGCGCTCGCCTGGGTAACAGGTGGGGACGTTTGGGGCGAGGTGTGACACCCACGGCTAACATCCTCCAGTGGGAGGGACAGAGTCAACCAAGGAAGGCTTCTCTGCCCCAAATACCAACTACGCCCACAGAGAAACAGTGACCTCAGATAATCCACATGGTGAACCTTAATTTCAGACCCAGCCTTCGATTCCTTCCCCTTCACTTCCTCTCTCTGGGGTCTGACTTGAGAGAGCAACACCACCCCCATTCTGGGCTCTCATTCCGTACATGCCCTGCACGCCTACTCAGTGCACAGAAGGCCTAGGCGCTGGGGCTGCTGACTGAGCAAATCCCAGAGGAGCGCTTTCTCCCTGAGTGGTGGCAGACCCTGCTGCGAACATGGAGGGTGGGCTCACGTATGGCCCAGAGGGCAGTGGGAGAGAGGCCATGAGGATGTCTGGGGACATGCCACAGATCTGGACAAGGCTAAGGAGGAGCCTGAGCCCAGCTCCTGGATGGCCCCTGTCTGCCTCCCCAGGCCTCCACTTGGGCTGTTATCATGTAATCCTTCCTCTCCACCTGCTCCTTCCTGTTGGCCTTCAAATACACTTTCATACTTTCCTCTTACAAGTCAACCCACGGGCGGGGCTGCCTCCTACCCTCCACCCACTCCCTGGTGCTCCCCGACATTTTCATGTGGGCCTCTGACCCTGCTGAGCTGATTCTGGGGGCCCACCACTCATCTCCCAAAGGCCCCCTTCTCCAGCACAGCTTTATCACTCCCACTCTCGGTTATCTTCTCTCCTTATAGCGGCTTCTCCGCCATATTTCTTTCCGGAAATTCTACCTGAATCAAAGAACTTATTCTCTGCCACCTTCTTGCCTTCTCTCCTAAACCATTACACACATTTATCTCCCAAGACCCTTGGTGTTCCGCTGTCCCTCCCGCAGATCCTAGAGCTAGAACTAGCTCTCTCTCCACCTCTCACCCATCTTGCCTTCCGGAAGGCTCCTTGGCTATGGCTGGCCAACAGATGTCGAATTGGCCCCAACTCCCCATGTGTTCCCATTCCATTCGGGGGAATCACTGCCGTCACCAAAGTGGAGGCTGAGCCACCTCACACATGTTCCCAGAGCGAGTAAGTGGACAAAGACGGTGGCCACAGAGGACAGACATTCCCATCGCCCTGGCTCCTCCTGCCGCAGCCCCTGCACACAGGCACAAATCATGCCTCCATGCCAACTGCCACCTGTGATCTTCGAGCACACAGATCTGGCAGGGTCATGTCCCAGAGCAAGCAGCTTTGTACCTCTCGTTGCCCGCCCTCCTCCCTCTCACCCAGCCGCCGCTGTTCCTAAAGTCCAACATGGCTCCCCTCAGCCAGCTGCTCCAATGTCAACACTGGGAGTCCTCCCTGGTCCTCCTCTCCCCTCTGCCCAGCTCAGCCAGGAGCACCTCTTCCTTTGCTACGACCCTGTCAGTGAGCTCTGCTGGACAGGACTGCAGGGCTTCTGACCCCCACTCCCGGGCCTTGGCGTGAGGGCGTCACCCTGCCACCAAGAAGGGCTCTATCTGCATGAATGTGCTCAAATAGACTTTCCTAAGAGTCGGAGCAGCTGAGGTGGAAACAAACACTACGCCATCAGAAATGGTATCTGCATGAATCCCCACGTGAGCTTAGCCTGCAAAGTCCTCCATGGTGGCCCTGCTCCGGGTCTGACCTTGAGAACTTCTATGGTGTCATGGTCACTGGCATCCAGACACAAGCAGGCAAGGACAGGCTGGCCCTCGTGGGACAGAATGGAACTGGGCTTTGCAGGAGTCCATCGTCCCCATGCACGCCCTCCTGATGGGTGTGTCTTCATGCTGGGTGGGGGGGTGGTCACAAGAACACCGTCCAGTCTGGCTGGCCTCCTCCACATCCCCTGCTCTCTCCTGAGACTCAGAGGGTTTTGCTACACTGACTGTGTCCTGCTCTCCTCTGTGCCTCATTTCTAACGGATGCCGTCTTTCCATGTGGTCACCGTATCAGGGCCTATCCCTGAAGTCTGCTGCCAACACATGTCCCAGGCACACATCTGCCGGGTCCCGCAGGACATCTCCCAGCGATTACACTGCAGTAGTCCCCATGGAGGACTGTTCCCGGGGAACCCCTCTGCCCGGTGCTTCCAGGTGGGCGGGTGACCCCTGTCTGCACACAGGGACAGAAATGATGGGAAGCCTCCTGCCAGGGACAATGAGCCAGATATAATTGAAGCCAGGGACAGAACCCCAGGGCCAGAGACGCACCTCCAAGGGAACAACTGTGATCTCTTGTCCAATGCCACCCAGGACACACACACACACACACACCACATACCACACACCACACACATGCACACACACCACACACAATACACACATATGCAGCACGCACATACTACATATAATATACATGCACCACATGCAAACACACACCATACACAACACAAACACACCACATGCAGAAACACAAACCACACACAGTACACATATATACACCATACGTATACTATATACAATATACACACACTACCTGCACACACAACAGGCACACACACCATACTGACACACATTACACATACACTACATATAATACACACACCACATGCATAAACACATACTACATATACTGTACAGATGCACACATCACACACACTATACACACACACAGAGACACACAACACACACATATGCACCACACACTCACATACCACATAAACACACTTAAACACATACCACATACACGCCACATATGCTATACACAAACACACACATATATACCACGCATCACACAGCCACAGACACACACTATGGACAAGATATACACAGCACGTGCAGAAACACACAGACCACACACACACACACACACAGCAGTTTCAGTTTCCTCCAAGGAATGTTCTGCATGGTGTGCTGTCCGATCCCACCCGACCACACCAATGCCTGGTGCAAGATGGTCCCGAAGCAGCCCACAGTCTCTTGCTTTCCCTGGGGGAATCCACACACTGTACTGCTCCGCAGCAGGGCGCACGCCCCCCACATGCCGTGGCTGGCCAACAGAGTGGAGGTGCTAAAAAAATAGTAACTTTTAGATGGGAAGCAATGCACCTGCTATGTCACAGCCTTTCTTTCCAAAACCTGACAGTCTCAGGGAAAATCCTTGTTTTAAGGCTACATCTCCTGTTTGGTGAGATGCGGGAAAATGAGAGTCTTTCCAACAGGAATTGTCTTGGTTTGGAAATGTCCTGGTGACAACACGTCCCCTGTCCATGAGGCGTTCCAAGATAGGGGAACCACAAGATGAGTGATGCAGAATTTTACAAATTTCTCCACTCTTGCACAACATGTCAGCTACCGAGAGGTGCGAGGAAACCGACGCAGCGAGGGGAGCCAGGATCCGAGGGATACTTGGCTTTTAGTTTTTGCTCCAAGGAAAATACAAAAACCCCAAACCCAAGACAGCTAGCCCGCTGAAGTCCAGCAAACAGTTTTTGGCTTTGTGCCCGCAAGGACGCCCACCATCCGGGCACGCTTGGGCTGGCAGCAGCAAACGCTCAGATGCTGCTAGATAATATGTCTCCTTAGCTAAAATGGGGTTTATCAGTTCAGAAGAGATGCGTTTCACAGATAAAAACAACTTCCTCTAACTGCTGATTAGATAAGCAGGCTTAGCATCCGTCCTCACAGCCAGCTGCCCAATCTCCAATTAGACCAAGCTCTTTCCATCGGGAAGAGCTCTCTGCACCTCCCCCACCCCCACCACCGCGGGTTGCCCAGAAGCGCTCCAGCCACAAGTCGCCTCACTGCGCCGTCTTGGGATTCTGCCTAAACTTGACCATGAAGGTGACATGTGGTGCAGGAATAGCCGAGCGACCCTATGTTAGTCTTCTGAGCCATCTGTCCTCGAACGCAGAACTCGGTGAAGTGATTTTTACTTTGGTGGAATACATTAAAAAAAATAATAATAATAATAAAATTTATGTTTTCACATACTTAATCACTTTCCTGGATTCCAGGGAAAGAAAAAAAAAAAGGAGAAACAAAATCTAGATTTATTTTTCTTTCCTTTTCTGCCAAGGTTAACCTCACCCTGGACAAAGGATTGAAGAGAGAGACCCCGAGATGAAACCAGTTTAGCTTTGAGAAGGCGACAGCGTCTTGCTGCAAACACCACGCCGTGACACGCGACCTCTGAGAGTGAAGTTCTAAAACACCCCACAGGCGAGACCACGGTGATCACCTCCCAGCTTGGGGGGCGGGTCCCACGAGAGAGCAGCGGCAAAGAGGAGGTGGTTCCAGAACCGAGTGGGGCCTGTAGACGAGTCTGCTCTCATCCACGCACAAGCCCAGGGAGAATGAAGAGTAGTGAAGACCCAGGGATGAGTATGCGAACTCATCCCAATTATCCAATTATCCGCTGTGGCATGCCCTGCTCAGCCCCGGGGGGACCTCCAGTCTCGGCCTCCTGCTGGGCCAGCTGGGCTGTGCTTGGGGGAGCCGCGTCCCCATCAGTCCCACAGCACTATTACGTCTCTGCTCAAGGTCAGGACATGGACACCTGCACCCGCAGGGAGCCCAGAAGGAAGATGGGGAGGGCACTGAAGAAAGGAAGAAAATAACAAAGCTTTTAGTTTTGCTCCCCTGCGTCGTCGTTCCTCCAAAGCCGCTGGCCCGCGGAAGGAACCCTAAGTCGTCCTCTGCTTCCCTGGCCCGGCTGCCGTGGTAGGGCGCGTCCGTGTGCGGCTGCCTTTAGAGGTCACCGAGTACACGGTCTGCGCGCAGCAGTTTCACACACAACCACTTCAGAGAGGTGAGAGCTCTCTCATTTTTACAGCGACCACTTCAGAAGTACAAGCTTCCATCCTCTTAAGTAGACTGAATCCCTCCCTGCCTGCAAGTTCTCCTCTGAGTCTAACTTCAGTGCTTCAAGCTGCACTTCCGAGCTCGGGCCCAGAATCGGGCCCAGAATCGACCAGAGGCCTCCCAAGGTTGCTCTGGCATCTGCTCCCTATCCCTCCTTCCCTCTCTCTTTTAATCCAGGGGGCCGTATTTCCACACGGTCCTCCAGCATCCCCTCAACGTGGGGTGAAGGCCACCTGGGAATAGCCCACTGTCCCTAGAAACACCACCACCCATCACAGGTGGCTCATTTCTACCACTCCCACCAGTATGCTGGAGACTAGGGTTGAGGTTCCACATGTCTACACCTGGTCTTAAGGGCTCATGGCTTTTCTGAAGCATCCCTTGTCTCTTAAAGCAGACAGGCAAGGGGTCTGCGTTGCTAAAGATTTCCCACCGTCTGGCATCTGGCTGTTTGTCCTTCTGCTTGGGTCTGGCAATGGCCAGCACTCCTGAGCTCTCCATTCAATTTTTTTTTTTAAAGATTTTATTTATTTATTTGACAGAGTGAGCAAGTGTATGTGAGAGAGGACACAAGCAGGGACAGAGAAAGAGGGAGAAGCAGGCTCCCCGCTAAGCAAGGAGCCCGATGCAGGGCTCGATCCCAGGACCCTGAGATCATGACTTGAGCCAAAGGCAGATGCTTAATGACTGAGACCCCAGGTACCCCCCAAGCTCTCTATTCTGATCCCTCTCTTGTGGTTTGCCTATCCCTGGGATCAATTTCTTTATTATTATTATTAATAAATTGCTCTTCCACATTAAGAAATGTGCTCTGCACATTACCTTTTTTCTCTCTCCCTTCCCTCCAGCAAAGCCCCAACAGGTGCCCTCACCCCTTATCTCCTGCATCTTTGAAAGCCCTATTTTGCACAAATTGCTTTCTTTTTCTGCCTTTTACTGTCCTTTTTCCACCTGCCTTTGCTGCTCTGTCTTCAGCAAAGTGTGTTTCTCTGTTTTCACGTGACCCTGGAAGCCCTTCTGCAAGATGAGTTTCGCTGCTGTTGCGAAAATGAGGAAACGGGCTCGGTAGCAACAGTCTGGCCAGAGGCACCCGGCTGGGAGAGGGGCTGGGATGTGGCCCTTTTGAGTCTGAGCTGCATCTTCTCAGCGTTGCCTTCTCCCCTGCGCCACCCGCCCTCTCCATCCCTTTTCTAGGACCTGTGCTCAACAAAGGCACTTGTCTACGTGCTTGACTACTTCTGGGCAGGGAGGGGCTGCTTATGGTTTCCTGTTGTCTGTCCTCTGACGCTCCTCTGCTCTTCTGCCTTCTTCCCACAGAGCCGAGGACACATAGCTTCAAATGTGCCTCCCGGTCCTCCTGGGGGACGACTCCCCTGCCTTTCCCCACTGTCTCCCATTGCTCTGCATACCTAATTTGTTTAATGTTCCCTATGATGGGCCACTTCCATTGACACCAACCACTGCACACGAATGCTAGCTGGTTTCCCTCGAAAATCCCCAAGGATGGTTTCTAAAAATTCATCTCCTGGAAGCACAGGTGACGTCTTGATGGCTCTTGGGACACGGGCTTCTGGGATTCTCCGTCTCACTGCCCCGTTCCTTCAAACCCTTCTCCTCTTGCCTGCTTGACTGTCTTCTGTGCTTTTGCATTTCTGGACCTCCTGGCAGAGACCCATCGCCCCTTTGGCCCTGGCCCCTCCAAGAGAGTGCTGGCTCCCCAAAACAGTGTCTTGCCACCCGCTGCAGATGGCTTTCCTCACCCGCCCTATGGCGTGGCCACGGCTTTACAAACTCAGCAAAGAGGTTTGTCAGGTGTTTTAAATTTTGTAATTCTGGAATTTGTTACAACCTTCATCCTACAAGAAGAAGCGGAAGCAAATCCTATCCCATCGCAGGCAGCCTCGAGGGAGCACCGGCAGGAAGCCGCAGGGAGTCACAGAGAAGCACACCCCTGCCCCCAGCTCCATACCACACCTGCCCCCGGCTCGCTGGCACCTAGAGCTCACGCCTCAGCCAAGAAACCCAGCCCGGGACGCAGTCAGCAGTGCCCACCAGGGGCCTGGTGACCTCGCCCCAGCCGAACCTTCCAGGCCCTGGCGGCTGACAAGGGACAGTGTACCTAGAATATTCTGAAGGCAGCTACAGGGAGCATGTACTGACCGCCACCAAGCGCCCTGCGTGCTGTCCTCTGCTCTCCAGGAATCAGGCGACTTTCAGTTCTCTAAAGGACACCCATCAACACCAGGGCTCATGGGCTGCAGGGTAGCTCTGGGGATGTCGGGGAGTGCTCCCTGGTTTCCCCCACAATGAACCCAGAGTCCTAATGCTGATGGCTAGGCTCTAGGATCACTTGAGAGCTTAAGTGAGCACATATTCACCTCATTTCTTCTGAGCGCCCCCCCATGTCCCAGGTGGGTCATGAGCCCGTGCTTGTTGCCACTCAAAGTGCAGAGAATAGTACCCACGTCACTAGTGGTTTCAAGGTCGGATGAAGGAGACAAAGCAGGGCCGCCTGACATTAGCCATTCATGCGCCACCTTTGCAAGCTTTTATCATATATGTGCACCCTCACTGCCTAAATAGTTTTACTGGAATCTGACTTTCTACCTTATGTAAATGTGTCTTGAGAGGCAGTGTAACAGTAGCATGGTATATGATATACCAGAAACACTTGCAACAAACGCAAGACAGTCTTAAAAATAAATGCATCGATGAAAAAGAAGCACGCTCTTGTGTGTCCCAACTCTGGGAACCCCTGAAATGATGTGTGGAGAGCAGAGTGGAAAATCCAGAAGTGTCTGTGTGTGTCTGTGTGTGTGTGTGTATTTTATATGTGTGTGTGTATATATATATATATATATATATATATATATATATATATATATATGAAAACCCTTATACCCAAAGTTTCACTGGTTTCTAAGACATGAAGACACAGAAAATGCATTTCTTAGTTACTACATCAGGATGTCCTATAGAGACAGAGCTGTGATGGTCTTCATAATGAACCCTAAGAACGTCACACGCATCGCCCTCCTTGGCTGTGGGGGCTCACACCTGCCCCACACAGGATCCATCCCACCTCGTGACCTCTGCTCACCCTTCATGATACTCTTTTGTGCACATAGGTGGCTCTTAGTGTCACCTTCTTTTTTTTTTACTTTAAAAAAAGAAAGAGAAAATAGGTATTCTAAGGAATTGCTGACTCATTATCTCATGAGAACATGGTTTAAACGTGTGAAAACTAGTCTTTGAGTTAGAAATCAAGTCTCACATTGACTCTGTGACCTTGGACATTTCGCTGAACTTCTTGGGGACTCCGTGATAAAGACAGCAGACCAGGTTTTGCAGACATGACCTGTGCTGTGCACATTAACCCCAGGGAGAGGCTGCAGGAATGTACGTACCTACCTCTGGATGGAAAAGGGGTGCACACAAAGGCATTTTGACATTTAACCATTTCTATGCCTTGAATTTCATACTTGGAGTTGCATTTGGCATTGGAGAAACACGGCTGAGTGGGATAACATAAAATGGACAGGTCTGGCTTGCTCTAAACCGAAGCTCTAAAACAAACTTGTTTTTCCAAAGCACATAAAATGGATCATTTTCACTACCTACAATCCATAATATCACATGTTCCTGCAGCACCGAGGGGATGGGAGATGTTCTAGGGATGTGCCCCCACAGCGGGGAGCTCTTCCGCCCCGCCACATGGTCCCCACGTGGGGGTGTCACTCCTCCGTGATGCCTCTCTAACCTCCGGCACACCGGGACCCCACGCGGCTGCTCTTTATCCCGCATCTCCTTCACATGGCGGTTGAGGAGAAACAGCAGGCCCGATGATCTCACCCCCCAACCACTGACTGTGGAAGGATATGAAGGGACCGAGGTGTTAATGGGCACAGAGCGTGTGACAGCCCGCCAACGGGACACCCGGAAGCCCGACTCACCCACTCCTCTCTCACTCTTGGAGCTCTGCTGTCCGCCGGACGTGGTGGAGAGGTCTTCAGGGACCGGCATGGGCTCGTCCCCATCATCAGGGGTGTCACTCACTGGAGGGCTTTCCTTCCCTGAGGAAACAAGCAGCAGCTTGAATTTCTAAGGCTGTGGTCGCCTACAGCACGGGCAGCAGGGACCCTGCACACAGATGCATTTAGTTGTATGTTACGTGTAATACACAGTGATTATTTAATCAGAATGAACAGTGGTCGTCGGACATTATCATGGTCACTTTTCCATGCCAAGTGACCAAACTCCCATAATTTTGTTTATGACGTCTGTGTCATACCCCGTTGCATGGCTACTCCAGGATTTATTTAAATCCTTTTTTAATTTTTGAATTTATGTGGTTTCCAATCTCTTTCCCTGTTAAGCAATACTGTGGCAAACATCCTAGTGGCCAGCCTCTGCCCGTGTTCTCAGTCAGGTGTTCCAGAAGTCTCAAGAGTAGGTCAAAAGGCAACTATGTTATTTTATTTTTAAGATTTTATTTATTTATTTATTTATTTGTCAGAAAGAGAACACAAGACGGGGGGAGAAGCAGGCAGAGGGACAAGCAGTCTCCCTGCTGATCAAGGAGCCTGATGCAGGACTTGATCCTAGGACCCTGAGACCATGACCTGGGTTGAAGGCAGAGGTTTTTACCCACTGAGCCACCCAGGAGCCCCAAGCATCTGCCCTTGTAAGTCTTACCACCCGTTATCCCACATTTTTTCCTCCAAGATGGTCCAATCTACCCCCTTGTAAGTGGGCTTTGTTCCACCTTCAGACTAATTGTCATTCAAGGTCATCTGACCGGTTATCTTGCTCAGAGCTCTACATTCTGGGTCTGCTCACTGCCCTTTAAAGACCCAGAGAATATTCTGCTAGTGACCCACTTTAATCCAACCAGGTGGGAAAAGCAAGCTTGCAAAGAGCAGGAATGCGGAATCTGAGGCCTCTTGGGGCCACCATTCCTTCTGTGGAATTCTTGTCTTTGAAACACGAAAACAGGATCCACACAACTATCAAGTGGCTTATCCTGCACAAAGTGAGATTGACTGAAGGAAAGTGTTTCCCTGACAGACAGCCATAGCAACTGTGACTGCATCAGAGGCTCCAGCAACAGGGAACCCGCCCCTCCCCACTCCCACCCTACTCCCAGAAATCCAGCACTGGGAAGCCACAACTGGCAGAAAACGTGCTTTTTTCCCTTTGAAACTGAAACACCTGTATCTCCTAACCCAGACATTACTTAAAATTAGGTTAGGAGACACAAACCACATGCAAGGAACAGATGGTAAGGCCCAAAGCTGATGTGAAATAACCCATCAGAGCCGCTCCAGAAGACCAGGGGAGATGCCGGCCCTAAATGATGCCAACAGAGAAGAGGAAGGCAGGGGTCACACGCCTGCCGGCTGGGCTGCTGACCCGGCTTCCAGGCAGAGGACATCCCCACACAGACGAGCCCAGACTTTGGCGAGGATAGTGCTGAAAACTAGAAAACCTGGCCAGGAAGATTGAAGTGTGCTTGCACGTTTTTATAACTGTCTGGAAGAGCAACACCCACACTCCGGGGGACGGACAAGACAAGCTCAAGTGTCCCCGGGAGAGGACGTGACCTCATGGGCAGGCACGGAGGGAATGTTTTGGGGGACAGCCGTGCATTCTCTGGGAACAAGACACTGTAGCAGAATATTTCAGCTTAGCTGCAGCTGCCACAAGTGGCAGGTTTTCAGAAAGAGCATTATTGGGTCTATCTGGACAGCGAACGTGAGATGTGTCATTAAAGGCAGGGCGGGATTATAAGGATTTCACAAGAAAAAAACAAAAGCCGGAGAGGAACTGATGGAAAGCCTCGTTGATATGCATTAGGTCAGTGATATTTCCAGGGCTCTAAACGGTGAGAAGTAACAGTGACTAAAAGTCTCGTTGTGCTCAATTCCACAAATGTGGAACCACTGAACGGGAGAATGTAGGAGGCAAATGGACCATCTGATAACTGGGTTTTCCTTACCTGTGCCTCGAGCAATGGTTTTCAGACTTAGAGGACTTCAGGGAGGTGGTCAGATTGTACAGAACTTCAGTACATAAAACCAGACTTCAGTGCCAAGTGGGGGCTAATGCGGGGGGGGGGGGAGGGGAGGAGACTGGAGACCCAGGCCACCTGCCTTCTCAAAGACCTCCTGAGGACTCCCCCTCCCCCAAAACAGACAGTGGAGACCTCCGGATGAGCCAACTGACTCAAGATTAGAGGTGTATAGAGCAAGGTGGTGTGCATGTGCGTCTTGGTGACTAATCGGGTATCATTATTATGGGGTGGGCGTGGGACGCTGAGCAACAAAACTTTATGGGCATGTTTTATCTTCCCTGTGACACTTCCTTTTGGAGTACTCCATGATCCCCCTGGTTGAAGAATTAGGACTTATCCAATGGAGGCACATGGGTCTCTGCTCTACTTAGCTAAAGCATGTCCAAGTAACTCTAATTATTCTTCTCGTAATTTAACTGCTCTGTGGGTTAGGGAATAAGGCTAATCACACCTTACTGAGGATGGTTATATCTTAGAAGTGCCTGCTAAGGGTTCTGGACGGGCTCCTGCACTGAATGAAATGCCAGATCTCCAGCACCCAACAGCCCGTGCCTCAGTCCTCCCACTGTTTCCTGCATGGGGAGAGAGAGGAAGAAGAAAGCAGCAGGGAGGGTGAGTCCAAGATGCATGGGTCAGACAGAGCAACGGGAGCTCCCTATGTGGGAGAAACACAGGGGCAGAAGGGAGTGTAAACTGTCGTCCCCGGCATAGACCTAGAGGAGAGGGGAGTGAGGGAACAGTCACCCGTCCACCACCTTGAAGGGCCCTGCTGTCACACAGTCTCCGCTCACCTTCGCTCAGTGAGAGATTTTAGGAGGAGGCCTGATTTGCCTAAAACCCCTAAAGTCTGGGTGGTGCTGAGGCTGACTTACTCCCATGAGCCCTGGTGCCCCATGGCCCTGGATTCGCTCCTGCTTGGAGATTTCTATGGTGAATACGGACCACTTTGGGAAAACCTTCCGGTCAAGCGAAGATTGTTCATGTGTTGATTTTAAACAAATTCGCCTCATGAACCACTGAAAAGGCAAAGTCATGGAAAGATCATAAGAGATACAAAAGTAAGGTTGTTAGATCAAGTCAACGCATCCCAACACACAGTCGACCTGGGATACAGTTCCGACAGAAACATGGAGGAAGTCACCTCTTTAAGAGAGTTTCCTCAACAGATAAATAAAGCTAAAAACCATGATTTTGGCCTAACTCACAGGGCTCCTGTGAAGATAAAATAATAATGTGTGTGAGTGTGTATATGCTGAAGAAGCCTATGGGTCCATTTCTAAATGGCAGCCGACCATGGAAGCATGAGGTCTGTGTGCACCAAGTGCTCTCACTTCTCCCAAGTTCACGTAGAAAGACAGGCAACATGTGGGGCCGTGGACAGCGAGAGATTGAGTGCTCCTCCTGGAATAATTTAGGAAGTGCAATGTAATCTCGCTTAGAAAAATGAAAGAAACTTCTTAGCAATTATTTAATCTTACTACTTGCTTTTGCTTCAAATAAAGCATTACCTATGAGAAGTGTTTGGGGCAAATTAGATGAGAAAATTGTATAATGAGTTTATCAAAAGCAAGCAAGTTAATTTCTCAAGCAGATTATAATTCATCCAACAAAGTTCTGTGAGTCCCCATCTCCCAAGTGCAGGAGTGGCTTTTATATGCAATTACCCAGGGGAAATCATTCCTGGGGTAAAGAACAAGTCAGAACACAGACTCCCAACTCTAGAACAGTGGAAACGCTTGCATCCCAGCGTCCTGTCTGGCTTCCTGTGGGACTTCTGGTCCGTTCCTGAAATTTCCCCAATCTCAGCTCCCTGAAAATGGAAAATGGTACCTGTATCTTCTTCACTGGGGGCTTGTAAAGTTGAGGAGAGACAACACCCAGGGCAGTGTTTGGTAAACGTAAGCATTCAATCAAGCGATTTCCTAGGAGGACCTTTTCCACTTCTATTTTAGTAGAAATGAGCTTCGTTTCTCTGAGCAGACTATGCTGCCTACAGAGCATACTTCTTGCTTCTGTGTCCCAACAAACATCACAAATACCGTTGAGAACACTTCCTGTACTGCTTTCAGGAGTCAGAGGATCCTTAAAAATCCACTGGCTCACATCTCTCATTTTGCAGTGACATGACAGTGCTCTGTCCAGGAGGCAGAATGGGACCTCTCTCAGGTTCTATAGTTGGGGACAGAGATGGACATAGATACTGGCCTCACTATGTCTCTTCCCTTAGAAATCAAAACAAAAAATAATGCGTAGGCATAAAAATATTTTGGAAAGACTGACAAAGAAGAAAGAGACAAAACAAAAACAAAACAACCATACACACACACAAACTTTACCCAAAGAATGAATAAGATATGCCCTAAAGGAAAAACCACCAGAAAGAAAGGATCAGGTGATTTGGGGGGGGGGGGAGTCAGATATTAAGTATTTCTTTCTTTTTCAGGTGAATATTTCTCAGATACTGATGGAACTGTTGATCCTGGAGCATCTGAACCCAGGAACCTGGCAACTTCCTGGTTCTCCTTAGAAAGTTTGTTGTTTTCTTTCTTGGGGGCAAAACCTGACCAGGAAGAATTTTCTGGGGGAAAGACGGAGACTGAGTAATATATGCCTCCACAGATCAAGAATGTCAACTCCTGTTTGACTAAATGCATGTCCTCCTTCTTTTTTTTTTTTTTTTTCTAAGATTTTATTTATTTATTTGAGAGAGGGGGGGAGCATGGGAGCACAAGCAGGGGGCAGGGGGCATGGGCGGAGGGAGAGGGAGAAGATACTCCCCACTGACCAGGAAGCCC